>NC_068278.1:30570116-30889283 GCF_025860055.1 Xyrauchen texanus | reverse complement strand
CAGACTACAGTTGCAAGTGCGCATGGGGACAACGATCTTACTTTTTGGAGAAATGCTCTCCGGTCTGATTATGGCCAAACCGTTAAATTTTTGTTTAATGAACATCGTTATGCTTGGAGAAAAAAAAGGGTGAGGCTTGCAAGCTGAGGATCACCATCCCAACCATGAAGCATGCATCATATTGTGGGGGTAGTTTGCTGCAGGAGGGAATGGTGCGAATCACAAAAAAATATGGTATCATGAGGAAGTACAATTAGGTGGATATATTGAAGCAACATCTCAAGACATCAGCCAGGAAGTTAAAGTTTGGTCTTAAATGGGTCTTCCAAATGGACAATGACCCCAAGCATACCTCCAAAGTTGTGGAAAAGGACAACAAAGTCAAAGTATTGAGCGGCTGTCACAAAGCCCTGACCTCAATCTGAAAAAGCATGTACGAGCAAGGAGGACTTCAAACCTGACTCCGTTACACCAGTTCTGTCTGGAGGAATGGGCCAAAATTCCAGCAACTTATTGTGAGAAGCTTGAATGGTACCCAAAATATTTGACCCAAGTTACACAATTTAAAGGCAATGACAATAACAAAGTATATGTAAACTTCTCACCCACTGATGAAAGAAATAAAATCTGAAATAGATAATTCTCTCTACTATTATTCTGACATCAAGTGGAGATCCTAACTGATCTAAGACAGGGAATATTTTCTGTGATTATATGTCAGGAATTGTGAAAAACGGAGTTGAAATGTATTTGGCTGAGTTGTATGTAAACTTCTGACTTCAACTGTATGTACTGTCTTTTAGCCAATCAGAAATACTCTTTTTTCTGTGAATCATTTAGGATTTATATTTGCTTCTGTGTTTAATTAATTGTTGCATTTGTTTAGTTTTTTCTCTAACACCAATTCATCGATTCAGAATGAAAAATACTGCAGAACGAACAATACTGTTCTTTTTTTCTTCCGTTACACCCTAACATACCATACACCAATTACATTTGTACACTCTTTTACTAATTGTACACACAGTCTACCTCTCACATACAGATGAAAGAATCATGTGGCTCTGCAGGCAGATGACTGTGTAAATTTGAGATTTGTGTTATCTGCACTCTACAGTCAGACATGATTATCTGCCTCCTGTGATGTATAAATCACAGCAGATTACAGCATGAGCTCTGATCACTATAAACACTAAACACTCAATTAAACCACAATGCTCTATCACAGCTCCTGTAGTGAGTGCAACAAAAGCATGATGGCTGGTGGATTATGTATATTATGTAGAAGAAATACAAAAGTGCATGTGAAAACCACTGGACTGATCTGAGCCAAACTGCTGCCAGTTGAAATGTTATACACACTGTCTCGTTTTGTGTCTTCAAATGCCAGGTTGACACTTGAGGGCTGTCCGTGTGGGCATGTAGATTTGTGTTTAAAGTGATGACTCAGACCCTTGAGATCATCGGACTAAGACTGCAGCTGGTGTGTAGGACAGTATTGACAGGGCTATTTCAGTATTCTGTTGGATAAATTATTTATGATTTATGTGGCCATAAACAGTCTTTCTTATGTCACTTTTTTTCTTCTTTTTTTAGGCATGTTAACTGGCCCAAAATGTATTTGGTCACTTAAGCCACGCTTAAACCAAGTGGCATTTATTTTTTAAGAACAAAAGCTTAAGCACATTTTCTAAGCAAAACATTTGACAAAAGATACATTTTGTTAGGTTTTAAATGATAAAACAATAGATATACTGGTCACAATTAAAACAAACATATTTGGGCACAAAGTTATGTGTGCTGTTCTCTTTTTCATTTGCTTTTTTGTTTCAATCTATGTTTTTATTTGCAGACTAATTTTCCTTCACATTTTACTCTCATTCTATGTCAGAATGTTTTCATTTTCAAATGCATCAGCTAGATCTTGGTCTGAAAGCACAGTGTGTTAATGTGGATATACTGTATATACACTTAAAATAATATTTTTTCTTTTTTTTTTTTCTTTTATTATTTACACATTGCAGTTTCATAAAATGTAATTGTAGGGTTGTCACGATACCAAAATTTAATTATTCTGTACACCAATTTAGATACCACAGCAAAAATGGGTAATATAATATTGAACACAATCATTTAGCCTATTTAAAAAGTAAAATATCGATGTAAATAATAAATTAAAACAATTGCATGTTTTCTTTGTGTTTCTCAATTAAGTAAAAATTGCTTCTGTTTTTTTAGTACAGCCCTAAGAAAATTAAATCATTTAATTTAATCACATTAATTAATTAATGAAAAAAGAAAATAAATTTTCAACACAACATTTTTATTATTTTTGTATTTGTTTTATTAAGTACTGCATAACAAAGCATCACACTATAATTATTTATTTAGTACAACAGCTCTCTCGCTTGTGAGATAATGCATAAGTATAATAATGATGATTATTTATTAATTATTATTATTATTATAACAGTGCATATTAAATGTTTCTATAAAGAAGTACTATATTTCTGTTACAAGTTGAATCTGGCTTTTATGTAAAAGCTTGTTAGTTCTGTGAGTTTTTGATAGCAGCTTCACATATCAAAGCGGTTGGTTATATGGCCAATCATTTTTTTAAGCTCAATAATATATAATTTAATTGGATAAATATATATTAATTGTGAATAAGCGCTCTGTTCTGTCATGTACTACAACACGCACAGCACGTGTGATGCTTATAATGTAGTGTTATTAGCATATGAGCGGCTTTACACATTCACTGTAAGAATGCAGCACATGCAGACAGTAAATTAATTAATTCACATCCTTTTGTGGTTTAATAATTATACTAGGATATATCACTATTTTAATTTGATTAATTATGCATTCTACTTTTTCCCCTGAGTGGCAAATTTGTGTGTGAGCATTTGAAAGCAGTCTTGTGGCAGTCAGACAGCACCCAGGGATCTAATTGAGCCGGTTCTCGGTTGTATCGGTACTGCAAAAACACCGGTATCATTAGATTTTTTTATTTGAATATAGACTTGGTACTGAAGTACCGGTACTTTTGACATCTTTAGTGTAATGTTTAATAAAAAAATGTCATTAATAAAACGTAAAAAAAAAGGTTAATATGTAAGCTTACTCAATTTAATTTGATATAATTTTGTTATTAAATTTCAAATGCGTAATTCTCAGAATATTTTTTTGTTTTGTTTTATATATTATTGTTGATTTCTCTCACTTAGTTCACACCGCACACTCTCCTGGAACTCAGATCTTCCCTTTAAGCTGTTTTAGAACCCTTGTCCATCTGTTGCATGCTTGTAGATGTCGCCATGGCAGCAGTTTCCTGTAGGAGAGTCTAAACAGAAAGTGTTACTGCTGATCTCACATAACTTTTGTGCTTTTAGCTCTAATGGCATCACAAGCATTTGAGGAATAATGGAAGCTGCACTTAAATTAGTATGAATATAAGCTTATTAATTTATGTCATGTCAGTGCCAGGAATTCACTAAAAACCAATATAGTAACTATTAGTAACTGTGATCACTGAGGTGGGATGACACTACACAGCATTGATCATGGGAATGTTTTTGCTGCACACATATACCAACTCCCATTTCGGGCTTGGATGCCATAGTGTTCTTTCTAAAGAGGTCAGGTTAATATGGCACAGAGATTGCAAAGAATATCTAGCTGATGGCCTTTGAGATGTTGTGTTTGACTGTCTTTTGTGTTTATTAATTTCATGTTTATGGGTCATCAAATATGCTGATGATAATGAAGATTCATATGAGATTATTATCAGTGAGCTTTCCTCTCACTCTTTTGCTACATTCAAACTGCAGCTCAATGTAGCCCAAATCAGAATTCAAAGAAAACAAACAAAATTTTAGCAGAACTTAACTGAAACCGAATCAAAGTGGTTTTCAATTGTTCCGGAATGAAAACTTTATTTTTAAATGCTGGTAACTGGTTAATTTTGTTCTAATACTATTTTCATGAAACTAAAGGCCAAAAGGTTTATCACAATACATTTTTGGAACTACACCAATTCATGTTGCCAAAAAAATGCTTTGATTTAGAATGAAACTTCTGCATCTCACATTTATTTGCCTAATTCTCTGTTGTGAATGTAGTATTTTGTTAATAAAGACCTTTTTAACAACTATGTATAAATACCACATATTCATGCATGGCTAATCCAGATACAAGGAAAATATTATTAGAGGTTAAGTGCTGGGTTTTGAATGAGAAGCAGATCTGTAATAAAAATTATACTTGACTGTTAATGTGTGCTTGTTACGATTTGTATGCTGATAAATCCACCACACCTGAAATCATTTAATGGATTCTTTTTGTGTGTGTGTGTGCGCTTATTTTGGTGAGGCCGGTGGCTTATTTGGGGCTTTTTATCCCAGACCAGGTTGCTTGTTTCTTTTGTGAGATCTGGCAACACTGTAATTTCACCCACCCCTTAGTGCAGAGTACTGCCATTTTAAACAGTACATTATTATCCATTCTTTTATTTTATTCTAACCGCTAACCATTTGGAAATGAGCAAAAAAATACAGTTTTATACATGGCCTTAGTAACCATAATATACAGAAGGGTCATCATATCGTATCCACCTTTTTCCTGGAGGGTCTTAATGGGGAAACGATTGTGGGTGGGACTTCTACCAGAAGTTGTTCTACAGCATTCCCTAGCTCTGACTGCAGTCATTTTATGACCCTGTTTACAGCTGGTAATAATACTGTGAACTGGTTTGATTGGAGCGATGGAGGAGTCAGGAGACAACGAGGCAGGTTCAAGATCAGACCTTTTATTGATCATGCTATCTCACTCACAGAATCGACGGTGACCGTCAATAACAATTCAACCTCCAACAAAGGTGTATATATCTATATAAATTTAAGCACGATTGAGACGCACTCTCCCGTCTGTCGTGCTTTCTGTAAACTCTCTCTCCCTCTTTCGACACTTGACGTTCCTTAAATGTCTCTCTCCGTATCACTTTAACAAGACACAGGTGTTAGAGGTAATTACAAACCAGGTGACAAGCCTTACCGCTCTCTCTCCCGCAGACCGACACACGACCACGCCCCCCATGCCACAAATACGCATTTCGAATGATCCAATCGTCAGCTCTAAATATAGTTGTGAACGGGGTGCAAAATGTTTTTTGATTGGATCACAAAATGCACCTACAGAGGTAGTCAAAAACCACATCGCATTTGAGGTTTAAAATGACGTCCTGATGCATCCCGGACAGCAGCAAAGCACCACCTCTCACAAGTCAATCACCTGCCGAACAAATGTTTAACCTTGCATGCGGATTTAAAATTAAATAACCGTCCGATCGGAAAACTTGGAAAAAACAGTTACATATCCAAGTATGAGAACTTCACAGCTATTCCTTAGTGTATCTGTCTGATTTGAACATGCAGGATGACCAGATGACAAGCACACACATCTGAAGCTGAATTAACACTCCACTAAAACAAACAGTAATCTTGCGTTTGTGCTTGGATTAAATCTCAACTGTATCTGGGAGAAACAGCACACCAGTTTTGTTCACGCTTTCTTTGTATTTATGACTTTTTTTCAGTTTATAATTGTTCAGTAACACACTGATATAGTGATTGATGTATGTCCATACAAAATCATACACGCTTTCCTCAAATCCCAACACCACAATGAAAGAATGAATGGACAAACTGCAACAACAGCTGTATTAACTTGACCAAGGAAGTAATGCCCATATTTCTTGCTAAGCATCACGGGACGTAGGAAAAAGGTGGATAAATTGCAGAAAAACAAACAGCCACTAAGTTCGAAGTTCAATACAAGTTTTAATTAGTTAACATTAGACAGGACAAAAGTATCACATGCATGTATTAATATTCCAGTGTATGAATGTGTTTTTACTCCTGTCCTATACAGCTGATTGACCTATTTACTATTCAGTATATTCCATACAACTCAATAAACAATATGTAACATAAATTGTCACCTCTTTTCTCAAACTTATTATCATTAATTATTCTACAATTATCTTTTAATAATATATTTTTTTTACTATAGGTAGAGTGCTTAAACATTCTCAGATTGTGATGACCCGTTTCCACCTTATTTAGCAGCGTAAATCTCACAACATTTTTCATATTATAAATTTTATAAATATTGAGTGTAAATTTATAACATTATGCTTTGTGTTAAATAACCCTGGAATTAGTTTTAAAAAGAAAATTACCACAGCTGCGAAGGGGTGAAGGAGAGTGAAGGAATATTTGGTATCTTCTCCCATCTGGCTGCCATATCAACCACTCTCTATTTTTTTTCTTCTCTTCTGAAAAGTCATTCAAATGTAATAGTGGATTTTTTATTTTGCTCTTGGAGCAAATAGGTAAGTGAAAATAATATTTTCTGTGATCTCCCATTCACCACTGTCGAAGTTTACCCTGCAATCGTTTACTACCGCTTTCCAAAAACCTGAGTGTGAAAAATGTTAATTATATAAATAGCATTGTAAACAGTTGCCAGAATACAGGTGGGAAAAAATAACGTCAATAGGTATTAGGTGTCCATAATGCTTAGAAAACAGCTAATTACGTTTTTAAATGCAATTGACGTAATTATAATGATGAACATGCCAAAGTTTGTTATACGCATGCTCAGGGAGTGTTGTACGCATTCGGATCAGTTTAGGAGCTTCTGCTGTTCAGACCAGTATCTGATTTGGGCTTTAATTAAAATGTCATGCGAACAGCTTCACAAAAAAATCTTGATTTAAGCAGAAAATCAGAGTTGGGTCACATTCAGCTGTGATGTGAATGTAGCCTTTGTTTCATTCTCTCTCTCTCTACACCTTAAACTGTTGTCATTTCCCGCTGTAAATCTTATTTTTCCTTCACTCACTCGTTTCTCCCATCCCTAATTTCTTATTTATTTATTTATTTTTTATACCTATTACTGGTACTTGTCCTTTCCCTGTGCTGACCGGTCAGCAGGTTTTTCTACCCTCCCTTAAGTGCTTAATCAAGTGAGTTAGAGTCTCTCTCTCTCTCTCTCTCTCTCTCTCTCTCTCTCTCTTTATGTGGCACTGCTCCTGAAATGCTTTGAAAATGACAATTGTGGATTCATTGTGGATTTTCATTAAGCTCTGACAAAAATATTTCTTTGATCACACAGTCACCAAACGCCCTAAGATCAAAACTTTCATGACAAGCTGATCGTCTAGTGTTTTTTTTTTGTCTTTCCCCTTCATCCCTTCTTAGACATGAAGACAAGGATCATTTTAGATATAAGCCTTGTTGTACAATGTTTTGCATAATTTCTGCATTATAATGGCTAAATGTTGAATGACGGTATAAGATTCAACAAAATTCTTATTTAAAAGAAACGTTTGATCTTTCGTGTTAAGCTCAACTGTCATACACAAAAAAAAAAAAAAAAAATAGCAAAAGAAAAAAATTTGAATATTAAAGCTCTTTTTATAGGGTAGTAAAAATGAAACGCTTCCAAACCAATTTAAATTTGAAGTCAACAGTCTTTTCTAATTCTTTTATGATTATGATACATGCTATTTTAATGACCTTATATTAAATGAGAGACATAATGGAATATTTAAACTTGCCAAAAACTGATTTGAAAAACTTAATAGCCCTAAAAGAAATTATTTTCAGTTACAGCATCTAAAATATACTTCTCTCATAAATTTATCTAAGATCTTGAATAGAAAAAAAAATCATGGCCATGTTATTTGTTAGCTACCTATTCATCTTGACCTCAGCATGAATAATATTAGCCATCTATTACCCAACAAATAGGAATGTTGTTATAGTTTTTTCTTATTCAGCCAATTGTTCTTACTGAAAGCAGGAAGTTCTTCAGGTTCACAAACTTACAGTTTGGGTGTTTGGCACAAATCTATTCCCAATGACCAGTTTTAATAGCGATTTATCATGTAAGTAAGGGATAATACATGGCTAGGTGCATTGACGATTTTAAATTCACGACATGGAGGCGAAAAACCACCCTAAGCAAAGCACCGGAAGAACATAAAAATAATGGTACATTTTTCTAAGAGTTGTTAAGCTATATCGGTTGTTATGAATTAAAAAAAAATAATGTTTTATTCATTGTCATTTTCACATTAATGTGGAAAAAGCAATGTTACATATGTGACAGTTACATTAAAAGTAGCACTTACTGTATAATAAGGGGGAAACCATTCAAAATCACTTTGGAACCTGTAGAATTTTTCCTCTGAGACATCGGTATGGTATTCATCAAGGCTGCATGATTGACTGAATTAAGAATTAATTTGCAATTTGTCCTTGAACAGTAGCGCTTCACCGCAAAATGCTGCCTATTTTGTGTAAACAAACAGCACTTCTCCTTCAGCGTTTAAGTTAGAGATGTGTGAGCATGGGGGCCTCCAGTGGCTATAGGTGACACTTCAGCACAGCAACATAACATACACAACACATTGCAAAATCGTTTTTCATCGCCTTGCCAGACAGCAAAAGATTCATTTAATAGGTCCTGATTTCCTTCTCTCACACTCCGTGCAAAACAAGCTGAATTCCATTATATTAGCTATGCTGATGAAAGTGGTTAGGAAATGTTTTCAGTTGCTATAGTTTACTCGGCTTGCTCTTTAATGTCACGTTGCTACGGTTACAAACGGTGCATTAATATCGAACAGTGATTGAAACCAAACCCTTTGTCTCAGTCAGCTGAATCAGTATATTGTGAACACTAATGCAGGCACTGGTAATGGTACTGATCCACTGAACATTGGGACTCGATCACCTACGACATGTTAAAGGGCTCACGCATTCAAGCGCAGCTGTTATTAATCAGCACCATCACTGTATAAATGATACTATTGTCTATTTCGTTGAAGATATTCAAACGTACAGTGTTATTATAACAGATAAATGGCATAAATAAAGAAATACAAATATATTGGAGTGTATTTTAAACCTTTGACAGGGCAGAGGGCCCTTATCGGTCCCTTATATGGCTAATCAAGCCTCCGAGAGGGATAGAGGCCGACTGCTGACGGTGCTGTGACAGAGAGAGAATGTTTATGGGCAGCTGTCCGTCCTATGTGTGTGTTTGTTTCTTTTGGTTTTTGTTCTTTATTAAAAATAGTATTTATATTGTCAAGTTGGTTCTTGCCTCCTTTCCATTGAACTGTTTACAAAACCTTTTTTTAACAACTCAAATATTTAAGATTGTTTCACTTTCATGGTATTTATGAATGAAAGATATTACAAACAACATCTCATTTAAAGAGAAAATAATGATTGCACTTCATTGTTTTACACTTGTGCTCGTCATCTAAAGACTTGAGAGACTTCAGAAGACATGATGACGTTTCCGGTAAGGGAACCTAGTGAGCAACGATGCTCCCTGGTTTTAATGGTGCATTGTGAGATTTTTTTAGGGAGCAAAAGTTTCAGTGCAGTGGAATGATTTTGCAAATGAGACAAAAAATAGCCAACTCACTGATCAGTGCCCTGACTACTGAACTAGGGAATTGATTGAGACGCACCCAAAGTCTTTCTTGCAAGTCAGTCCACTTTCGGCCATCTTTGGAATGCTCTCGGGTGGCTATTTCCAGTCATGCCAGTGCAGCTGCCATCTACTCGAATGGAGAGACCAAAATCTCAAAAACGGTTGGTCAAGATTGCAATCAAAGAATACTTTTCAAATTAGCAATAAAATCTGACAATACTGTTATCATAAATTGAGATTCTTTACCTCAGATTACACTAAAAAGCGCAATTTTCCTGGCTTGTATATCTAATGCGCATGCATGTTCTAGAGTTGATTGACAGGTGATTGGCTCTTTTAATTAACTGGAAGGTGGGACTTTCTCTACATCCGTTGACCATTGGGCGCTCAGAGCTTCTTGGTTGAGTGTCCCTCTCCCATTAATTTTAATAGAACTGGCCCATCTCTTTTAAATAATCTCTGTTAAACCTAACCGGAACTACCTGTGCATTCAGCGGTTTGAACCGCAAGCATTTCAGCTAATCAGAATCGAGTATTCGAACAGACCATGGTATGAAGCATTTTATTGTGCCCATCACCTCTGTGGCATTTCAATTTTTACATATATTCATTTCACAGTCAAGGCATTGTGGTCTTTTTTTCCTGGGAAAGATCTTTATTGTGCACCTGACAAACCAGATGATGAAAATGTGAACTCGGGAAGTATACAGAGTTTTCTTCAATCAGATAGTTATCAAATTAAACATGCAGTGTTTTTCATAGATCGTGAAATTATTCTGGGAAAGTCTAGCAAAGGTTGGTCTCTCTTTCCTAGTGCAAGTCAATTGACAAGAATCTTTTAATAATTGATCCTTTTTCTAAGTATATGAAACATTACACAACTGCTTTCCACAAATGTTCCTATCGGATTTAATAAGTGAGTTACATGATGAAGTCATTGTAATATATGATTTGACTTTAGGCAGTGCAGGTGAGCTATGAATGCTGCGAAACAGGAACTGCTTCATAGAAAATAGTGAGGGTGTGCTCGCATTAGTGCCACGTTTACCATTCAACCCTCTTGTACAATGCAATTTGAACACAGGAAAGTTATGGCAGAAATAGTGAGGTTTATTATAGCCTCTCTCTCTTAAATACAAACACCCCTTAGTCCTCACTCACTTAATTAAGTGCTAAAAGTGTGGTGAGGTTGAGCCATGTCTATTCATAGAAATGTATTAATAGAGTGATTAAGGGGTAAGGAGGGCAGAGTGAGTGTAGGATGTAATAGGATGAAGAACATTTGCTCTCTCGTGAGAAAATGATCAGAGGAGGAGAATGAAAAGCAGAAACAAAGGCAGTGGAAGGTGTGTAACTATACGATATGTCATGTCTGATTGTCCAGGTCATCAATGTGTATGTGTGTTGGTTTATTACTATTTGAAATTTTCAACACTTTTCTTGCTCTCTACATAAAACTGCTCAGACATACAAGCCTATGTTTATAGCCTTTAATACACTGTAAAGTAAGACACATGGGCTTATTCGCACAAGTATCTAGTAGTCTCTCGTGTGGTTGTATTATATTACATAATTTGCTTTGCTAATAGAATTAGCTGGGATTTGCCCCATTAATGAACTTGGCTAGTTTTCATGCAAACCAGTTACTTTGGTGTTTGTGATGGAGAGAAATGGAAAGTTAGCAAGTACGTCAGTTGTATGTACACATGTGTTTGATACTTTTTGGAACCACTGCATTTTAACATGCTATTGTGGTTTTAAAAGCTGAATATAACTCTTTAATGTTATACTCCCCTAGAGATCATCTTTATCTTGTTTCAGGCTCTTCGATTGCAGATTACCACTGACCACAATTTGTGTGTAAATTTCTATGTCTTCTTGGATATGTATGAGCCTTATTGACTGATGTCCTTACTTGACTGAAATACATTTAAATCGTTGACTTTTAGAGTTCACGTGATCCTCCCGTAGCTCATGAAGATCTACATTTGAAATGGCTACTGCCAAACCAGGGCAATCCCTCAATCTTTCACTCTCATCTGTAATGCATATTCAGTCCCTGAGTTCACTAAAGTCCTCCTTGCCTTTCTCAGATACTGCCGCCCCACTCGACTCCACCACACCCACATATCTCAACCAGATTAGAAAATTGCAGTGTCATGTATCCTGAAATGCTAATCAAGTTCCTTTCTTTTCAGCTTCATTTTTAAGATGTGTTTGGTTTCTGATGAGGTCACAACCCTGTATTCCAGGTTCTTAGAAACAATAAAAAAAGATTCAAATATGGACACGACAAAAGAAAAAGCACTGAAAGAAAGAAAAGGACATGTAATGCTAGATTCTGTAATTTTTGGCTTACCCTCCTGTAGCTGATAATCACTAGCCATTATCAGTAATATCTTCATGGAGAATCCATGGTGGCCAGAGAGGATAGTAGGGGATGAGTTAGAGGTAAGATAAAGAAAAATATTGATTTTTGTTTATTTGCTGTTATGTCTGTTAGCGTGCCTGCACTGATTAGCTCCCTAATAAAAGCTTCTGTTAACAGATTTAACTGTCCAGTTTATCAAATTAAACATTGAAGCATCTGGTCTGAGCTGTGGGATTGGGCTACATATAGAGGCTCAGTGTGTCCCTTTTAAAATGTCATTTATATCTTCTCCATACACTGTTAAACTAACTAAAGTCCAATAAATGATAAGAGATAAGGCATGTCCTCATATTTTTGCTCACAGAAATGAAATAATTTTAGTTCTAATGTAGACTAATCTCTTGTTCTTAAATCAGCATGGTGTGTTCACTTCAGTTGGACGTGTCTCACCAGATTTCCATTTTCTAGATACTCCTTTGTCTGGTTATGTACACATGTGAACAAAACATTGCTTTGTCAACCTGTTGTGTGTTTGCTCAGAAGATGCATCAACTGAACTGCACTGGCAGAATTAACCTGTTGTTGGCCTCTGATGATCTTTCTATCTCTAAACCCAGCTTATAACAGGATACATAGCAAGCCATGTGATCTTTTAAACTGTTTGTCATCGATGTGTGTTACTGCTCCTCTGAGTTCTCATTAACATATTTCAGTTTGTATTGCAATGTAAGTGTAAATATGTGTCAATCCGATTCTTAAACAGATCACGCTCCGAGAGTCTGCCAACAATGCCTATACCATCGATTTGGTTTCAAGTTTCCAAACTTGTCATTGCACATGCTAACCACCTGTCTGTAATATAATTTCCCAATTAAATGACATTTTGTTGCACTGTATACCCTTATATAGCTTGAATGACAATAAACCATATTCAGTTTGGATTGATATTTTGACTTGATATTTACATGCTTCTGAGTGATGAATGGAAAATATCATTGTATTAATAGCACATCTTTTGCTTTAATTATGGGTCTGTTTATATACAGTACAGAGCAAATGTATTAGGCACATTAGATGTTTCACACCAAAGATGCTAACCAAATTGCCAAATGATGGCACGTTCACATTAAAAGCGAGGCAAATGATCGTCATTAACACAATGCCTTTACAAAAGGTAGTACTAATCGACAAGCAATTTTACCTTGCTACAGTAGGTGACACATCACGGATGAGCAGAACTACTTGTCAAGTTTGCAAGTGAGTTCTCTAATGACTTGAAATGAATTTTTCTGATGCAGTAGCTATGAGGAGTTTGTTGCTGATTTACTCAACGAGAAAGAAAACATTCAAGACACTTTACAAACGATTTCAGTTCACCTGCTGAACAAGTTGACTGGCAGTATTATCATGTATACACCGTCTGATGGGTGATAAGAAAGAATTCAGTGTAAAAAAAGTAGTGTGAGATATTGGCTGTTAAAGTAACATTGATGCCACACTTGACAGAAGCGACTGGGGGAAGACGTCTTCTGTCATGTTTTTTGTCAGAAGCAGGAGAATTTTGTCAAAGATATAGCATTCAGTGCATGTTAGTTGTTTTCCACCATTGTGGTTTGATAATACAGTAAATGCACTTATACATTTTATTGCAAATGTCAGTGTTCTTTCTGGAAGAGAGAGGGAGACTCCGCTAAATGACGATGAATTTGTAAGGCACTGACAATCTGGAGTGTTTTTTTTTTTTTTTAACGTGAGCAGTCTGATTTTTTTTTTTTCCTTCGGACTGCGATGAAACATGAGCTTTTTATAATTTTTCCAGAGTCGCTGATGCACAATCCAGCACGTTGGTGGCGCTAAATAACTTGCAAACACCGGCACTGGATATGCAGCTGATACACAGTATTTTCACTAAATAGTTGAATTAAAATGGTCACTTTATTCCTGGCTGCAACCTCAATAACTGCTTTGTCCATAGACCACCATCTCATAGTATGTTATGTTTACATTTGGCATTTTTAGAAACTCATCTTTTTGCACTACTGTGTACTGGTCGGCACTGCACTGTCTCTCACTGTCTTTCACTGTCTCTCACTGTCTTTCACTGTCTCTCACTGTCTTTCACTGTCTCTCACTGTGCCTATTGTCCTGTTAATTTTTTGTGATTTATTGTACTGTCCCATACTTTTTGCACACGTTTACATGTGCACTTTATATAAGTATGTTATTTAGTCTGTGTAGTCTCGTGTGGTTCTGTGTTTGTCCCATGTTGTTTTATGTAACACCATGGTCGTGTTGTCTCTTTTCACTGTGTACTGTACTAAATGTATATGGTTGAACGACAATAAAAGCCACTTGACTTGACTAGTTGAAATTCATGCACACTTTGTCCTTCAAACTTAAACACGGCCTAATTTTGAAAGTCTATTTGCACTTTTAAATTTTTTTCATTAACATTAAGACACCTGAGTGTATTCCTGTTTTCTTTTACTTGTCTTACACACAAAAACACTGAATTCAAAACAAATATGTAGTAAATAAATAATATAGACGCTGTAAACACATTTTCATTTTTAGCATATATGTAATTTGATGATATTTTATATACCTGGTATTTTGTCTTAATGTACATTTACTTTGCCTGTTATATTATCAAGGCATTAAAAATAGCAATGAGGTTCGGCAAGTCGTTTTGACTCAAATATTGCAAAAAGCAATATTTTGCTACCAGTATAGATGAATGAATTGCAGAGCCTCATTGCTTTTTTTTATTGCAAGGATAATCAACTATGACACAAAGTATTCCTTTTCCTGTAACTCTTTTTTTTTTTTTTCACCGCACACAAGAAACCCTGAATTCAATACATAATTTAATCAAATGAATTAAATACAGAGAGCCCATATTTTCTTTTATATAATTTTTTATGTTATGCATCATATTTTCTGTACCTTTTTTTACCTTATTGAACATTATTCCACATTTATTTATATCACTATGCTCTTTATTATCCAGGCATTAAAAAAAGAGAAGTTGGGTTGAAATATTTTCTTTGCAAAATACATAAAGCAAATATAAAGACACAGGATGTATATTTATACAACAGTGCTTTTTACTCATCTCATTGTATAAAAAAACACAGATTCTATATTCCATTAAAATGCTTAAAAAAATGGAAATAACACAATGAAAAAGTTACTCCTAATTCGTTAAATCAGGGTTTCCCAAATAGGGGTTTGCGAACCTCTGTGGGTTCGTGAGAGAGTATGTGGTTGCATATGAAAATATTTCCGTCGTTTACAGATTTTTAAAAACTTTGTCGGATAATTCCAAACATTGTCCGTCATTTGACATATTAGTTTAATAGAAAACGGCAAAATAGGGGCAATAACTTCCTGTTCAATACAAAACCAGGGAGGGGCTCTTTCAGGTGGAAACTACCCATGAGCCAAATGTCTGAGACCGAATGCATAATAATAAAACATAATCTTGTTAGGCCTATCCCACCATTGTCAATCGGCCTATGTAACATAGTAAAATACAATCTAGGATGCTTACCGTACCAAATGAAGAACTTTGCTATGCTATAAAATTGCTTAAAATAAGAGAGGGGTAGATCTACAGGGGGAGGTTGTAGCAGGTAGATGAATTTTGGACTATAATTCATTTGAATAACATTAACCTTCCCAATCATAGATAAATGTAATGAAGCCCACCTGCCCACATCACTCAACCTCTTATTAAGAGGTCAAAATTAACTCTAACTAAATCAGACAAATTTGCTGGAAATAAAATGCCCAAATACTTAACGCCCTGTTTGGGCCACTGGAATGTGCCGGCTGAAAGCAGTTACTGGGGAGTACGCTGTCAGAGCCAAAGCTACGGATTTAGACCAATTGAGAAATTAAAAAATGTGCAGGTAAGTCATAGATCTAATGGAGTCAGAGACGAATAATAAAATATCAGCTGAGTGAAGCAATAACTTGTGCGCCATACCTCCCGCCACCATCCCTGGAAAATCATCTGCCCTTCTTCTGCTAATGGTTCGAGGGCAAGACAGAACAATAATGGGGAAAGCGGGCAAACCCTGCCGGGTGCCCCTATCCAGAGTAAAATAATCAGAAATTAATCCATTTGTTTGTACCGCTACTACCGGGTGGCTACAAAGTAACTTAATCCATCCTATAAAAGTATTCCCGAAACCCGTTTATTTCCAAAATCTTAAAGATAATCCCATTCTACCATATCAAATGGCTTTTCGGCATCAAGTGAGATGGCCGAAACCGGAGACCGATCAGTCACCACTTTCCACATAATATTGATGAAGCGCCTAATGTTATTAGAAGAGCTGCAGACCCGAATAAACCCCACTTGATCTATATGTATAAGGGATGTCATAACTTTACTTAATCGGATAGCCAGAATTTTTGACAATATTTTTACGTCTAGCTGGATCAGGAACATTGGATGGTAAATCTTATACTCGCTTGAATCTTTGTCCTTTTTAAGAATCAGACTGATCCAGGCTTGTGTCATGGTTGGCGTAAGCTTTCCATTCTTTAATGATTCCGTATAAACTTCTTACAAAAGTGGAGCCGAGTCTGTTGCATAACCATCTGGCCCTGGAGCCTTGCCAGTAGACAAGGCATTAATTACCTTGCCAAGCTCTTCCAAGGTTATCTCGGAATCAAGATAATTATTTTGCTCATTTGTCAATTTACAGAGTTCTAATGGTTCCACAAAGTTTCTAATATCTTCATCAGTAGATGAAGACATGGAACTATAAAGTTCAAGCTATAATTCTTTAAAAGCATTATTAATATCAATGACCGAGGTAAATATTTCACCACCAGCAGCTTTCACTGAGGGAATGGTAGAAAAAGACACTATCTGTTTTTTTTATATCTAGCCAAAATCTTCCCCGTTTTGTCTTGCCCTGAGTAGTCAAAACTCCACCTTCCGGGACAAAATAGTATTATATCTGTATTTCAATCGGGTCAATTCTCTGAGGCCATCAGAAGACATTCGGTGCTTCAGCTCTGCCTTGGCACTTTTAATATTCCCTTCCAACTCCATGAGTTCTCATGGTTTGGATTTTTTGATGAATGAGGCATACTGTATGATTTGACCCATAAGAACCACTTTATGTGCCTCCCATGCCACGCCCACAGAGGATACTGAGGTCCAGTTGGTCTCCATATAGACATTGATTTCAGCCTTCAGCATTTGTTGGAATTCAATATTTTGCAAAAGGGATACATTAAAGCACCATTTTCTCCATATGTGGCAACAGCTCTTAATTCACCAGGGTGTGTTCTGAGACTAAAATGTTTCCAAATTAGCAATCAACAACAGATGAAATGAGGGACTTGGATATAAAAAAAAAAACATCTATTCTAGAATAAATCTTATGGACTGATGAAAAAGATATATAGTCCCTACCCTATGGGTTCTAAAGTCTACAAATATCTGTAAGACCAAGATTTGTACTTATCATGTGAAGCATCAGTGTTGCTCTAGGGGTCTTACACACTTTTGCCTCACTATGTCTGAGTCCATCAATAAATCAAAGTCTCTTCCCAATGTTATATCATGAGGGATGCCAGCAGCTTGCAACATCCCTTCAAGATCTATAAAAAAGCCCTGATTATCAGCGTTAGGTGCATAAATATTAGCCAAAATCAACCTTTGCCCCTGAATTTCTGCTAAAACAATAATGACTCTTCCTAATTTATCTTTAATCTGTTTGAGACATTTGAACTTATCAATGTAATGACTCCCCTGCTCTTACCTGAGCCAGCACTAAAGAAAACATGTCCACCCCATATCTTCCCAAATTATTCAGCTTCCTGTGGGGAATAGATTGTGTGTCAAAAATTAAATGATAAAGACCATATTCCACATTGGAGCAAAAATCAACCCCCGAAATTTCCCCAGAAAAGAAAAGAAAAACGTGCGCATTAACCCCACGCACGACAGCGCCATGTACTCCAACGACAACTTTGGCATCAGATTGCTCATGTCCGGTGTTTCTATACAAAACTTTGTAAAACAGAATAACACAACAGAAGATAATCTATAAAACAAGCTCCAGCCATTAGGCAGGATTAACACAAGGATTCCAGATAATTGATCCATTTCTCGACGTCCCCCATTCTTGAAACCAACTCCGCCTTGATTGATCGACGTAATACAGCAAGATCCTCCAAGTCCGCAACAACCTTCGCCAGCATTGCCGACATGTTTGACAGTTGGCGCTGAATCTATTCTGCTGCACCATCCAAACTGAGTCCCTGGTCTTTGGCTCTGTCAGGGGTATCAGTTTGAGCACGTAAGTGTCTTAATGACTCCAGAGCCCAAGGATTTTTTATTCTTTGACGTGTTGTCTTCATAGAACAGTTATGGATCAGGGTGCATTGAATCTCACCGGTTTATGATACAAAAAGTATTCAAAACTAGCAAAGTGCGCAGAGCTCACCGTTTGCATGTCCGACCCTCGCATAGCGCTACTTCACTCCTGTCAATGGATACTTCAAGAAAGTCATTAAGGTCAAAGGGGTTTGGGTGACAAAAACTTTTGGGAACCCCTGAGTTAAATAAATGCCTTAACAACGTTAAAGAAATTAACCTAATGCATTGAGAGCTGAATAAGTCTGCCTACCATACAGGGGTTAAATTGTTTTTCATTTTATTTGTTACGTTCTGGTGTGATTAGACCTTTCGTCAGCTGTTGGTCTTGCAAATTTGTCAGGAATTTGGTGTGAATAGGCCTTTACTGCCAAAACAACTATTCACTAATCCAAGGAGAAATACACTATTTTCATTTTTAGACTTTTCTTACTCTCTTCTTCATGGTGGGGCCATTTACATTGAATGTGCTGTTGTGCCGTCCGTGCTGTTTTTCAATGTTAAGCTCTAGATGGACCTCTTTAACTGTTGTACGGCATCTCGCACATGAGCTCCTGTATATACTGTCTGTACAGAGATGCAGTACTGCCATTCCCTATATATGCAGATTATGCAGTCTGCCTAGGGCACCAACCCTTCCTTGCACATTATATGTTTTGAAGGGCTGGTAATGGTCAAGGAACACACTCCGCATCAGATTATTGTTTAGTGATAATATTTGGTGTAAAAAAACACCAAAGATCATAGTTTGGGAATTTTAACTACAATTATCTTTTCTTCCATGTTTTATCAATCTGATATGAGCTCAGTAAATTGTTGTATGATTGGGAGGGGTGGAAAAAGCACTGAAAAATAATACTCAAGTAAAAGTACTGTTACTTCTTAAAATATTTAGTTTGAGTAAAGTAAAAGTACCTGTCCTAAAAAACTACTCAAGAGTAAAAGAGTAGCTCATTTAAAAATACTCACGAGTATTAATTACTGAGTTGCAAAAGCTATGCTCCTTTATAATAAAAACTCTAATTTGTATTCCCTTTTATGGCTGTTTGCCAGAAAGAATAAAAAATACAGGTATTTTATAGGCGTTTGTGACTGACAACTTTTAAAATACATCACTTATTTATGTTACTGTAAACACTACATGAATCTGATGGAGAAAATAAAAGGGTGACATGATTACAGAAATGAAAAAATAAAGTTATTTTCAATACCATTATGTATGAAACAATTACATTAATATCAGTTTATGTGTAATGTCTAATGTCTAAATTTATCTTAATGCTGACAGAGAGAGTTAATGTTGAGCATAAAACATGTTCAAAACAATGCAAGGAATGCAAAAAAACAAACAAACAAAAAACACTTAAAATCCAGGGTCATTTGGTGCATCATCCCGCACAATAAAGGGGGTAGAGCATTTGTTTGGTACAGGGGCCACAACAGGCTTCAAATAAATAATTCACACAAAAAATTTAATTCTCTCATTATTTAGTCACCCGTATGCCATCCCGAATGTGTATGACTGACTTTCTTCAGCAGAACACAAATTAAGATTTTTAGAAGAATATCTCAGCTCTTTTAGTCCATTCAATGAGAGTGATTGGGTGCCAAAAGTTTGAAGCTCCAAAAATCCCACTAGTCAGCATAAAAGTAGCCTAATCCATGTGACTCCAGTGGTTAAATCCATGTCTTCAGAAGGGATATGATAGGTTGGGTGAGAAACAGATCAATATTGAAGTATTTTTTTTACTATAAATTCTCCTCCCTGCTCAGTCAATCTCCACTTTAACTTTCACTTTCTTCTTTTGTTTTTGGAGATTTATTTCTTCATGCATATCGTCATATATTGGGCAGGAAGAAGAAATAAAGACTTAAATATTTATATTTTTCTCACCCACACCTATCATATCTCTTCTGAAGATATGGATTAAACCACTGGAGTCTTATGTATTACTTTTGTGCTGCCTTTATGTGCTTTTTGGAGCGTCAACATTTTGGCATTGTATGGACCAAAAGAGCTGACAAATTCTTAAAATCTTAATTTGTGCTTCTAAAGAAATAAAGTTATACACATTCAGGATGGCATAAGGGTGACTAAATGATGAGATAATTTTCATTTTTGGGTAGCACATGGGGGGCCATAATGATATTTTTGAGATACAATGTTCCACATGTATTTAGTTCTTGTATCTTTTAAGATCAGAAATAGTTGTATTCTCATTCTAATGCATGATGCACAATTTTCTGAAGTTTGACTGGTGGAATATTCTGCTGAAGTATTGCTCTGCAAATGTTGATATCAGGGTATCAGATATAATTTCTATCAGGCATTAGAAAAAACATGATTAAGTCTAAGCATAATTATAAAATATTTTATCATTTCTACTTTCCTGGTAATTTATTATAAAAATTAACACACTATCTACATCAGGGGCCGGTATTAAAAAACTAACTATATTTTAAAAATATATATATATTGTTATTAAAAATGTCACTGTTTTATTCTATTACATAAATACTTTTAAAGCTACTCAAGTTATTCAGCCAAAAGTAGTGAGTGGTTTCCTCATTATTGTTGTTTGATTAATAGCTTTCATATGGCATAGCCTACTAGACAGTGCTCAATTCAGTTACATGTACACTTCAAGTCCGACATTTTAATGCAAATAAGCTTTTTGTCACACTGCGTTTACATTAATGCCTCACCAAGATGGGCATTGGGGGAATTATAAAGTGTATTTCATCTTTTAGGCGTGAACCCGCATTAGTGCACAACATTAGCCGCCTGTCAATCAAACAGCATGCAGCAACAGACGTCAGGAAATAAAAAGTCAGTCTTTTATATTTTATCTAGATAAACCAACCAGTGGTTGTCTTGCTATCCCGATCAATGTAATGAACACCCCTGGTCTAGATGTAGAACATAGTCTCAAAAGTTTATCATTGGTATCGAGGACATCTCTCTCTCTCTGTCTGTCTTTTTTCAGATAAACATCGAGATTATTTTATCGCCCAGCCCTATTGATAACATTGCCTTAATCTCACACAGCAACTATAATCTCAGTGATAGATAGGTAAATTACAGGCTACATTATAAATACAGACTTTAGTAAGTGGAAATATGAAATTTACCTCAAAATGTTTCTTAAAATTAGAGGCTGAATTATTGCTGATATCTGGCTTGAGCTTAAATTCACATGACACAGTCAGGCAATTGGCCTTTCTCACTGCGAAAAGCCCTTTCAGTTGCGGCCGTGATGTTCAGGTGTTGAGCTGTGTTTGAGGCATCCTCCACATCCATAAAAGTTGGCGCCTGATCTACAGCTGCCATTTCAAAATTTTTACGTGTGATTTGATTTGACAGGAGTCACGAGACTCTCCCTAGCCAATCATGTTGATGAATAAAAATAAAATCAGGACAGAGAAGTAGCAAACACAAACAGTGGGAAAATAGCGCATTAAAAGTAGAGTTACAGCACTTAAAATGTATTCAAGTAAAATTATAAAATTTTTAAACTACTTAAAGTACAATTCCTGTGAAAAACGACTTAATTACAGTAATGTGAGAATTTGTAATTTGTTACTTTACACCCCTGATGATTGGCTATGAATAATAAGCCTTTTGATGACTGCTGAAGAGGTTCAGAAAAAGATAAAATATTTTACTTCTCGCAGCACCTGTTGTGAAAAATCATGCATGTGAAAGCAGCAGGATATTGGGTGTAGGATCACCGCTTGCACGCCGCCTCTGTGCTGCTAGCAAAACCGCCCGCAATTTGCCACTTTCTATGTGCCTCTCATTGAAAATGAACTATATACTTGTAAAAGCAAATGTTCTAAAGCTTGCTAGTGTGTAATGACATTTAGAACAGTCGCTTTGAAGTGTGGAACTCAAGATGGCGCCGAGTATGGCTGCTGCTTTGCGAGCTCCGATACAACACTGCGGTTTATTGTTTGTTTTGTTTACAGTTCTTTGTTTTTTTGTCTTGGATGTTGTCTGCCTTATTGTTTATGACAGACAAACGCTTTTGGACATTGGTTCTACAATTACACATCGAAAACCGGACTTCAAATTCCTTAATGCCGACCCGCTGTTTACAAACACACCGGCTGAGCCCTTTGTCTGGGCTGCTCGGCTGCAGAAACGCAGAAGGAAAAGAGGAAAACGAGCCGGCGTTCTCATCAGAGTAAGACGTCGTGCAAATCGACCCCCGCTACCCAGTATACTACTGGCAAATGTTCAGTCTCTGGACAACAAACTCTGCAAGCTGAGAGCGCGGATCTCTTTCCAACGAGAGACGAGAGATTGCTGTGTTATCTGCCTTACAGAAACCTGGCTGGCTGCGGAGATTCCAGACTCGGCCATCGAAATCACGGGCTTTTCCGGACCTCTCAGGTAAAAGCAGAGGTGGTGGTGTATGTTTTATGATCAACAAATCATGGTGTGATCAGAGGAATGTACATTTCATCAAGTCTTTCTGCTCTCCTGATCTGGAATATCTCATGCTTATGTGTCGACCATTCTGGCTACCGAGGGAATTCACAGCGGTCACAGCTGTGTACATCCCCCCACAAGCCGACACAGACCGGGCACTCAGGGAACTGTATGGGAGTATAAGTGAGCAGGAAACTGCGCACCCTGAGGCTGCGTTCATTGTTACCGGGGACTTTAACAAAGCCAACTTCAAAACAATCGCTCAAATACCACCAACACATAAAGTTCAACACACGAGGGGACCGGGTTTTAGACCATTGTTACTCTCCTTTCCAGGATGGCTACAAATCCCTCTCCTGCCCCCCATTTGGCAAATCGGACCACAATTCCGTTCTGCTTCTGCCCGCCTACAGGCATAAACTGAAACGGGATGCACCCACCCTCAGAACGATCCAGTGTTGGTCGGACCAATCAGACTCTGCGCTACAAGACTGTTTTGATCACGCGGACTGGGAGATGTTCCGGTCCACCTCTGATGACGACATCGAGGTTTACGCTGACAGCGTAATGTGTTTCATCAGGAAGTGCGTAGAGAATGTTGTTCCAACCAAAACAATACGGATATACCCCAACCAGAAACCATGGGTTAACGGCGATGTTCGTGCGGCACTCAATGCGCGGACCTCCGCTTTTAATTCTCCAAACACGGAGGAGCGTAAACAAGCCAGTTATGCCCTCCGTAACACCATCAGTGCAGCCAAATGCCAGTACAGGCACAAGCTTGAAGGTCAGTTCAACACCACTGACTCCAGAAGTATGTGGCAGGGAATTAACACCATCACAGACTACAAACGGAATAAAGACTCCGCCATGAACATCGCTGCATCTCTCCCGGACGAACTTAATACATTTTATGCTCATTTTGAGGACAATAACACTGCCCTCGCGGAGAGAGTATTCGCGGCTGACGCTACAGAGGTTGGTTCACTCTCCGTCTCTGTTGTGGATGTAACCCGATCCTTCCGACGGGTGAACATCCGTAAAGCCGCGGGTCCAGACGGCATTCCGGGCCGCGTCATCAGAGCGTGCGCGAATCAACTGGCTGGTGTTTTTACGGACATTTTCAATCTGTCCCTCTCCCTGTCTGTAGTCCCCACATGCTTCAAAACATCAACCATTGTGCCTGTACCGAAGCAAGCCACAATCACTTGCTTAAATGACTGGCGTCCTGTTGCTCTGACCCCCATCATCAGCAAATGCTTTGAGAGGTTAATCAGAGATTACATCTGCTCTGTTCTGCCCACCTCTTTGGACCCATTGCAGTTTGCCTACCGCAACAACCGCTCCACTGATGATGCCATTGCATCTACAATACACACTGCTCTCTCCCATCTGGAAAAAAGGAACACATATGTGAGAATGCTGTTTGTAGACTACAGCTCAGCATTCAACACCATAGTGCCCTCCAAGCTTGATGAGAAACTCCGGTCTCTGGGCCTAAACAGCTCACTGTGTAGCTGGATCCTGGATTTCCTGTCAGGCAGACGTCAGGTGGTTAGAATGGGCAGCAACACCTCCTCATCACTGACCCTCAGCACTGGAGCCCCGCAGGGCTGTGTTCTTAGCCCTCTCCTGTATTCCTTATACACGCATGACTGTGTGGAAACACATAGCTCCAATACCATGATTAAGTTTGCTGATTATACGACGTGGTAGGTCTGATCACTGACAATGATGAAAGAGCCTACAGAGAGGAGGTGCACACTCTGACACGCTGGTGTCAGGAGCACAACCTCTCCCTCAATGTCAGTAAAACCAAGGAGCTTGGTTTTTCTTTCCCCAAGGAGGAAAGACAGAGTACACAGCCCCATCACCATGGAGCACCGGTAGAGAGAGTCAGCAGTTTCAAGTTCCTCGGTGTCCACATTACTGAGGAACTCACATGGTCCGTCCACACTGAGGCCGTTGTGAAGAAGGCTCACCAGCGCCTCTTCTTCCTGAGACGGCTGAGGAAGTTTGGAATGAACCACCACATCCTTACACGGTTCTACACTAGTACTGTAGAGAGCATCCTGACTGGCTGCGTCACCGCCTGGTACGGCAATAGCACCGCCCACAACTGCAAAGCCCTGCAAAGGGTGGTGCGAACTGCCAGAAACATCATCGGAGGTGAGCTTCCCTCCCTCCAGGACATATATACCAGGCGGTGTGTGAAAAAATCTCGGAGGATCATCAGAGACTCCAGCCACCCGAGTCATGGTCTGTTCTCACTGCTACCATCAGGCAGGCGGTATCGCAGCATCAGGACCCACACCAGCCGACTACATGACAGCTTCTTCCCCCAAGCAGTCAGACTGTTGAACACTTGATCTATCAGGATCAATAATTAGCACTGCACTTTATTAATCTATAATCTCACACTGGACTGTCAACATATTCTCCTCAATACAACTACTTATATTTCATATACTCCCACTTATTGTATATTGTGTATTCTATATTGTGTGTATTGTTTACTGTACATTGTATATAATTATTGTGATGTGTAAGTATGTGTACATTTGATATGTAAATTGTTTTGTGCAAGTATGTTGTTTATTGTAATTGGTATATGTCTCGTCACTGTCATGACTGCTATGTTGCTCGGAACTGCACACAAGAATTTCACCTACTGTTGCACTTGTGTACATGGTAGTGTGACAATAAAGTGATTTGATTTGATTTGATTTTTGATCCAGTGTAGACAACATAAAGCCGTCGCAGCACGTCCTGGACCCGGTGGAGACGCTAACATTGATTATGCCAGACAATCGTCCAGATGACTGAAAAAAAAAGGACAGGCTCAAGTAAAGGAGGATACGGTCAGCCTATTACTGCTCATATGTGGCTGTTTTTTTTGTGTTGGATGTTAAGGAGCCTACTTCGAAAGAGACAAAACGTGTTCAATTATCTGCTGAGCGGTACAAACCGATTCGGTGAGAAGCGCGACACGACCCAAACCATATCAATGATTTCAATTCACCCAAACCATATCAGTGTACTTATTTGAAATAAAAAAAAACTGGAATATGATGATTATCATGTGACCTATTTTGCGTGCTTCAAAAAGCAGCTTATTTTTATTTGCAAACTAGTATTTATTTTAAACTAGCAAATTAGTATATTCTGGCAGATTTTATTGGGTGGACCAGCCGTCAATATGGGTGGACCAGTGCTCGTCATATGAACATCATTATATTTGTGCATAACTTTAAAAACATTTGTAATTTACCTTCCTGGAAATGTTTAAAGAGATATTCATCTTAATTAGCGATCATCCTAATAATTGCATTTTGTGCAAAACGATTGTGAATTTCTTTTACACAATCAATGCTTCTTTCATCAGGTGTGCATTTATGTGCATTTGCAATGTTTAGTTTTCACAAATTGCTCTGTAGGTCGAGATGAAAGCTTCCAGGATCAATGAACACAGTGGAGGTCATAAAGTCCTGCCAATTACATAAATTGATTATAACCCCCTTTGTTATTAAACAAGGAGACATGTGGAATGGTGGTGGCATAGTGGATAAAGCACAGGGCTGTTAATCAGAAGGTCGTTGGGTCGAACCCCACGGCCACCACCATTGTGCTCTTGAGCAAGGCACTTAACTCCAGGTTGCTCCGGGGGGATTGTCCCTGTAATAATTGCACTGTAAGTCGCTTTGGATAAAAGCGTCTGCCAAATGCATAAATGTAAATGTAAATGTGGAACTGACAACTAATGAAAATTCCAAATTCAGTATCTCTGAAAATTATAATATTACTTAAGACCAATACAAAAAAAGGATTTTGAGCATGTACAGCACTCAATACTTAATTGGGGCTCCTTTTGCCTGAATTACTGCAGCAATGCGGCGTGGCATGGAGTCGATCAGTCTGTAGCACTGTTTGGGTGTTATGAGAGCCCAGGTTGCTCTGATAGTGGCCTTCAGCTCTTCTGCATTGTTGGGTCTGGCGTATCGCATCTTCCTCTTCACAATACCCCATAGATTTTCTATAGGGTTAAGGTCAGGCGAGCATTTTCTTTCATCAGAGAACATAACTTTGGACCACTCAGCAGCAGTCCAGTCCTTTTTGTCTTTAGCCCAGGCGAGACGCTTCTGACGCTGTGTCTTGTTCAAGAGTGGCTTGACTCAAGGAATGCGACAGCTGAAACCCATGTCTTGCATACGTCTGTGCGTGGTGGTTCTTGAAGCACTGACTCCAGCTGCAGTCCACTCTTTGTGAATCTCCCCCACATTTTTGAATGGGTTTTGTTTCACAATCCTCTCCAGGGTGTGGTTATCCCTATTTCTTGTACACTTTTTTTCTGCCACGTCTTTTCCTTCCCTTCGCCTCTCTATTAATTTGCTTGGACACAGCGCTCTGTGAACTGCCAGCCTCTTTAGCAATGACCTTTTGTGTCTTGCCCTCCTTGTGCAAGGTGTCAATGGTCGTCTTTTGGACAGCTGTCAAATCAGCAGTCTTCCCCATGATTGTGTAGCCTACAGAACTAGACTGAGAGAACATTTATAGGCCTTTGCAGGTGTTTTGAGTTAAGTAGCTGATTAGAGTGTGGCACCCGGTGTCTTCAATATTGAACCTTTTCACAATATTCTAATTTTCGGAGATACTGATTTTGGGGTTTTTCATTAGTTGTCAGTTATAATCATCAAAATTAAAAGGAATGAACACTTGAAATATATCAGTCTGTGTGGAATGAATGTATACATTATCCAAGTTTCACTTTTTGAATGGAATTACTGAAATAAATCAACTTTTTGATGATATTCTAATTATATGACCATCACCTGTGTATATATCTATTTTATGCATTATTATTATTATTATTATTATTATTATTATTATTATTATTAACCTTGGCTGGGTTTTCCAAAGCACTAGGACGTTAGTAGTACTTAAGTGCTACTTTGTTACCTGTTTGTAAAAACGTTTGTAAATGGACGCTCTTGAACCGCTCTTAAGTCCATTAAGTGCAACTCAAACATATATTTCTGGCATCTTTCACAGTTTTTAAAAGATAATGGGACATTTAATATATTTTGATAATTGGAAAGCCATTGTAAACTATTTCGGAGGATTAAAAAAGTGTTGAAAAAATCGCTATGAAATCAATAGGCAGTCTCCACAGTCTGCACATGCGACGTGATAGGTCTAAATTTACAAGACGCGTAATACAGTACAACATTAAATTAGCCTTCATTGATAGGCATAATTGTCATGGCAATAGAAAGATGACCTGCTTTTATTAAACAGATTATTTAAGAAGACACGTGAGTAATGTGACCACGCAGTTTAAAAATTTAATAAATATGCCTTAATAAATAATTAAAATATGGTTAACAGAGGAGATTAGAGCGAGTGTGCAATGAGAGATTTCCTCTCTCTCTCCCTCCTCCTCTTCTTCCATCCTCCAATGGATGGTTCAAATCGGCTTGCCTATAGTCTTTTTACAAGGTATTAACAAATTGCATGATGCATAATGATGCATAATTTCTTTAACTAAATCTAAAAGGGTAATACATTTTGGTGCCTCAACAAGGTTACAAATGACTGCATGTTTGTCAGTATTTTCATGTTGAGACCACAAACTCCTGGTTTGGGAAACAGGCGCTACTCTATCGTAAAATAACAAGTGACATTAGTTAAGATGATCGTTAAAGCTTATGTTGCAACGTTATCGGGAGATCCAGCCCCATTCACATGTAATAAGCTTTATGCCTATCTTGGAAAATCTACAAATGTAGCATATTGCCAGCGTTGCGACAAAAAACTTGTAAAATGTGCCTGATGTCTACGTTCACAAAAAACGATCACAAAATCTCTGAAATGTCTTCTGAGTGGAGGGGATGTTCCTTCTGCGCTGTATCATGCAACTGCTCTTGAGATGCAATCCATAATTTAATGAGCTGTATGCAAAAACAAGAGCAGGAGAAATTGAGAGGCGATCAAATATAAGTATTACTCTGTTTGCCCAACAAAGCCATACATGTGAGTCATTTATCTAGATGTGAGACTTGAAGAGAACAAACTTAAAGATGTTAAAGTTTAATTCAGTGTAACTGTGTCAAAGATGTTTCTTGTAGAAACAACATGCCATGTGTTCCTCTAATAGACTATTCATATTAGTAGTTGACAGATAATGTATAATTAATGTAATAACACTTATAATGAATATAATGAATGTTACTAAAAATATTTAGAATAGCTAGAATTTATCTGAATATTAATAGTAATACAAGTCATTATTATTTCAAAAAGTGGTATGGATATGGGATTGATTATATTGCACTTTCTATATTTTAGTTTTGTACATGTAAATCAAACAATTAAGTCAAGAATGTTGGAAGGTGAATTTAATTTAGTCAATGCTAAGGGTTAGATTCAGTCTCAGACGGCATGAAATAGAGATGTCAGAAAATCCATTCTGATTAGCTAGCAGCACAGGTGCACAGGGTTTTTTTTTTCTTTTTTTTTTTTTTTCATTTTATCAGGTAACAAAGTGTTGTTTGAAGTTACCAGGCTACAATGAGCACCTCTGCGAAAGAACTATAGACTTTTTATTAGATTTGCCAAAGCTTGGGGAAAAAAACAATTTATTGAACTGCTTTAAATAGATGGTTAAAGTGATTATTTGAATGAGCTACCAGTTTGTTGTATGTCATGCCACATTAAATAATAGATATAAGTAAAAATAAATATATACATATATAATGTTTTTTTTTTTTTGAGAAATTGCATGGGGCCTCTCAATGTCTAGAGCCGTCCCTGAATCACTGATTGCTGTGTACTGTATGTAGACGTGAGCATAATAAAGTAGGGTGACCACATTTTATTAAATTAATTTGTAAGATGCAATTATTCCATTAATATGATTTACGGGAACATATCTTTTTTTTTATTTAACATTGTACCATTGTGAAAACTGACCCTTATTTATTTAGTTATTTGCGTTTCCTGAACTTCGTCAATATCTGCATATTAATGTGTGGTGCTGAATTAAATAATTCCCTCTACACTTTTTATTAAAATCAGAAATGTTATTGACAGATGTAAAAAATTAACAAAACTTCAAATGATTTTATCTAGTCTAACAGTATATTCATTTCTAGCAGAGACATACACTGATGGCCAAACGTTTGGAATAACGTACAGATTTTGCTGTTTCAGAAATAAATTTGTACTTAAATTCACCAATGTGTCATTCAACTGATAACAAAGTATAGTCAGGACATTACTGATGCAAAAAAAACAGCACCATCACTATTTGAAAACAAATGTCATTTTTGATCATATCTTGACAGGCCCATTTCTAGCAACCATCACTCCAACACTGTATCCTTGAGTAATCATGATAAATTGCTTGAAAATCACTTGTCATTATATCAAGCACAGCTAAAAGCTATTTGGTTCATTAAATGAAGCTTAACATTGTCTTTGTGTTTGTTTTTGAGTTGCCACAGTATGCAATAGACTGGCATGTCTTATGGTCAATATTAGGTCAAAAATGGCAAAAAAAGAAACCGCTTCCTCTAGAAACTCATCAGTCAATCATTGTTTGAGGAATGAAGGCTATACAATGCTTGAAATTGCCAAATAACTGAAGATTTCATACAAAGGTGTACACTACAGTCTTTAAAGACAAAGGACAACTGGCTCTAACAAGGACAGAAAGAGATGTGGAAGGCCAGATGTTCAACTAAACAAGAGGATAAGTACATCAGAGTCTCTAGTTTGAGAAATAGACACCTCACATGTCCTCAGCTGACAACTTCATTGAATTCTACCCGCTCAACACCAGTTTCATGTACAACAGTAAAGAGAAGACTCAGGGGTGCAGGTGTTTACATATTAAAGAGCACATCCAAGTAGTTCCACACAATAATGTAAAGTTATTCTAAACTGATTATGCAAAAAAACAACAACACTGGTATTGGATCGGTATCGGCTGATACTTCGGATCGGAAAAGAAAAAGTTGTATCAGTGCGTCCCTAATGCCTACCTACACAGCAATCAGTGCTTCAAACATCTGAGTTATGTAATAACCTGGACAATGTGTTGGTAAACTACATACTGGTCTGCGCTTCACTTCAGCATAAATGCATCTGCTCCGTGTGGTCCAATGATCATGCTGTGCACAGCTTCGCCACACAATTTGATAGAGATTTTGATAGCTGACAGCTAAAGAAAACAGGCTGTGTGTCTAAGTAGGCTAAGAAATTTTGCGTGCAGATGCGAGGGACATCATAGGCTATTTCTAAAATAGACAATTAATATTTGTCTGGCACATGTAGTTTGCAGAACCCATGACAACGCAGAAGAATGTTGGCACAAAGCACTGTCTATAGACCCTTCCCTGACTAGTAGGGTTTGTGTCACAGGCATTCCTTAAATGCATTGCATTTAAATGCAAGCACTGTAAATTCAATGCATTTATTTTTTCGTTTAGAGCGATTCGACATGCTTTTATGCTTCAAAGACTTTAGTCATGAATTTAGCTCCACATGTTCACTCCAGGTGTGAATGGTTCCATAGGATTCTGCTGTTTCGACATAAAATGTTAATCGCGCCAAAAATTAGCGTTTGATGTGCAAAGGCCTTGAAATTGTTTTTTATATTGTTTGCTTAAGTGTATCTATTTTTTCAAATATAATTCAAAGAAGAAAAACAAGAAGTTATGCTTCAAACGGTATGGCCACCACAGAGTCCTGATATCAACATTATTGAGTCAGTCTAGGATTACATAAAGAGACCGAAGCAATTGAGACAATGGTAATTTCTCTAAGATGCTTGGATCAACCGATCTGCCAACAACCTTGTAAAACTGTGCGCAAGTGTTCCTGCCAGAATTAGTTCTGTTTTGAAGACAAGGGTGGACACAACAAATATTTATTAAGCATTTTTGTTTACTGCATTTTGTATGATGTTTATTGATTTAATAAAAACTATGCACATGTATGCATTTGTATGCACGCAGGCCCGGATTGGCTAATCGGAAGCACCGGGAGAATTCCCTGTGGGCCGGTCTGTTCCTTTGGCCATGAGGGCAGGTGTTGTCATGGCACTGGTTTGAAATTTGGATACTGTCCCTAGGCTGCCTGTACTCACAGCAGCCCACTCTTTTGAATTTTTTATTTTATCTCAGCCCCACTCTTTTTATTTAGTATTTTTTGCAGCCCACTTGCCTGCAGGTTAATGATGTAACTATCTATTGACTCTCCCGACAGCGTCAACTTGCTTAAAAAAATAACGTCACTTGTAAACTTCTGTCAGTGGTGGTTGTGGTTGATGGAGGATATAGGCTAAAATGGACAATAGAAAGCACAAAGGCGGCGCTGAAAAGGCAAGATTAAAAAAAGTAAGCTCTTCAAACTGACGTGGCCAAATGTACAAAACTGAGCAGTTTTTTCACCAGTGCACCAAATGAAGATGATGAGATGGCCAGTAAGCTAACGTTAAGCTAGTTAGGAGCAGTGCAACATGCTAGCGGCCGTGCAAAACGATGTTGCAAACCAGGGGCATGTCTAGGGGGAGGCTGGGGGAGGCAGTGTTTCCCCTAGGATAAGCTCTGCCTCCCCTGAGAATTTGAGAAATAATCTGTCCATCTGTTGTTTTGAGTGTAGCCCCGAATGTATTTTGAATAGTTGACTGACAAATATGAAACCGGACAAAAGCCTATGTAAACCCCCGAAATCATAAGTTGCCTTATTTCATTGTGCTTTGGCTTTGCACATACTGCATACAGCCTGTAAAAATAGACATAGGCATAATCTAGCCTATAGAATAAGTTCCTTTGCTGTCGGTAGCCTATGGGCGACTCCGTTTCTTCCTCTCTGTTGAATATGCAGCAGGTAGAGGAGGAGCTTGCACAGTCGTTGACATCAACTAACGTTACTTAGTGACGAGATAACAGCAGTTAGCAGGAAATACAGCAAAAATTAAGCAAATGAGGCTTTGGGGATTTTTCCGAAAGAAGTCAGTGGGTAAGAATTCACATTTGTTTTTGTCCTTAAAGTCTTAAGATCATCATCTAGCTGGCTTTCACCCACAGTAGGCTAAACCTCAAGAGTTGTAGCCTCTAACCTCCTTGTTTAGATTGATGCAGCTTGGTAGCTCCGAGTTAACGCAGTCGCCTCTCACGCCGGAGACCGCGGTTCGAGACCCGTTCAGAGTGTACTTTTCTTGTTTATCAGGTGTTGTTTTCGCTAAGGATAACCAATAAGCATTAACATAAAATGTATGTGTGACTTGTTTTGTGATATTAGTTTGTAGGAAATATACACTTTGATTTGATTAAATGGTTTTGTAGAGGGTAGCAAAGATGAGCAACAGTCTGAGGAGCAGCAGCAGCAGCTGTGCCAGAATCAGGCATGGAAACTGGTAACAATTAATAAGTCACTTTAGAGAAAGTTAAAAGTGAAACATTGTTTATCTCAATGATCCTAATGAAAGGATTTTGACAGATGAATTATTCCCATAGAGATGATGAGAATTATATACAGTTCGATGCCATGATGTGTCAATGAACTTAGACTAAAGTCATTCATGTATTGCTTTAACTTAGGATCTTATACACCATTTTGACTATTTATGTCAAAAAATATAAATTATTTATATTCAATATTTTTTTTTACCTCACTTTACTCACTATAATATAACTCTTTTGTGATGACTTTATGTTAAGGTACATGAAAATTCAAGAATCGTGATAGATCTTAGGGCAATCCCACTGATCTGCTCTTCCCAATACATTTTCTTCAATGGTATTGGTCCACAATTTGACATATGTAGCACTTGATGAATTAGTTGTTTGAAGCTGATTTGCAATAAGTTATGTGCTGGATCTGTTCTTTTGCATCACAGATGATTCAGGGAGGAGAGAGGATGTTGAGGATAGTACTAGAGTGGAAGATTTAGGAACTGTAGAAACAGGCCCAGCCAGAGCAAAACTCAAAGAATACCCTCTCACCAGCTTTGGACTACAGGGAAGTGGTTGCTAGTGTGAAAATAAAATTGTCTGGGCTAAGCCCCGGATGTCCTTCAATGCTGGAAACGCCTCTGCATCTGATGATAAATTAAAATTTAAAAGTGGATTGTTTTGTGCATATTTTTCCATCGCTAGCAGATGAGTGAGGTCTGACACAACAAAAATCCAGTTTAAGCCCTGTAGTCTAATAGGGGTCCTGTGCCTATCTCTGGGTTCCTGGCTTAGAAAAAGATATGCACTAAAACAGGTTGTGTGTAGTATAGCTTAATTTTGTGCCGATTTTTTTCAATTGTTTATGTTGCCCCCCCAAACAAGCCAAATGCCCCCCCAAACATGATATCCTGGTAACCCCTCTGTTGCAAACCAACGTTTATGTATCAAACTTTTTCTTGTAATTTTTCAGCAGCAGCAGCCTCTATTGCTCATTGAGTGAATATAAGAATTAGAAGAATAAATGTTAACGAAGAGTATGGTGTAGAGCTGAAATGATTAGTCGACGTTATTGACTACGTCGGCAATAAAATATTGTCGATAAAAATTTTCGTTGTCGAATAGTCATTTGATCTCATTTAACATAACATGAGATATTGTAAGCTCATGTTATGTATTGTAAGCATCACTGTATTGTAAGCATCACTGCAGTTCGCGCCTGAGTCTGACTGAGGAAGAATTACACAGATCACCGTCCAGATGTACTCTAAACTTTCCAAACAGCTTAAGGTGATGTAGATCCCAAAGTATTGGGGAATAATAAAAAAAAAATACGACACGCTCACGACAAAAATGACCTGATTCCGTATTCAAGTTCAAATAATATGGAATCAGGTCATGTAATTAACTACAAACTCCGAAACTGGCATTTCTCTGGAGTGCCTCTTCTATGAGCTGCCCGAATGTCCGATCTAAGGGGGAGAGATTGAAACTGCACCCGGCTGAGAGACACACAGTCACAGGGACGCTGATCCCTCGAGCCTGCACTTACTAAAGCTAGATTATAACACGATGGCTCACGACTTATTGAATCATAATATATGTCACTGTGCATTTGTTATCGTGAAGAGAATTGGCAATATGCATCTTTATTAATAATAGAGAGTTCGTTTTTTTGTGAGTTAAAGATGGATTGAAGTGAATAGAAAGGTGAGAGAGGAAGTCTTCGCCCCATTATACACTGCAACGAAATACGTTTATTGTTTGTTTTGGCTTGTTTTCCAATAAAAAATATCTAAAACTAATTTAAAACAATGTACATTTACTTTAGGAACTATACTGCAAAATAAATAAGAAATGTATCTGAGAATGTTGAATATGATATTAAAAATACAAATATTTAAAAATATATAAAAATCCTATTAATTCACCTGAGAAGCAGCATATGACGTATTCAGACTTGTTTTTAGAGAATAGATCATGAATATAAGTATATTTTGTCTTTACTGCACTCGCAGAAGTATAACAAAGTAAAAAATACACTTGTATACAAAATACGCTTATATTTAAGATAAATTCTCTTAAAGCAAGTCTAACTTATATGTTGATTCTCAAGTAAATATATCTTGTTTTAAGGATTTTTAGACTTTTATATGGAAAACAAGAAAAAAACGCTTGATTGAAAGTTTTTTTGCAGTGAATTTCTTTACTGAATTAAACTTAATAAAAAGTATTTTTTCCCTTTAATTCAGTGAATGTCATTTAGAGGTATTTAAAATATGATTTTGTCGTCTTTATTGTTAGTAAGCACATTTAATACATTTTAAGTGAGGACACAAGCTGAATATTCGGTTAAGAGTAAATGATTAATCATTGCAATAATTGCCGAATAATCGTTCTAATAATCATTAGATTAATCGATTATCAAAATAATCGTTAGTTGCAGCCCTAGTATGGTGTACACCTGCTCAGTGAAAAATGCCCAGAGATAATTAATGATACCAGATGATTCAGCACTACATTAATGAAACTTACTTGACTTGATCAAAAAGCTTTGTAAAAAGGGGAGATTTGTGATGAGAAATATTACAATTTGTAAAATTTGATTTAGTGTCAGAAGCAGAGCTAGGACCCAGATGTAGGCCTATGCAAGAGATTGATGCTCTCACTGTGGAAGACATATTTAAGCTGTGTGAATAAGTAAGCATGATCACATTAGTTACACTAGGCCTATAACAACTTTCTGTGCCCAAGTGTTACTAGTGACCCATTATGTTTTTTTTATTATCAAAAGATAGGCCTAATAAATATGTAAAGCCCATGATTGAAAGGGAATAGGAAAAAATGTATATGAAATATGCCTGCATATTTTGCCATTTGGAAATTTCTAATAAATCTTCACTGTGAAGCAACACTTAGGCTACTGTATTTGCACTGAATTGGAAATTATGATAATTTACAAAAATATAATGAATTACAAGGCTGTAGAGAACATTGCACTATTACAGACTTATATACTGAGGTTTTAATTACATTATTTTAATTGTCAGTCGTGAACTAAAGTGGGCCGGTCTAAGGCATGAAACTCCATGGCTGAAAATGAGTCCCACTCCGGCCCTGTATGCATGTAAGTGTTCAAGCAAAGCTTTGTGACTCCGCTCATGCATTGTGAACAACAACAGAAGAGAACGAAGAGAGTGAGAGTGCAGCGCGTGGTCACACTTTCAAATATTGAAGCACAGCCAGAAAGTGGTTGAGCTAGGGAAAAGGCATCTATTCTGACATCTTGTCAGGATTTTTAACGAAGACGGACGTAATCGCAGAAACGAACGCGGTAGCTCTTTCTTTTCCTCTTTGTCTTCTCTTTGACATGTACTTTCACTGCAGCGGGTGAAGAGCCCCGCGGCGGAGTTTGTGCCCTGCACGCGCAGCCAGACAAGAGATGTTTTGAAAAGACTTGTCTCATATAATGGACATCAGTGGCGAATTCTTCACTAAATATCTTTTTATTGTTCAAGAGAATAGCACTTGAATTGTATTTTTCCCCGTCCCTGCTGTCATTGCGTAGGCACTTTATGCCAGGTCATGAAACTCTTATCTGAGCGCGCGCGCCTCTTTCTCTCACTGCAGTCAGTCTGCATTCAAACAAGGTGGCACTGTAGCTGAACATCCAGTGCACCGACCGCGCATGCCTCTTTTCTGCGCGGACCGGACGCTACGGTCCCTATTTTTCCTACCCTCCCTCCCTCCCTTTTCCGTTCTCTCCATCATCATCATCATCATCATCCCTCTCAGGAGACGATGATCCGCGGCTCAAGCACACCTGCTTTTAACTTATCGGCTCAGGCATAGTGTCAATTTTATCGGCTTTCCGCCAGCCTTCGCTGTAATATTCAAACAGAGCTGCCTCGGAAGCAGCTCTGCCTCTTTAGCGGTTGATCCTCATCTTTATTCCTCTTTTTTTGTTTTCCTCCCTGTTCTCGGTCAGGGCTCCCGGGGATGGAAGCGCGCGCTGGTCGCCTCTTTATGGACTCGCTGTTTACGGTTATTATCTCTCGCTGTGTCACTCAGAGGTGCTGACTGGAAAAACATGCCTTTAAAATGGAAAAGCGGTTCGCCTGTCAGCTGGAAATTTCCCGTACCCGTCCTTAAAACGTCCAGGTCCTCCCCACTTTCGCCAGCATACATGTAAGTAGCTGTATCATACACGCGTCGAAAAATGTTTTGTTTTCTAATGTGATTGATGGCGCGTGAGTGTGTTTATTTTTTGTCTTTATTAATTCACTAATGATGCTGTTTTATGGTCGGGGTAGTTTCTCCCTTCTCTCCTTTTTTCTGTAACCTAATTGTGAACGCCTGGAGAGCTTGTTTTACAGCATAAATGGGCACAGAAACTCCACTTGTCTTTAACGGTTAAATTTAAAACATTTAGTGTAGACCGTGCACCGCCTGATGCATACACTGGTGCGTACATGTGGTGGGTGGGGGCACGGTGGGCTGCTGGAGGATGCTGCACTGATGCTGTAGGATACAAGATACATGACCAGTAGCGCTTCCGCTCGTCTTATTTCTTATTCCGGCACGAATTCACCGTTCAAAGACAGGATGTTTGGGTTACATTTTAGACAAAAAAAAAGCTGCATTTCGTCTTTGACCAGCTATTATCTTAGTGGATCACAACATTTATAAAGCAAAATATAAAATAATTGTGCACTATAATGCTATTCATTTGTATAATGGAACGTTCAGCCATTTATATTTATAAAACGTATTAACTAGTTACGAGATGTAAGAAAAGTAGTAAGTGGGAAAAATAGACTATCTGAAATTGTAGCATGATCTATAACCAAAAATGATCTGCCTTCCCATCTGTCTGCTACTGTGATCTCAGAATACCATGCTGCTGGCTATATTTATTTTAGATTTTAACAATTTAATTCTCCTCAGTCAAAATGCTGCTTATTGTAATCTTAATAAAGTTTCAACCATGGCCAACTGCCTCTACACTGAAAAAAAAGAAGACAAGTAAGATTTACTTTATTTTTATTTTGCAGGTTTTTGCACATAGTTTTTCCTAAGTAAATAATAATGGCATAAAATTAAGTCAAACTTTGTGAAAAAAAAATTTGATTACAGTGTGTGAGAAAATGTAACTTTTAAACATTTCCATGAATACAGTAACTTTTACTTACAAATCTAATGTACATGGTATTAAATAAACTTTAAATGAACATTTAATTGGAACAAATTACATTTTGGACTTTCCTTATATACACGTTTAATTTTGTACCACATGGCATACGGAAGCCTCCCTCAAGAAAACTTAATGCATGCTATGTCTACAAGACAACATGTTCATGCATTATTGGCATCAAGAACAAGATACTTCACAACAAATACAGACTTCACAAAACAAGAAATGACCAAGCAAAACAACAAAATTGACAATAAAATAGGTGTAAATAAACTTGCAAACCGTGAAACCATTCAAGCTCATTAACTATTCAAACAGGGAACACCAGCTTCAAAAAGTTAGTTGCAATATGTAAAATATTTCATGTAATATTTGCCTTTTTTTATGCCAATGCGTGAACGACTTGTAACGCAAATAAATTAGCCATTCCCAGACTTTCCTAGGTTGCCTATTAAAGCCTGTAGACTGATTTTCATATGAAGGGAGCGGGTCGCTTTTGCCGGGAAAATCCAAAGGATGTGACGTTTATGCTCGCTCCCGAGAGCCTTGCCTCAGATAGTAGCATCTTTTCCGCTATTCAACAGCGACAACAAACTGCAACATTAAGTAATGTTATCAGATGGAATCCAGCAAATGTCCGGCTCCCAGCACAAAACCGACTCCTAAACAAACTCTGTGTAAGCCAAAAAAATGATGTAATTATACTGAATTCTGTCTGGCTAAGCGGAAACATGATCTTAGTGTAGCGAAAACTAGAGTGAACATCGTCAGGGCATTTGATTCCTGGAGGGATCTTTGTTCAGTTTTGGGGATCATAACTGACCCTGAGCTGGCGTTCTTCTTATTGGACAGGTAAACTCACATAAAAGCATGAGAAATATAGTGCCATAAAGATTGATCTGTGTAATTTTAGATAACTTGATCTTGCCCGCTAACGCTGACGAATTGCAAGCTACCTTGCTTCATAACTTTCAAATGATTTAAACAATCTTCTCTTTATAGTAGAATTCAGGTTAATGTCAATGTTAATCTGTAATTATTCTGCAAGGTAATCTAATAATAAATAATAGTAAATAATACATGAAATGAATGCTAGACAATGTTCAAGATAATGCAAAAAGACCCATTCATTAGTGTAATGTAACTTGGTTATACATAAAATATTTACATTCTATTATTATAAAACAATAGCAAAATGGCAGTTGTGATGGAATCACATCAATACTGAACTGTGTCATCATATTTATAATGGACAGTATATTTTATAAACGGCTATGGTCATCATCCACCAAATTTAGCTAACAGCTTTTGATAAACCTAGCTAGCTAGCTAACGCTGACAGAGGCTATCGCATAAATGCAGTCAATGTATCATACAAAGAAAAGTGATTACTTCAATCTACAGTCTCGCATAGCCAGACCTATATCCACACTTTGTTTTAGCCCTATTCCAGCACCGGAGAGTCAAATATAATATACAGTCTCAAAGTTTGTAGTAAAACAATCATAACTGTGTAATTTTAACTATGCTCTCTCATCTGTCAGCTTGATGCCGGTGAATGACGTTCAGTCTCCCTATGGAGTGTGCGAGCGATCACGAGCAACAGGAAGCAGGCTGCAGTTCACTTAACGGCCACAGGTGTCAATAATAGCAAGTGTTTCTGAATCTTACATACTGCACCTTTAAGTAAAATGTACTTATTTTGTCTACCTGTGAAATTTACCTTAAATAAGCAAATACATATGACAAGGTTTTCTACTTTAGGATTGATACATGATGATGCATAGTAAAGATAACAAACAGTCATGAATAATTAACTTATAAGCTAGCTAGAGCATTAATGTTTACACAAATTGAGTACAAATTAAAAATTTACTTAATCATTTCTAGTTCACGCTTTGACTTATTCTGTGTAGAAATTACTTAATCTTTTCTGCCATATTTACTTCACCACAAAATAATCTTTTTCAGTGTAAGAGCAGTTTGAGGTGCAGGGCTATCATACTATAGGCTACATCAGTCTCTGTCTGAAAGTGATTTTGTTAGTTCAGTTCTAAATCATAGACAGGGTGCAAAAAAGCCTTGGTTGGCTTTATTGTTGTGTTCTGCATTGCTTTTTTATGGCACTCTTGCCATAATTCCGTTGTGTGTATACAGTCCCTGTAAATTTCCACTTGAGGATCAATAAATTATCTGCCTAGCTATGCATCTCTCTATCTTTTCTGATTTAAAGTTTCATGAAACCCCCATAGATCAGCACAAGTTGTTTACTCCTCAGATTTTAAAAAAGGGTCATGAAATGGGCATGATAAGATGTAAAAAGTGGGAGGGAAGGGGGAAGGATGGCAGGGGTCAAGCACAACAATGAACTCGCTCTCGATATAGATGGCTGAACATCAAAAGGTGAGAGGAGTAATGGGGTACTTTGCCATATTTCAATCATGATTCCAAAATATGAACATAAGATTGAAGATGATTTATTAAGATTTAAACTGCAGTTTGCAAGTGAAAGATTCTAATATTTTGTAAAACCACCAAAACTAGGACAGCGATGAGACCTAATATACACTCACTTAGCACTTTATTAGGGACACTAGGGTCCTAGTAAAGTGCCTGACGTGGTGTTCTGCTGTTATAGCCCATTCGTCTGTTGTGCATTCTGAGATGCTTTTCTGCTTACTACAATTATACAGAATGGTTATCTGAGTGACAGTAGCCTTTCTGTCAGCTCAAACCAGTCTGGCCAATAATTTTATAATATATATATATATTACTTTAAATCAACATTTAGTGGTTTAAACAACTTCTTTTACTGACCTCATGTGAATTCTACTTATAGAATAGGCATAAGTCATTGATAACACATTTTAATGTCACTTTAGTTAAGGTTTTACTGAGCGTCCTCATATTTAAATGCTCATCTAAACACCTCCCACAGTGGTGTGGTGGATGTCTGAATGCTTGTAAACAGAATATCGTTGCTCGGCTGTTTAAATCTTCTTTTTAGAATATATGTAAGAACCCACGCACACCAAAATAAACTCTGCAATGTGGAAGATTCGTATGAGTTGAAACGTTAACCACATGGTTTTAGATTAAAATGTTAGAGCAGTAACGATGTGTGCAAGTTTTTTCTATTTTGTATATTCTTTTTACCCCTGAACGAAGAAGAACTTCTCTGGAATTAAATCGGGGCCTTTAGCACACTATAGCACCAATCACATCTCGAAGATTATGCATATACCTCATATTTTATGGCATTGTTTCAAGTTTATGTTTTAAACAGGGAGAACGAAATGGCTAAAAAAATTTTATAAATAAACTGCTTTACCCTTAATAAACAAAATTAGTGCTATAATTGTTTTCAGTGATGTGCGAACTGTACATATATGTTAACATTTAAAAAAAAATATTTGTTTTGGGGTTTCATGACCCTTTAAGGATTGGTGTTGTGAATTACTGTGTTGGGTTCCCAACCCTGCTGTAGCCCCTCCCATTTAAGACTTCAAAGTCTATTTTTACTGCGTTGGCTGTGTTTTTGTGCGTGATTACAGGGTGAGCTGTGGTCTCTGTATTTATCAATGGGAGGAGAGATGTGTCTTGGACACATGTACCAATCTTTTTTAAGGGGTTTGTTCAATCTGCGTTTGAAATATATTTACTGAAAATATATAATAATAGGATATTGTTGCCAGTTGTTAAAAATTGCTCCCTGCATGTGTATTGGCAGTCTGTGTTAGAGAGAGAGTGTGAGTTAGGGGTTTAGATTTGAGTTGAACATTACTGTACTTAATGTTCATGGAGTGTAAAAAAGGTGGGGATTCATTTAGATATGGGTGTGTGTACTCCTGAAGTGTTACCTCACCTCTAAATATACCCACTGCCAGTAGTGAGGGAGAGGTGTCCATACCCACTAAAATGCACACACAGGAAATTGCAAACAATTTTGAGTGGCCAGAGTGAATATGAATAAATGCACTACACAGAATGCGTATGCACACTTCTAAGGAGATGTTTAAACTAGAAAACCTAAAAAATCCATTCTTATTTTAGTGAATTGAAGGACAAACTCCTGTTCTTGGGCTGAGTGATGAGGAGTGACAGCCGGAGAGCTTGTGCCGCAGGGGGTAGAGTATGACGCACACGTGTTTTTGTGTTGACACAGGTAGAGTTGGTACGGAGTGATGGCAGATCTAAAGTCCTGCTGCTAGAGGGACCTTGGCCTTGTTTCATATTGTGCTTTTGCCAAACCTGAAATTCTTTGTGTTTCTGTTATCCAGGGCTAAACGTAATTATTAGTGTTTGTTTTCCTGCCTGTCGTTGACTGCTGTGCTTTTGTCTCCTGGGAAGACAATGTCAAACCCACAAAAATGAAAGCAAGAACAGTCAGTAGTTCACTCTTTTCATGTTCACCTTTCACATTGGATTCTATCGGTGTTCCAGCTTTTCTGCCCTTTCTTGTGATCTTAGATGAAAGAAATTCTCTGCAGAATGAGAGAGAGCTGCTTTATTAATAAATTTTTTTTTTCTGATTTTGTCCCAGCCACTAGCTGTTTTCTAGCATGCTTTGCATCCATCTGGCTAAAATGGTTTTAGTCTGTTTTTGCTCTGGTCTTTGCAGCTTTCTTAAAGGTGCAGTTTGTAGGATTCAGAAACCCTTGTAATTAGTGACACTTGTGGCCGTTAAGTGAACTGCAGCCGGCTGCCTGTTGCTTGTGCTCACACACTCCATAGGGACGTAAGCATCGGCCAAAACAATGGCGTATCGTACAAAGAGACTGAACGTGATTCACCGACATCATGCTGACAGATGAGATAGCATAATTTAAATTACACAGTTATGATTGTTTTACTACAAACTTTGAGACTGTATATTATATTCCACTCTCCAGTGATGGAACAGCACTAAACCAAAGTGTGGATATAGGTCTTACTATGCGAGACTGTAGTTTGAAGTAATCACTTTTCTTTGCATGATACATAGGCTATCGGATAAATGCAGTCAATGTCAGTGTTAGCTAGCTAGCCAGCTTTATCAAAAGCTGTTAGCTAAATTTGATGGATGATGACCATAGCTGTTTATAAAATATACTGTACATTATAAATATGTTGAGACAATTCAGTATTGATGTGATTCCATCACAACTGTCATTTTGATATATCGATGTGTGTTGTTTTATAATAATAGAATGTAAATTCTATGATTTTCCCGGCAAAACTGACCCCGCTCCCTTCGCATGAAAATCAGTCTACAGGCTTTAATAGACAACCTAGGAAGTCTGGGAAGGGCTAATTTTTGAAGTTGCGTTACAAGCCATTCACACATTGGCAAAAAAGGCAAATATTACATGAAAAATTGTACATATTGCACATTTAAACTTTGCAAGACAAAGGATATGTAAAGATAAAAACTGCATCTTTCACACTGTAGTGTAAGTAGGGGATTTGTGTAGGGATCCTGTGATATAATATAATCACATTACTTTAGGTGTATTATGAATTTAAGGTCACAGAGAATTGAAGTACAGTGCAAATAATTAATCTTTACTTGACTGCAGTAAGACATGTTTAATATGAAGCTTTTGTTTTTACTACTTTTAAAATCAACATGAATCCACACTCTGTTTGAATTTAAACAGGCCTCACAAATTTGCCAATCATACGGTTTAAACTTTTTCCCCACCTACAATTTAAAGCTCATTTTCTGACATAACTACTTTTATAATCCATAGATTGACATACATAATACATTTTGAGTGCTTAAGGTTTGTGTTGATCCATACCTATGTGGTGTACTGTTGTGGTCTATTTTGAGTATAATAATACAGTGGTACAGGGTACAGTTCCACAGTGTATTTATTACTGACAGCCTGTAGCTCGCAGTTCTGATCATGTGACCACAACAGCCCTCTTTGCGATACACAGTAACACAGTATGGCATGATGTCTAAAATTAACTTTTTGCCTCACCTGCCAATGACGAGTGAAAATTAACTGGCCATAAATGTTTACTCCTAACCATAAAACTGTTTTTTGCATTTTATATATACATTTTTGTTAGTGTAACAATGGGATATATATATATATATATATATATATATATATATATATATATATATATATATATATATATATACATATATATACTATACATACATACATACATACACACACACACACACACACACACACACACACACACACACACACACACACACACACACACATATATATATACACATACATATATATATATACACACACACACACTGGTGTCCAAAAGTTTGGAATAATGTACAGATTTAGCGTGTATGGAAAGAAATTGGTACTTTTATTCATCAAAGTTGCATTCAACTGATCACAATGTATAGTCAGGACATTAATAACATGAAAAATTACTTCGAGTTCTCATAAAAATAAAAAAAAACTCAATGTGCAGCAATGACAGCTTTGCAGATTCTTGGCATTCTAGCTGTCAGTTTGTCCAGATACTCAGGTGACATTTCACCCCACACTTCCTGTAGCACTTCCATAGATGTGGCTGTCTTGTTGGGCACTTCTCACACACCTCACAGTCTAGCTGATCCCACAAATCTCAATGGGGTCAAGATCCACAACACCAATGATCTGTTGTCCAATGTCAGTGTTTCTTTGCCCACTTTAACCTTTTCATTTTGTTTTTCTGTTTCAAAAGTGGCTTTTTCTTTGCAATTCTTCCCATAATGCCTGCACCCCAGAGTTGTCTCTGTACTGTTGTACATGAAACTGGTGTTGAGCAGGTAGAATTCAATGAAGCTGTCAGTTGAGGACATGTGAGACATCTATTTCTCAAACTAGAGACTCTGATGTACTTATCCTCTTATTTAGTTGAACATCTGGCCTTCCACATCTCTTTCTGTCCTTGTTTTTTTGTTTAAAGCATTGTATAGCCTTCATTCCGCAAAACAATGATTGACTGACGAGTTTCTAGAGAAAGCTGTTTCTTGTTTGCCATTTTTGACCTAATATTGACCATAAGACATGCCAGTCTATTGCATAATGTGGCAACTCAAAAACAAACACAAAGACAATGTTAATCTTCATTTAACGAACCAAATAGCTTTCAGCTGTGCTTGATATACTGGCAAGTGATTTTGTAGTACCAAATTAGCAATTTATCATGATTACTCAAGGATACAGTGTTGTAGTGATGGATGCTAGAAATGGGCCTGTCTAGATTTGATCAAAAATGACTTTTTTCAAATAGTGATGGTGCTATTTTTTGCATCAGTAATGTCCTGACTATACTTTGTGATCAGTTGAATGACACTTTGGTGAATTAAAGTACCAATTTCCATCAGAAACAGCCAAATCTGTACATTATTCCAAACATTTGTCCACCAGTGTGTGTGTATGTGTGTGTGTGTATATATATACTAATACAAGATCATAATATTTAACTCTACAATTAACTTTACGATGCTTAAATATTCATGTCAATTACTCTCATAACTATGTGTAAATGTTTATTTAAAAAAATCTATGAAACCAAAGTTGGCCAGAATATGTACATTTATAAATATAAACAAATATAAATGTATGTAGAACAAAATAAACATGCCTCTTAAAGTGTAGAATTTTGCAGATGAATTGCTCTTATTTTCACTCCATGTGAGTTTTAATTCCTTCACCAGATTATTCTTGAGAAAAAGTGAAAAGCACTGTGCTTTGACAAGTGCTGTTTCTGCTGTTCTCTAAACAAAGTAAGTCTCAAATAGCCACAAAGTAATATTTTTCATGACTTATTTTCTGCATTTTTATCAGGCGTGAGCATTATTCAGCAAGCCACACTTCAGGTCCCTGCAGTATGAATAAATTATGTAAATCTTTTGAACATTCATTCTGTAATGGGATTTGCGTGGGCATGCTGGAGCCCAGGGCGGCCGCCTATATTGCCTGTAGGACGGGTCGGTACTTGGGCAGCAATGGGCTGGCCCAAATTACCCAGCGGCCCACCGGTAAAACACCGGATGCAAAAAAATTTCGCTGATGCAATGTTGATGTTATCAAGTTTGCATTAGAATGGTTGGTCAGTCAAAAATCTAACTGTTTAAATAAAGCTTTGAATTGAAATGAGTATTTTTTGAGTTTCAAGCTGTACACCACTTACAGTTTATTATTGTTATTGTTAATGATTAATTGATTTTCATTTATTAATGTTAAAGATTGTTTGAAATTGAAAGAAATTAGTTAAAAACGTGCTGCCCTAGATCACAGATTAACCTCTGATGGTTATTTTTCCATTGAAGTAAAAGTTAGTTCAAAATTAATCACACACATCTCTTACATCAGCAAGTGTCAAAATATCGTTCTTACATTGTCATTTAAACCATACAATCATGGTACAAAATTGAAACCAAAATGGCAGTTGGCTGGTCACTTTATTAGGAACCGCTACATTACAGTGATGAATGTTTACCTGATGATAGTCAGATATTTTTTTTAATATGCCTATAGTTTTTTTTCTCCAGAACGACATATAAATATGTGTGTAATTCCTTGCATTAAACCACAAAAATGAAAATATGTAGACAGAAATTGGCTCATTGTGCTGTGAGAGACACAATGACAATATTTGTCACAAGGCAAGGAAACAAAGCTAAATATTGTCATGGGGACAAAAATCTATTTTTAAAATAGAAAATAATGCAAAATACAGTAATGGGTGGTTTTTTTTTTTCTTGTTTGTTTGTTGTTTTGTTTTTGTTTTTTTCAATTCACCTACCATTTACAGGTGAGAGAAAGTTTAATTTGGACCCTGCATGTAATGTGGCAGTTCCAAATAAAGTTACCAGCCAACTACCGGCATTATTTTTACTTCCAATTGGCGCTTTGCGAGTGTTCACTTTGGACCCTGCATATAAGTGTGTGATATAATTAATGTAATTATATTGAATAAGTCAGTACTGCAGTAATGTGTCACCCATGCGCTTGCCAGCTAGAGATTTAATGTTTCCTTGTGATATTTAATGTTAGCTAAACCCCCACACCTCTGAGTGTCATCTAAAAAATAGAAGAAAAAAAAAACTGTGACACACTCACACACAACACCATACATTACATTATCAAAATCAAATACATCATCTAATGAGTCTACGCTTCCGCCAACATTAACCTGGCAGAAGAGAGGAAAAGAGGGGGATGATAGCTGATTTGTCACACTTTCTCTCTCTCTGTCCTACCATCACTCTTGGAGTATTTTCTCACCTTTTCGCTGTCTTTGTTTATTCACATATGTTTAATCTCTTTGTTTTAATAGGAAATACAGGAATCCAATTTTCACCTCATGATCACCTCAGTTGAGAGAAGAGGAGAGAGGGCATGGAAAAGTGGGTTAGACGGAGATGATGAGATCTGGGTGGAAAATGGCAAGGCAAATGAAAGTAATAGGATTTAGAATGAGTGATATTGAGGGTAGAATGGGAGACATTGAAAAGGGAATGTGAGACATTGAATATATGGAATGGGCAGTGGGAGATGTGGAATATGGACAATGAGATCTGAGATTGAAAGAGAAGTAGATTGTGTGAAGGATGAGGATATTCGGCTACAAGCGAGGGATAAAGAAGGAAATATTTTTTAAGTGTCAAGAATGGAAATGTAGTGCTAAAGGAGGGCAAGATATGGAGAGATAAAGGACAAAAGGAAAGTTGTAAAAGGTCTGCAACCTGACCTGGGCCCAACGGGACCCGAGAAATTGCCTAGATTAGGGCTGGGTTCAGGTCAGTTTTCAAGTATGAGTTCGAGTTCGGTTCAGGTTTGTAATTAATGAAAAAATAAAAAGGCCCACCCAACTTTTTTCATGCATGCATTCTCACTCACAGACACGTGTGAACGGATGTGTTAGGGGCCGTTCACAATCTCACTGTTTCATCAGCATCATGTGCAGGACTGGCACATTGTTTTAGACACCAAGCTAAGAAGAACTTCAAGTTTAAAAAAACGCATGTCAAGACATCTGTGTTCTTCTGGCTTGTTTTTAGTGCAGGTGTCATAAAGATTCAATGTACTGAAAAACTTCAGGCTGCAATGAGGTGATTGTTACATTGTTCTACATCCAGATTCTTCTGCACAGAGCAAAGTTTTGGCACTTGATAAACGGTAAGCCAATGTTTTTTTCCTTTTGCTCTGGTGTGCTGAGGGGCCACCGTGTCTTGTTAAAACCTAGTTTATCGTTACTAAACTGTTATGACTTACCTACTACAATGCTTACATAAAAATACAGGCTATTGGAACAATACTTGCTTGGAGAAGAAGTTATAAAAAGATTGAGTGACTTCGGGTTTGTGCTTAAATTCTGACAGTACCGGGTAGGGCCGGGTCAGACGGTCTCTAGTATGGTTCGGGTTTGGGTTTAATTTTAAGGCCTGTGCTAACCTCTAGAAAGTAGTTTTACTATGCTATCAGCTCAGTTAGGCTGGTTTCAGCAATGCAGACACAAACACACACTGTTATGAGTTGAGCCTTTAAAAGGAGATTTAAGCCTACGGATAGTAAGAGGGACTGTTGACGGCAGAGTACTGTTTTTTGTGTGATCCAGGAGCTTTGAAGTTCAATTAGCATGAAATATTTTGAGATATTTTTGCTATGTGTAAACCGAGTAAGACTGGTGTATTTTGTCACCTTTTCATAGATTGCTTTAAATTTGTGTTTTGGGTGAAAATATCTTCTCGGTCTGTTTATTTTGAGGTTATAACATTTATAAATCCACTATATATAATCTGCTGACACTCCATTATGTAAACTCGCACACTCAAATTGGATACATGATGAATTGTGATTGTAAAACTGATGCAGATCTTGGGCAGCAGATGGCCGGTGTTCATCTCCCTGCATATGTGATAAAAATATAATGTAGCTCCTTTGAACCCAATTTAAGGTTGGATCAATCTGTAATTGCAGCAGCTGGACGTCCCTGAGTGGTCACATGACAACAGATAAAAACAGCACCACATGTGCCTCATTGTTACTTCCTCTTTTTTTTTTTTTTTTTTTTAAAACCTATGCTACAAATAAGTTCACCAAACCATATACAGTATTTTAATGAAATGGCTTTTTTTTTATTTATTTTTTAAAGGACTTCTAGTACGTTATAGACACAGTAAACATCTGTTGGGTCGTGTGTGTATATGTTCAGATCATGTTGATGAAAAAATGGTGAGCAGCCCTGGGTCAGTATAGAGCAAATAATATGAAGTTCATTCTTAACATAATTAGCATTTAATTAGCATTTAATTAGTATTTGAATCCGTCAAAGAGTTGCAACTACAGTTAGATAACCGATCTTTTGATTTCATGCTTGCTACAAATAAGAGGCAGAGAAATAAATTGTATGATTTATATTATATGTATTTTAGTGTTAGTGTGGCTGTAACACCACCCTTTGCAAGTGTGTAATTTTTGTATTGGGGAGTTTTCAAAATTTCAAAAAGAAATTTGACAGAAATATCTCTTACTGCCTGAGGTGCTCATTTGATCTTGTTGCTTCATGCTGGTCTGTCAGTATCTGAGCACTTCATCAGAGTCTGCTGTCTCCGTATCATCTCCCTTTCAATCAACACCTAAATCTTCTCATTATACTGCGGATAAATCTTTGTTTGTGTGACCATGTGTCGCCTTGTGAGTCACACATACCCTGAGGATTTTTATGCCATTTCAATATGCATTAAAACAAAATGAACCTTAGATTTCTGCCCACAAATTACACACTCCTACATGCATTTTCATAACTGTTACATGCAGCTACACATGCACTCCAGCACTGAGAAAAGGCAAAGATGACAAAAGAGTGAGTGGTTTGTAAGTCACTTTCTTGTTTCAGCTGAAACCTAATTTCGTCAGTAATGCACAACCAGAAATTCATCCACCTTGAAAAGTAGTTCCATCTTAATAGGAGGATTTAGGCAACTTTACATCTCAAATAACTTTCTGCTGAAGAGTTCATGGAAGTGATTTAACAGTAATCCAAGCTTCAGATTCTTTTTTCTTTCAGAAACTTTTATACCCTCAGAATATCTTGCCTCTAACATTCAGCTTCCTTTGAAAGTGCGTTACTGTAAACACATTTCCCGTTCTTTCTTTCTTTCTTTTTTTTTAAAGTGAGGGGCAAGTCAGCATTATCTTTTGTGGTAATTGACATCATGCCACAGATGCTGTCAATAGAGCTTAAGATGAATTTAACTCAGAATATTCTTTTAACCCATTGAAGCTTGTTGACTCCAAGGCACCCTATTGTCATGAAGTTTCATGTTGTAGGTCTAGATATTTAGCATTAACCGTGTTGTTTAGCATTTTAATTAAATTAGGCCATTTTCAGACCTGTAGCTCATATTATTTGTTCAGAAACATGGGCTAAAATTACATTTGCAATGTTACATTAACTCCTTCCTTGGTTCAGTTTACTTTCACCAGGCAACATGTGTTAGTAAATGTCATTGTCCTCTCATTGGTATGAATCTTTGTGTTTGGATATATGCTACCAGTTAAAACAATACAGATAAAAATGTATTAACTGGTACACATTTTCAATTCTTGTTGTGTATTGTCGAGTATGCCATTGTCTTCTATTAAAAAAAAAACATTTAATCTCTATCCGTTCTTTCCGCAGTGACTCTACTCACTACTTGTACTTACCGGAGCATTTAAAAACTTTATTTTACAGCACATTTCATATTATTGCCTCCTTAGGATGAATTGCTTTTGTTGTATTTCTTATTTGTATGTCGCTTTGGATAAAAGCATCTGCTAAATGAATAAATGTAAAATGTAATGTGAAATGCATTAGAAAACATTCACGATTTGAACTGCAATATAATAACAAAAACTAGAAGGAATTCCTTTTAACCAAAATTTGGTAATGTTTGCCCATGTTCTACTGCCATTAAAAAGACCGGCTTCTCCGAGGGTTCTCAACTGATTCCTCTTAAGAACTGAACCATTTTCATTTCGGCCACAAACAAATAAAAAAAAAAAAAAAAAAAAGAAAAGTGATCCAATCAGCAGTTGCACTACAAATAAACATCTGTTATTCGGATGGATAGGAGTTGTAACATCTCGCTTCTCTCTCTCTCTCTCTCTCTCTCTCTCTCTCTCTCTCTCTCTCTCTCTCTCTCTCTCACTCACTCACTCACTCACTCTCTCTCTCTCTCTCTCTCTCTCTCTCTCTCTCTCTCTCTCTCTCTCTCTCTCTCTCTCTCTCTCACGCACACACAAACACAGTGAGTAAGCCACATAAAGATGGTCAAATTAGACATGTCCTGATAACATTTTTTTTTTTTAAGTATGAGTTTAGTTGTTTTTAAAGTTGTTTACCTGCTATAATGCTTGGATATGTTTTCTGGTAGGGTTGTTGAAGCTTATATTGCTTGTCATGCTTGTATGAATCGAACATATTTCCTGTGTTAACCGATCGCGATGAATCTATGTTGTCCGGTGAAGTTATTGTGACATGTTTAATATGTATGACTTCTGAAATTGAAATTGAGCATATTATTTTTACATTTAATTAAAAAAAATATATCCCCCTCTTTATTGAATCCTTGTTTTAGGTTTACGGTGTTATTGTGTGCATTGCATAGACATGCTATTATAGTAACTGAGGCTGGTCCATTCAGTATAAAATCAAAGTCTTCTGCTGGACTTGTATCAGACATATCATGAGTTTAACCTCTTAATTTTAAAAGTGTAGTACAATTCAATCATTATTTGTAGATAAAACACTTGCATAATTATATTAAGATATACTGTTGGTGGGTGAGACCCCTGTTCTCTATTTAAAAGTGCTTCGCGTGTAGTGTCAGAAAAGTGTCAATTGCGTGTCGTTCAAAAATGTAAATAAGAGTGCTGTTTATCTTCATCAAAGCATGTAATATTTCTGTTTCAAATGTTTAATCATATAACATCAACATGAAAATAGCACGTTATGACTCCATCTCCAGTCATGATAACACATAGGCGATGTGAAGGTTAGCTGTGAAATCAAAATGAAAGTTCTGCTGCTTTTAGTACATATCTATAGCTTTAGGGTCATCTATATGCCAGTGTACTTCTAAAGGTTGACAGTTTATTTTGAGAAGATATAAGCATTTCAATTCTGCAGTCTCGCTCTTCTGGCTAGACAGACACGGTCAAGTCATGGCGTTAAACTGTACTAGAGAAACTTTGTCCTATCAAATGCGTTTTAGAACGAGAAGTAACCTGCCCCAATAATCTGCTCACCTGCACTGATGATTTCTTTGCAGGGCACTTCAAAGAGAGCACAATCCATGTTGTGGGGTATTTTCAAACAGAATGTCCAATAATAATCACTGTAGAAATGAGTTGTGACTGAATGTTATCACCTTTCAGAGCCCTGAACCCCTCAGAGTGTCTTTGAAAGGAATAGGGCATAAGGACTATCACTTCTGATTGGAACGCATTCACAGGAGTTAGACACGATGAAAGTGTCTGGAGTTTATATTTTATGCAGCCATTTTACTTGGGATGTACATCACAAGTTTTATTTGCTCTTTCTATTTAGCGTAGTATGATTCAAAACATTGATATGTTGTAGTGTTTTATTCACTTGTTTCTGATTCATCTACATGACATGCTCAACAGCTCCTGCCTCATCATTAGTGAAGTCTGCGATGCATTGCTTTTGTTTGTAACAGGATCAGCTTGATCATTGTTTGGATCTCAAGTCAGTGGAAAAGCCGCTGAACTAGGATGAGATCACTCAGTTTCTGTACAGTTTCAGTCTCTAGCAGCACAGTGGACAGAGGAATGCGTCTGTGTGTGTGTGAAAAAATGGCATGAGCGGTTCAACAAGTCCCACCCCAACTTCAGGTTTCAGTAGGAAATACACCAACAGTGTAAAGTAAGCTGTGTTTTTCAAGGCACTTCACGGGGAATTTTAAGTTTCAACCAATGATGTCGATAGAGAGCACAAAGTTAAGTAGTTCATCTTTAAAAAAAATTTCAATAGAACAACTAATTTTCAACATAACATTGCATTATTTTTATCATATGAAATACTTTTATACAGATCCTCACAACACAATCCAAAATACAACATTAAATAAAGTGCTGCACAACAGAGCACGTGAGATATTGCTTAAATATAATACAATTATTATTGATTTATTCATATTATTATTTTTAGTAGTAGTAGTAGTAGTAATATTACAGTGAATATTACATTCGTAACTATACAGTAGTGATATATATCTTTCAGATTTTTCTATTTAAATGGAGCTTTTTTTTTGGGCTGATACAGAGTGAAGCCATTTCAGTCTGTATGTTTATGACTTCTGCTTCACACCTCCAGAAAGGCCGGTCGCTACATGAACCAGAGTGATTATTAAACTGTAAAAGGCTGCAATTTAAGTAAATGTATATGTAGTCTGGATGTGCTGCACACTGTAGCGGGAATGAGCTATGCTCTCTGTCATCTACCGCACACACAGATTGCGCATAATGCTCATGATGTGGTGTTTTCAGTGTATGAGCACACACTTTCTTGTATGTTTGTTTTTTAAATCTGTCAAAAAGTTTCTAATGCCGTAGAAGCAATCATACTAATATTATCTCAGGAATGATAAAGTAACACATATATAAAATATATAGCCCTATTCCAAACTAACTTTGAGACTGATTGATTTGGTGCAGATCAGTGTGCAATTGCTGTTTTCATAAATGCAGAAACCGCACCAGGTTTTTAAACAAATTCTCCAAAAGTGCTGGATGTGAAAATGCCCGTAGAATATTTAATATAGCATATTAAAGTAATGTTAAGTCATATTGTGTCCCCCTTGGAAATTTGCTGAGGCCCCCTTGTGGCCCACTGTTCCCTTTACCCTAATCAAACACCTTGATCTAACATTGCACCAGTTTAACATCAGAACTAAAATGTCTTGAATGTGCAATCCTCTAGCAGCAGGTACATGCTCCCTCCCTCAAGCATTTTGTCCTAGATTTAAAGTCGTCCTTCACTATTATATCTTTTTAGGAAAAACATTCTAGAGAGGGCATAGTAGTTATATTTAGCTTCAAAAACACATATAATAATATCAAACCAGTCATCTGTATCTTTCGCTCGTGTGCTCTCCCTCTCTTCACCCATTTTCTAATGTTTTTACCTAGAATGGTGCCAAAAAAACAAACAAACATTGTGAGTGGCATTGTGATTAAATGAGAGAACGGGCGAAAATGCCTTGTTGATGAGAGAGGTCAGCGGAGAATGAACAGACTGATACGAGCTGACAGAAAGGCTACGGTAAATCAGATAAGCACTCTGTACAATTGTAGTGAGCAGAATATCAGCACAAAAGGCACAACACGTCGAACCTTGAGGTGCATGGGCTAAAACAGCAGGAGACCTCTCGATCTCGAGTTCCACTTCTGTCAGCCAAGAACAGGAAGCTGAGGCTGTAGTGTCACAGGCTCACCAAAACTGGACAGTTGAAGTCTGGAAAAACTTAGCATTGTCTGATGAATCTCGATGTCTGCTGTGGCACACAGACAGTAGGGTCAGAATTTGGTGCCAATAGCATGGATCCATGGACCCAACCTGCCTTGTGTCAACAGTCCAGGCTGGTGGCAGTGGTGTTATGGTGTGATGAATGTTTTCCTGGCACACTTTGGGCCCGTTAATACTAATCAGTATTCGCTTGAATGCCACAGCCTATTTAAGTACTGTTGCTGACCATGTGAAAAAATCACAAAGCAAAAGTAATCTCAAACAGATTTCATTAACATGACATTGAGTTCACTGTTCTTCAGTGGCCTTCCCAATCACCGGATCTGAATAGAACACCTTTAGGATGTGGTAGAACAGGAGATTTGCAGCAAGAATGTGGAGCTGAGAAATCTAAAAGCTTGATGCAATAATTTCAACATGGACCAGAATCTCAAAGGATGCAAAATGCAAAATGTCAATTGAGGCTGTTTTGATAGCAAAGAGAAGCCCTACACAGTAGTAGTGTATTGTTCCTAATAATGTGCTCATTCAGTGTTTTTTTCACTTTACTTTTAAAAGTCTACTAGGGAAATGCATGATAGTGTCATTTATTCAGGGATGTTGTTGATTAATACCAGGTGTTAGAGCAGGTGTGTGTGTGTATGTGTGTGTGTCCGTCCGTGTGCTCAAAGCCTAATTAACAGGCAGGGATCTGGTCCAGGAGAGTTGAGAAGGATGTTGGTTAATCAAATCAGAATATGTCGAGGTCCCTCTCCATTTGTGTGTGGTGTCAGCCCAGCTGTTCTGCTGTCTTGTTATGCAGCGATTTTACTGAACTCCATGATGCAGAATTACATTTAAAAAAAATATATAAAATGCTGTTATGCTGATGTTCTTTGTCTGACTCTCTTTCTTTCTCTCTCTTCCTTTCTCAATTCATCTATCTCTCATTCTGCATAAATGTCTGCCTCCACTCATATTTCATTATCTCTCCTCATCACTAATTATATGTCTCATGGTCCTTCTAAAGAAATGTAATCCTATGTCACATTTGATGGTTAGTACGTAGTGAGAGTGGAATATCTGTACTGTGTGGTTGGAACATTAAAGCTGTCTTTGTATGTTTGATTATGTTTCGTCAATATGTTCATGTCATGTCTCACCACCATTTCGATTTCAAAGTCTGTTTGTTGTGTGTTATGGTCTGCCATCTCATGTCAGGTTGTCCTAATTAAAGCGATGCATTTTCCCATCACTACAATCATCTTTATCTAATTCATCAGACTAATTTAAATACTTAAGAGACCAATATAAACTGTTTATTTAATAAATTAATTCCCTTGTGATCTTTCTGTCAGTCCTGTTCTTCTTTAATGTTATGATTGGCAATTGTCATTTTATATTATTTGTCAGACTGTGTGTGTCTGTTAGAGGTTTGCACTGGCATTAAGTTAAAGCCCAAACCTGGCCCATACCAGACTGGTACTGATACATTTTAAAGGTGTCATGATATGAGGAATCAGATACTTTTTTTTTTATTTTAAAGTTCTTTTACTTGATACAGTGTCTAAAATTGTGATTGGTCCTGCAGGAGACACTGTGTTAACATAAAACACGATCGAAAACCAATGCAGATGCACACAAATGCACGCTCTGTGTGAACAACCCCTAACCCCTGTTCACACATGCCTATGAGTGAGTTATGTTTTTACATATATTTTTTCATGTTTAACATCTATTAAAAAAATCTATTAAAACAAAGCTATTTTTTATATTAATCACAATATTTATTAATATAATTTTCATAATATTTCATTTATTACAAATCAAAACCCAAAGTTATACTTTTTAAAACGGTCTGAAAATCAGGTCGGGATCCAGACATCTAGTGGCTGTCTGTCCACTTGTAAGCACTTGTCTGTGCATAAGCTTTTCTCTATTTCATGTGTGTGTTTGCATGTATTCTCAGAGTGTGCGTGTGTTAAGTGATCTTATATCTCATTGTTTTTGGCAGCCACCAGCACTCGTTTGTGGTGTGGACCACCCACTCTCTGCTTGCTGCATCTCCAACCTATCACCTGACAGGGTAATGCACAAATCCGCTTTGTGTCATGTGACTGTGTCTGCCATTTTAGTCTCCTCCTTTTTTACCATAGAAGCTTCTCAACATCTGCTAGTGACTCCCTGACTAGCATGTCCCTTCCACCATAGCTCTGTAGGACGTGGAATCACCCAGGTTCCTTTGTTACCATGTATTTTCGATACAGTACATATTATCATTCTGTGTTGCGATATACAGAATATTGCAACACATTACTATTTATTCATGTACTAATAATGTATTTATTAATATGACTGCAATAAGTTCACACCAATAGCATCCCAATATTTTAACTAACAGTAATTGACATGCTTAGTTTCGATTCAGATGGCTGCACCTGTTTGGATGCACCTCAAATCTTTGCTTCAACCATTGCCTACAAATGCAGTATCGTACAATTTTGGAGGTGATGCATTTAGTTGTGAATACTGAAAACTGGCAGTGCCGTGCAATGCATGAAAAGTGGTGCCAATGTATTGGTTCAGTATCGTGACAAGCATTACAATACTATAATCTTTTAAGTTGTTTCTTTTTTTTTTATGTTCCCCGATTCCATGGAGGTATGCCAAATCAATTAGCGATTGATCCCAAAACCATCTCACTGTTACGCATCTTTTCATCCATGACAGTGGATCACTTTGTAAACCTAGATGAAAGGGCAACATTTTTGACTCTTTCTTCTTTTAATTTGTTAAAGCAATAGAGCTTGATGCTGCGATTCTTATGGTTGAGAACCATGAAATACTTTAGATGTAATTGTGTTGACCTTATAGGTTTTTCTATTGTCCAGTGCTAAAGTTTAAGGAATATTCAAAACATTTTAAATTATTAAACCGCACATACACCATGTCCTGCACACAATTCTTTCATTCATCTAAATTATCTGTAAACGCACGTGTACCTTTAGGCACACAGTGTTAACCATACTGTAAGTGCTTCTTATAGCACTTTTTAAATCATTTATAATTTAACATCAATTTAAACTTGGCCATATTTCTTAGTGAATTTGCTTGTAGAAACAATGGAGGAAGTAAAGAGGAGAAGCTTCAGAAGACTTCAAAATGAAGTCACTCATGGAAGTAGAAGGTAGAAAATATTATAGAAAATATTTTTTCCTGTTTTTTCTGTGTGTGTTAGAAATAAAATAATGCGAGTTACACCATCTGGCAACAAGGCTGCTTCACCGTACAGTAACTGCGATAAACAAAAACCTTCAGGTTGCGAACTGACAAGTACTGGTAATACATATATTTTACAAGCTGTCAATAAACTTACAGAAATGTCTTTGATCCAAATTGAGTACCAAATGGAATGAAATATTTTATCACATATGAGCTTACAATTGTATTTTTTTTTTTTTCAAATTTTTTTTTTCTCACAATTTGCAATGCCCAATTCCCAATGTGCTCCAAGTCCTTGTGGTGGCGTAGTGACTTGCCTCAATCCGGGTGGAGGACGAATCTCAGCTGCCTCCATGTCCGTCAACCCACGCATCTTATCACGTGGCTTGTTGAGCTTACAGCGGAGATGTAGCACATGTGGAGGCTTCATGCCATCCACCGTGGCATCCATGTACAACTCACCATGCGCCTCACCGAGAGCAAATTCATGCGGTCACATTATAGCGATCACGAGGAGGTTACCCCATGTGACTCTACCCTCCCTAGCAACCGGGCCAATTTGGTTGCTTAAGAGACCTGGCTGGATTCACTCAGCATGTCCTGGCATTCGAACTAGAAAACTCCAGGGTCTTTACCACTGAGCTACCCAGGCCCCAAGCTTATAATTTTTTTTTTACATTTGAATGATATGGGCTGAATTGCTGCTGCATTGACTACCATATTGTGATGGTCACTGTCAAGGTCATTGTGCTGGGGGTCAGGGTCAAAAAGTAGAACCCCTTTTTTGGGCAATGTTGGGCAGTACTGCAGTGTGGAAGGCTTTGTTTGAATGTACTGTTTTCTAACATCTAACAAGCCAAACATAAGATTTTGACGACTCCTTTCGCATTAATGCATTGGAAGTGTTTTCGGTTGAAAAAAGCAAATTCATTCTCCGCTGTTGCATTTATTGTCAACATGAGCACAGAAAGATTTTAGCTATAATTTTTTTAGAAACCAGTAACAGTTCATTAACAGTGATTGGAGAATTTGTTTCTGCAACATTGCCATAGAACAGCGGCATAAAGGCACTGGAGTTGCTATCATGGCAATACCAGTGAAAATGTGCATATAAATTGACAAAAGTTGTCACATTTGCTTTTTATAAATCCTGATGTTTACAAACCCTTTTATATGACCCCTACTGTTTGTCTGGTTGTTGTGGTTGTTTTTGTTCAAAATTTTGTAGTCAGTCACTTATAGCCCCCTATTCTTTGTTTGTCTTTTTTAGTTTCTGAATAAAGACTGTTTTGTGTTCTTCTGTCATTTAGAATCATGGTTGATCCTAAACTATTTTGACTTGTTTGCTGTTTTACCATTAGACTTGAAAGAAATGGCAAATATAGATTAGCCTAATAAGCCTGCTTGATGTTTATGTTTTATAGATGTGTCCTAAAAAGTCAGGTTAACTTATTTACTCTGTCCCATTCTCAGCTCTTCAGCATTTTTATTTATTATCTTAATTCACATTCATGGTCTCATTCCAAACAATACAACTGTGCAAAATATGCCACACACACACACACACACACACACACACACTCATGTTGTGTTTCCATGTTTTATGGGGACATAATGGTTTTTATACTGTACAAACTATATATTCTATCCCATGACCCTATCCCTAAACCTAACCATTACAGAAAACTTTCTGCATTTTTACATATTCAAAAAACATAATTTAGTATGATTTATAAGCTGTTTTACTCATGGGGACTGACAAAATGTCCCTACAAGGTCAAAAATTTCGGGTTTTACTATCCTTATGGGGACACTTGGTCCCCACAAAGTGATAAATACCCGCTCACACACACACACACACACACAAAATAGATTGTTCCATCAAATATAACTTGTTCTGCCTCTGAAACAACTTTTCTTTTCAGCCAGTCTTTTTCTTTTCTTGTCACCAATCTCTCTTTTTTTTTCAACCCATCCTCTAATCATCATTACGTCTGAAATGTTATGCCCACTTTTATAAATTCCCAATGGATAGTCCTAGCCTATAAGTTTTGTTCCTGTTTAATTCCCTGTTTCACTGGAAAATATGTCCCATTAAAGAAATTATATTGGTTTCATGTTGCTAGACCAAGTTTTATGATGAATACTGATTTAAGGCTCTTGAAAATGAGAAGCCTCTGTTGAAAAGACAAGACTTTGTAGTAAAAGGAATGATTCTGAGAGGCCTAAAATATCTTCTATCTGTTGTGTCTGTTAAACATGTCTGTGTATGACAGTGGGGAAAATAATTTTCAAGATGTTGTGATTTGGGTTCCTTGTCTTGAAGATGATGTGTTGTTGCTATGTGTTCATTTTGTTTGGAGGGGGTGTCTGTGTGATGTACTCTTTTAACTAACAGTGATGTGTGATGTGCTGATGGAAAATCATAAGGAAACACATCACATGAATCAATATTGCATTTGTAGTCAAATATATTTGATCTGTGCTTACAGACAAATGCACTGAGTGCTTTATATATAACCTTCAAACATGATAAAAAGTTAATTCTGCATATTAACCATCTCTCTCTCTCTCTCTCTCTCTCTCTGATGGACAGATCACTGGTGGAGGATGATGATGCTCAGATGATGAAGGTGTCCCTGGGATGCAGTGAAATGGGGCTCTCTTCCCACTTGCAGGCCTCAAAAACAGGAAATACACGCTTCTTTACTAGCAACACACACAGTTCTGTTGTTTTACAGGTGAGGGTGTGTTTTGTGTGTTTGCGTACATATGAAATGTCATAAGGCGTGATCACACATACCTTCGCATGGCGGAATTCCGCAGGTGAAGATGACGTGGCCGGACGTTGATCGTGTTTGTAACCAGCAAAAATATAATTGTCAAGAAGACTCTTTTTAACACTGCACATAATACTCTAAGACTTAAGATAAAAAGAAACTCACCTCTAAAATTATATCCTTGCCCATTGTGAATATTCAGCGTTGCCGTGTACGAAGCACCACCCACATGAAGGTCACTTCCAAACCATGCAACTTCCACTGGTCAACGTGGTGAATTCGCCTGTCAAAGTTCACCAAACTCGAATTTCACACGGAATCCACAAGGGGTAATTCTTTGCAATCAGAAGTCCATAGAACGAAATCCACAATCGTGCGGATTCCCACTGACATTACTGTATTTTGCCTGCAGAATTTTGCCATAAAAAGGTATGTGACTGCGCCTATAGTCAGTATCTGGGGCATCACCATCTGCCACCATGGCATTGTGCCACAGACAAGTGTTTGTAAGAGACTGTGAAGGTTATTACTGCTGTTACTGGCAGCTCATATGCATATTGTCAAATGATGTCCAAGAGAAGATTAATTTGCACGTACAGTATCTGCAGGTCACCTGACATGTGTCATTGTGTGCTTGTGTGGAAACAAAAGTGAGAATTAAAATGGAAATTGCCAAGTCAGTCATTGCAGACAGATTAATAGGTGAAGGACATCTGATATATAGTGCATCTGTACATTTTGTGACCTCAAAAAGTATTTGAAAACATTTCTCAAAATGACATTTGTTAGGTTTCAAAGTAAAAAAACTAAACAATAGAAATCTTTTAAATTATGTATAATTTGGATACATTTCTTGTAGTCAAACTTGAGCCTGTGGTTACATTGATAACTTTAGGAGAGCTGGCTTCATACATCCACTAAAAAAAGTATACAGTTGGCAAGAAAAGTTAAGTTATATCTGTTTGTAGATGCTACTTTGTTTGATATTTTTTCAAGTCTGTCTTGAGTGTCCAAATACTTTTTTTGGATGAATGTTAATGTCCACTTTGTGCATCTAGGTGTTGATTTTTCTGGCCTGTGGGTAATATGTTTGCATGTGTTTTTTTTAGACTTTTTGGACATTTGCATGCCAGAGAGTTCGTCTCTGAACTGCAAAGAAGTTCAGTCACCCTTTACATGGGGGGAAAATTCATGAACACAGACATTCATGTCATGAACACAGACATACACTCATATTACGTGATCTCTTGTTGTCATCAGCAGTAACAGTTGACATTGCCGTGACTAGGTCACTATTGACAGCTGCCATCCATCACCAAGCTCGCCATCAGCATCAGGGCAACAACCAGCTACTGCTGTAATAGTGCTATGAATTAGTTTGACTGAAAGTGTTTGGTAAATCAAAATGCTATTGATGATCATTATTTTAACATATGACAGACAATTGTGCATGTATCTAGGGATGGGAATCATAAGGAATTTAACGATTCCGGTTCCGATTCAAACCTGTGTCAAACAGTTCTCCATATGTCAGGGGGATGCGCCACCTTCTGCGCCAATGCTTCGAGATACACAAACATTCTTTACAAACTCTTAGTGGGTGCAAATTGTGCTATCGTGTAGATTTAAGAACGCATAGTCTGGTTAGAACTGTTAACATGGTAGCCGGTTATCATGTCTGAGATGAAGCGGCTACATTTTAGTTTAAATCTGTCACATGCCACATGTGTCCTAAAGCGCAGCAGCCCTCGTCCTCGCCAATATCACTAACTGCTGGAAAGATGATTTGATTCAAGTCATTTAATTCAGAGACAGCACTAATTTTTTTATTTTATTGGGTGTGCACCCTTAGGCTCTGTGTCCTGATGTATCGGAAACACTGTACACACACTGGCATTTCACACTGGACTTTTAGCTGAAGATGGTAGTTTAGTGTGTGTGCGCATCAGAGTCAGAAATTAACCAGGTCTTGTGGCAAAAGGCCACTAAAAATGACAACAATGCCCCAGATATTTGTGGGGATATTTCTTGTTAAATAATTTCATTGTTCTAGCTTAGGGGGTTTAGAATAGCTTTAGAGTGTATTCATACAATGTAGTGATTTGTCGCTGTCTAGATAACATAATATGGTTTAACATCTCTGAAAACATCAGTCATGAAGAAAATGCTCCCATTTATGGTAAAAAAAAACAGTTCTATACACATCAAAATCACCCTGACGATAGAAAATAGTGAGCTGTATAAACTTACATAGCCTTCATATTATTTAAATGTAACATACACTCACGCAAAGGATTATTAGGAACACCATACTAATACTGTGTTTGACCCCCTTTCGCCTTCAGAACTGCCTTAATTCTACGTGGCATTGATTCAACAAGGTGCTGAAAGCATTCTTTAGAAATGTTGGCCCATATTGATAGGATAGTATCTTGCAGTTGATGGAGATTTGTGGGATGCACATCCAGGGCACGAAGCTCCCGTTCCACCACATCCCAAAGATGCTCTATTGGGTTGAGATCTGGTGACTGTGGGGGCCATTTTAGTACAGTGAACTCATTGTCATGTTCAAGAAACCAATTTGAAATGATTTGAGCTTTGTGACATGGTGCATTATCCTGCTGGAAGTAGCCATCAGAGGATGGGTACATGGTGGCCATAAAGGGATGGACATGGTCAGAAACAATGCTCAGGTAGGCCGTGGCATTTAAACGATGCCCAATTGGCACTAAGGGGCCTAAAGTGTGCCAAGAAAACATCCCCCACACCATTACACCACCACCAGCAGCCTGCACAGTGGTAACAAAGCATGATGGATCCATGTTCTCATTCTGTTTACGCCAAATTCTGACTCTACCATCTGAATGTCTCAACAGAAATCGAGACTCATCAGACCAGGCAACATTTTTCCAGTCTTCAACTGTCCAATTTTGGTGAGCTCTTGCAAATTGTAGCCTCTTTTTCCTATTTGTAGTGGAGATGAGTGGTACCCGGTGGGGTCTTCTGCTGTTGTAGCCCATCCGCCTCAAGGTTGTGCGTGTTGTGGCTTCACAAATGCTTTGCTGCATACCTCGGTTGTAACGAGTGGTTATTTCAGGCAAAGTTGCTCTTCTATCAGCTTGAATCAGTCGGCCCATTCTCCTCTGACCTCTAGCATCAACAAGGCATTTTTGCCCACAGGACTGCCACATACTGGATGTTTTTCCCGTTTCACACCATTCTTTGTAAACCCTAGAAATGGTTGTGCGTGAAAATCCCAGTAACTGAGCAGATTGTGAAATACTTAGACCGGCCCGTCTGGCACCAACAACCATGCCACGCTCAAAATTGCTTAAATCACCTTTCTTTCCCATTCTGATATTCAGTTTGGAGTTCAGGAGATTGTCTTGACCAGGACCACACCCCTAAATGCATTGAAGCAACTGCCATGTGATTGGTTGATTAGATAATTGCATTAATGAGAAATTGAACAGGTGTTCCTAATAATCCTTTAGGTGAGTGTATATTCAGTGTTTGTGGTATAAATCTTGTGTATTGTTTAAAGCTTCTTTTTGTATTTGACAAATTAGTTTTTATAGGCACAATTGTTCAGATTCAGAATCTATTTCATGAAAATTATTCAAGTGAAGTATTTATCATTAGAAAAAATGGCCCTAAACCTGATATGAGGGGGCAACTATTGACTCCTAATAAAAGTTTCTAACACAGTTTTTATACTGTAAATATCACGATATATATCCATATATATATATACACACATGTTTTCTTTATAAAAAGCTGCAGAAATGTGCAAACTATAGCTGCTTTTTTTGGGCACATCTTTCCTGTGCATTAGCAAAAACCAGGGGAAAAATAGTCCTAAAAACTGGAATGTGTGAAAATTCCCTTTAGCTCAGTCTCCAATGTTTACCTCTCATGCCATTGGCAATTAATGTATTTGGTACTTTTATTTGTATTAATTTGTTCAAGCACCACAGTGAAAAAGAAACCATAACCGTGCCAACTGACCCGGATCAGCAAAGAACGGCACAGCTTCCCAATGAGAACCATTCAGCCCAATGGTGGAAAAGATGCTAATGGGAGCAATAAAAATTTGTTTTCTTTGCCTTATTCATTTATTTATTAAATAGTTTTTTTTCTTCTTCATATTTTCCCAATTCAAGCATTGAAATCAGAGAATGAACTCAAAAAAAGTTGTGAGTTTGCATTCTGAATGGAATGTGATAAGATTAACAGAGCCGCATGCCGTGAAGTAACGCAAAAACAACATGTCATTCTATTGGCATTGTGTAGGGCTGAACTATACATCAAAATAAAATCTAAATCAAGATATGACCATTAGTGAATATTAAACTGCCAAGAGCTGTAATTTAATCAAATGGTCTGCACACGCTGCTCTTGCACAGCTGTGTTCTGAGCACTTGTGAGGTGGTTCTCTGATCGCTTCACAAATTTCATCTCGTGCACAGATTAACAGGTGTGTTGCATTAAATTTGGTTTGGTAACATGGGCCAGGCTTATTGTTACAGTGCTTTAAATTCACTTTAATTGGCCACTACAGGTTACTTTACAAATCTAAAATTATCCTATGACACCAGGTTTTTGTGGACAGAAGAGGAGATGAGAGCATTTCACTTTATCTGGAATAAGGGCGCTCGTTCAAAGGCTATTGTATATGCAACTTCACACAGAAAGTTCCTGTAGTTTTCTTCCAAAATCCCACACATGCAAGTTGAGAAATTATTAGAGAAATATTACTTGTATATTAATAAACATAGTATTAATATAGTTATTATTATAAAACATATACAATACATTTCTGTAATTTCTTAATGTAGTAGTAATAACCATTATTATTATTATTATCATTATTATGATTCAGTATTATATTACAATGATATAATATTAAAGTTGACTTGGTTCCAAATAATAGTGAGGAATAAGTGGGCCCCATCACAAGGTGCACAGTCTGATGGATCCTTGAATGAATGAACTGGTAACACTTATAAGTGTACAATAAGGTTCCATTTGTTAACATTAGTTAGCAACATTAGTACCTAATATAAACTAACAATGAACAATACATATTAAGCATTTATTAATCTTAGTTAATGTTAATTAAAATATATTCTATTACATTTTTAAAATCAAAAGTTATATTAGTTAACATTAGTTATTGAACCATGAACTAACATGAAATAACATTGATATAAATGCCGTAGAAAATATATTGTTAATTGTTTGTTCATGATAGTTAATGCATTAACTAACTTTATTTTAAAGTGTTACCAATGAACTCACAGAATCAGTGTTGTTCAGTGTTCATATGACAGCGTATAGCTAGCAACAGATAAACGTTTGGAATAACTTTTTTTTAATTATATAAATGTAAACATTAAACTGTTACTAATATATCATGTAAATATAATACATAATAAACTATATAAGAATATAATATATTTAGATATTTTATTTGAGAATTAAATTATTAAGAGGGGATGGGTTCCCTCGCTGAAAGAGCAGAATTCTGTAGGAAACACAGAAATACACACACTGAACAGCCATCAGTGCTAAAACACACATCTCACCAGGTTCTCTTACATGCCTAGTCATGAACCCTTATGTAACTGCTCAACATTTTGAGATCACACATTAGATGCAGCAAATGATAAGTGTCAATGTCTTATCAAGTGTGTCAACATCATTAGTATGAGATTTTGCATCAGGTGCTGGCTGATATTGTAAGGACGGTCATGACAGCCAGTTGTCATTCCCACATTTATCATAGAATGACTGATAAATTGTAGGTCACAGGGAGTAGGACAGCATTTGGATGGTTAATAAGCTTATGTGCAGTTTTGGTAAGTACATCTGTGATTGGATCTTGGCTTAATTCATGTCCTATCACATGTTTGGCGTTTACCTTTTCACATGCCAGAGGATTGAGCGAAACGGACAGCAGGTGTGTGTGTGTGTGTGTGTGTGTGTGTGTGTGTGTGTGTGTGTGTGTGTGTGTGTGTGTGTGTGTGTGTGTGTGTGTTAAGTGGACGGTGGCTTTGTACTGTTAATTATGGCTCGTCTCCACCATGGGAGCCCATCTCTGCTGCAGTCCCCTCACACATCTGACCTCATGTTCATTAATTAACCCCACAATCTTTCATTCAGATATGGCGCTCATGGGACGAATGGTAATGATACTGCTCCTTAACATTCAGTTTTCATGAGAGGTAATAACAGATGCTGTAGTGGGGTTTTTTTTTTTCTTTCTCAAGTGCACTTTATTCATTCTTTTCCCCATGTTCACTGAATTCATTATGTGCACTACAGAAATGCTTGTCAGCTCCTTCATTCTCTCTCCTCTGTCTTATTTCTCTCTCTCTCTCTCTCTCTCTCTCTCTCTCTCTCTTTCTCTTTCTCTTTCTTTCTCTCAGGGTTTTGACCAGTTGAGGATAGAAGGCCTGCTGTGTGATGTCACGTTGGTGGCAGGAGATGGGGATGAAGCGTTTCCTGTTCACCGAGCCATGATGGCCTCCTCTAGTGACTACTTTAAAGCCATGTTTACAGGTGAGCGAGAGAACAAGGGAAGGGAGAGAGATGGGATAACAAAGGATTATATGAGGTAATGCCAAGTTTCCAGGTGAGGAGAGTTTTAAAGAGAGGAAGAATTAAAAACATCCATGTTTTAAAGACGGAAAGGTCAAAGTTTGTGAGAGGATATCGAAAAGAAAGGAGAAAGAGAATGCATTTGAGATGGAAATGAATGAATGGGTTATAAATCAAGATTATGTACTGTACTGAACTAAACTGTCTCCTTAAATGAATGTTCCGGGTTTAATACAAATTAAGCTTTAATCGACGTCTTTCTTTATAAATAGTAAAAATGTATGTTACAGTGAGACACTTACAATGGAAGTGAATGGGGACAATTTTTGGAGGGTTTAAAGGTGGAAATGTGAAGATTATCATTTTACAAAAGCATTTACATTAATTCTTCTGTATAAACTCATGTATTATTTGAGCTGTAAAGTTGTTTAAATCATAATTTGTACAGTCATTTTAGGGTTTGTTGACATTACGTCATCATTGCAAGAATTTGTTAAACTGGCTATAACTTTTCACAGAGAGGGTTAGTAAGTGATTTTATCACACTTAAATCATGTTAACATGCATATTGTTTTTGTCTTGTGGCAATACTTTTGAATAAGTGAGTATTTTAATGTTAAAAAATTGGCCCCCATTCACTTCCATTGTAAGTGTCTCATTGTAACCTAGATATTTGCTTTTATTGAAGAAAAGGAGGGACAAGTCAAATACATTTTTGTGGTAATCAGTATTATGCCACAAATGCTTTTGACGAAGCTAAACTTGTATTGAACCCGGAATATTCCTTTAAATATTTTCTTTTCTGTCTGCTTGTTTTATTATTCAATCTGTTCCTCATTTAAATATCAGTAGCATGTCAGTCTCATTTAGTCGCATCAGAGATTTCCCTCAGAGCTCACAAAGATCAAAGCAAGGCAGGTTTAAAAGATAAGAAAGCAAGGGACTTGCTTAGAGTTATTTGGAGAAGCTTGTTCAAAGATAGTCTGTTAGATGGAAAGGGCTAGCATCTCATTATTTGAATTCAGTTATTCCCTTAATAATTATGCCATTTAATACCACATACTATAAAACCCTGGATGAATTCATAAAAAAACAACAACTAGGGATTAAATTAATGCAGAGCCATTGTGAGAGAGTACTATGTTATAGTTAAAGGGAGCAATTTGCCTAGCCAAATTCAATTCTATACTGTTTGTATGTAGCTGAGAAATGTGCTCTCCCTTTTTGTCTGTATCTCAGCTAATGCTGTGCATCTCCTAATACATGAGAAATATTTAGCCAAATCAAGCTCCAAAGGGTTCAGAGTCCTGTTAGCAGATATGTGCCATGAGCGGTTCAGCACATTAAGACTTAGAGATTTGCTCTCTGTTTTGCTTTCTTTCGTCCTCCCTTGTGTTCCATTTATCCTTTGCGCTCTCTCTTTCACTGAAGAGTTGAGAAATCACATCTGAATGAATGAAAGTGGTGTGATTTATTTCAAACGTGGCTCTTGAATAAATGGCTTATTATCTTGGTAGAGAGAATTGGTGACAGCTTGCTGTAAGACTCACTTATCTTCACTCTTTTCCTTTTTTCTCTTTCTCCTTATTGTTTCTGTCACTCCCCACTGTTCCTTTAATTCTCTCCCTATGCAATACACTTTTGCAAATCCCTCCCCTAATTTTTTTTCATCTGCCCATTCTCCTATTTTAAATCTATTTTGCTGTCATTTCTTTTCACCGATTTACTCTCTTTCATCTCTTCCTTGCATTTTCTTTTACTGTTTCCGCAGGTGGAATGAAAGAGCAGGATTTAATGTGTATAAAGCTACATGGTGTGAATCGAATAGGGCTAAAGAAGATTATAGACTTCATTTACACCGCCAAACTCTCTCTAAACATGGAAAACCTACAGGACACCCTAGAGGCTGCTAGCTTTCTCCAGATTCTGCCTGTCCTTGACTTCTGCAAAGTCTTTCTCATTTCTGGGGTAAGACACTGATTTTTACCTGTATGCCTTTTAAAAATAGGGTTTTTTAGACTTTATAGTACTAAATCTCAGCTCCATCTCCCATTGTAGGTGTCATTGGATAACTGTGTGGAGGTGGGCCGTATCGCCAACACCTATAACCTCACTGAGGTTGACAAATACGTCAACAACTTCATCCTCAAGAATTTTCCCTCACTACTGGGCACCGGCGAGTTTGTCAAACTTCCATTTGAACGTCTAGCATTTGTGCTCTCCTCTAACAGTCTAAAACACTGCAGTGAGCTTGACCTGTTTAAAGCCGCTTGCCGCTGGTTACGTTACGAAGATGGCCGGATGGAATACGCCGCCAAGCTAATGCGCAATATCCGATTTCCACTCATGAGTCCAACAGAACTCATAAACCATGTACAGACTGTCGACTTCATGCGTACAGACAATACCTGTGTTAATCTTTTATTAGAAGCCAGCAACTACCAGATGATGCCATACATGCAGCCAGTGATGCAATCAGAACGAACTGCTATCCGTTCGGACAACACTCATTTAATAACGCTAGGGGGAGTGCTGCGGCAACAGCTAGTTGTAAGTAAAGAATTGCGACTTTTTGACGAAAAAGCGCACGAATGGAAGGCTTTGGCACCAATGGACGCACCACGCTACCAGCACGGGATTGCGGTGATTGGGAACTTTTTGTATGTGGTTGGTGGACAGAGTAACTATGACACTAAAGGTAAAACAGCTGTGGATACTGTGTTCCGATATGACCCAAGGTATAACAAGTGGATTCAGGTGGCATGTTTGAATGAGAAGAGAACCTTCTTTCATCTAAGTGCACTCAAAGGACATCTGTATGCCGTGGGAGGAAGAAATGCTGCAGGAGAGCTGGGTAAGAAAATTATTTTTGTATGAGAGCAGGGGAGAGATTTCTATGAAACTCGCTGTTTCAGTTGTTGGAAGTGTGGGATGTTTTGTTAAAATGATATTAATGGAATAGTTCACAAATTTAGTCATAATTTACCGCAATTAATCCATAAAAGAATATGATTAAATTAAATATATATATATATATATATATATATATATATATATATATATATACATATATATATATATATACATACACACACACACAGTATATAGTCTGCATGCGCTGCATGCTTCAGAATGAATGAGAGGATCTCACGTGATGCTTATGATGCGATGTGTTCAGCGCAGGAGTGGCTAATAACACTCACACTCCGGTGCAACTGTGAGGTTATAGCTTGCGGGTATTTCAGTATTTCATTTGGAATGGGGAGCTTATTAAAATTTACCATAAAAACAAACAGGAAGAACTCTAAAATATGAATACTGTATGTTCAAAGTAGTAGTAATAATACTAATATTAACAATAATTTAACATCTAAGTTATTTTCTTATTATTATTATAATATGTATGCTAGATCACAAAAGCATGAGCGTATGAAATATCAGCACACTTTTTTTGTGTTCAGAAAACACCGAATTTGTAACTGCAAGACTTTATGCAGTTCTTATAATCGTAATTTTTTTGTGTATTTTTTTTTCAGTAATCTGAGGCTGTTTATTTGTTGCTTAAGTATCAATTTTGTATTGATACCGAGGTATCGCACCAAAGCCAAAATTGTGGTATTGGAGCAACCCTAGAATACAAAAAGACATGTTAGACAGAATGTTAGTCTGTGACCTTTCACTTCCATCTTTTCATTGCATCCGTACAATGAAAGTTAATTGAAACTGACGGCTGTCATTCTGCCTAACAGCTCCTTTTTTGTTCCACAGAAGAAAGACATACAGTTGTACAGGTTTGGAACAACATGAGCATTGCTTAATGATCACAGAATGTAAATATTTGGTAATTTCTTGCAGTTTAATACTACTTCAATTTGGATAAATTATTAAAACAAAGCCTTGCGTTTAATGGACAGATGGTGAATTGATTTTCCCTTGGCTTGGTCCAATAATTAGTTTATATGAAATGTGATTTTTACACCCCTAAATTTTTATCCAATTCATTTGTAGGGACAAATGAATGCTATTATTTCAGAGTTCTTCTGTTTTGTGTTTCAATTAGACTCTTAGATCTAAAATTAACCTATTAAAGCTTTTTAGACAGGAACTAATGGTGAATCTTGACTACTTAACAATATGGGAAAAAAAAAAAAATCGTAATCTGTCTTGTAATAGTGCATGCAATTATCAATGTGCTGTTTATTCAATCAGTCTGAATTTGATGTAATCATTTTTGCTAAGCAAGGCAGACGCTATGGTTAAAAGACCATATCAGACAAAGGTGGAGAAAAACTGGAAGAGAAGGTTCTTGCAGGGTGAATTTCCCAATGGAACGTAGCATACTGAAATGCCAGCATAGCACTAGAAAAAGCGGATTACCAGGATATAGACAGACACATGACACATGGATGTCCACATGTATGCATATTGTGCACACTCAAACATAAATACAATTTTCATCATCCTATCTCCAATGTTCTTCTCAAATACAATGTACACAAATGCACAACCTCTTTCTCTTTTACACAACGGACTGCACAAGGTCCAGCTCAGGGTCAGACTGGGACACAATTTAGAAACACGGACAATCTTTTTTTTTTTCCCCTAAATTACATTTATTTCACAGTATGACCATAACATAAAAACATAAACAACCAATCTAGAAGTAAAGCAGTCCTAATATCAAATGTGTCTTCACATAACGTACGTACAAGCATTTACCCTAGAAGTCCAAAGCTGTTTCTACCGCTCTACTTCTCACTCATAAGTGTATATAAACTGCAGAAGAGAGGTTAAACAAAAATGTTAGCTTAGAAGGTCAGCAGGTTGCGTAAGTTAATAATGTTGTCAATGTCAATTCCAACAAGTATCAACCACCTTATTGTAATTTGTTTGCCCAGAATCTACATTTATTTTAGTAAAAATCAAAGTATTATATTTATGACAAAATGTTGTTGTTTTTATCTTAAAACTACTTAAATATCCAACATTTAGCAACACTATATTTCATACAATATGTAAAAAAATTTCTTTTCTTATTTTGCTTCTACCTGTCATCTCACTCCCTGGCTAAATCTGATGTGTGATCATTGCACCACAGCTAGTGCTAGGTTGGCTGTCTCCACCTTCATTTGATGAAAAAAAAGGAAATTTGTATTACCTTATTAAATGTATGCATCATCTTTCATGTCAAATTCTTACATTTGATCAATAAATTCAGTTATAATAATAAGACACTATAGGGCTATTACCCATCAAATAAAAAAAAATGTGCACTGCAATTACAACTGCAATAAATAATGTTATGAGATTGATGTTTTAAATAAATGTTTGAATATAAAAAAAATGCAATACTTAAACATTAAACTAAACAGCCAATAGGTGGCGGCAAGTGACCGTCTTATTTAGTGAGTCATTCATATAAAAGATTTGTTCAAAACGCTGAATCATTCAGTAACGAAACACTGCTGTAGCTTTCCTTTGGAACTATTTTAGTCGGTGAAATGGAACAAAAACAGTTAATATGGGTTGTGTCTAAAATGTAAGTAACTTAATAATAAATATTAACTATGCTACTTGTTTATTGAACAATAAATTCAATGTAACATTTTCAATCGTGATAATATTCAGCAAAACAGCTCCCTTAGTTGTGTTATGTTAAACTAAATCATATGTTATAATCTGTGTGCACTCATTTGTTTTGATTTCTCCACGAATGTAAAGTTAGACGGGCGCTACCGCTTACATTTGCTAGCAGTTCAATACTAAGTTAACGAAGAAAAAAGTACAGTATTTACAGATGAAACTGTCCTGCACTTGAAGCCCTGAACAGGTCAGTAATTTTGCAACATTTTGCTGCTTCTTCTTGGAGTGCTTTCTTTTTTTTTTCCTTTCCCTCTCTGCTCCACCTGGCCGTTTTCTCTCCATCATCAGGTGCTGCTCGCATTTTCTGTTTAACCGTTTGTCGTAAAATCGAATCGTAGCCATGCCAGTCAAGACTAACAGATTCATGATTTTATTTTTTTTATTGTTATTAATATTAATAATAATTTTATTGAATGACGAATTCAAAAATGATCACTGGTAAAGGTAGTAATATAAAATTATAATAATTAAAAAAAAAAAAAAAAACTGTCCCGGTGCTCCCGATGGCCAGTCCGGGCCTGGTCCAGCTAATTTAAGCAGCCAGAGGTTACCCACAAATGACAGAAAGGAGACAAAACACACACACACACACACACACACACACACAAAGGATTCACTCTACAGAGAACTGAGTTTTGATATGGACTCACACACACTACAAAGAGAGTGTGAGCAATTTAACTCGCAGCCCTCTGTAATTGAACTTACATTAACAATTCTAGGCTTTCTCATGTTTATCAGAATATTAAATCCTTAAGCATTAATTAGTACCAAGTGTTTCCATGGTCTTCATTTCCAAAGCGACCACTGTCATGACAGTCATGTGGAATTTATGACTTTGTGTTGAATTTAATCTTTTTACTAGAGGTAGACCGATATGTCTGTGTTAGGGATTAATCAGAGCTGATTGTTGCTTTTTGGAACTATCGGTTTTCGGCAAAAATCTTTGATTTATCAATTGCTAATTTGAAATAAAATTCCTCATCAATAAACTCCACCTGGTGAAATATTGATATATACAAAACAAGTGTCCCTGTGTGTTTCATGCTTGTTTATAATTAAAAGTCCTGCGCTATGCACCACATTTTTAAGGTTATTATTTACATTTTGGTTGTGCAGTAAACTGCTTGTGGGATTTTATTCATTTTGGACTCTTGTAGCCTCAGTGTAATCCCATCATAGTAAGGAAAGACTAAGATTTATTTTTTAGCTTTCTTTAAATCGATTATTTTTTTTAAAATGTAGAACTTGCTATTATGAGAGTTGGCTTCAAGTGTCAAGTGATTGATTTCTAGAACTACAGTCCCCAGATAACTGGTGAGTTAAGAGACTCTTAATAAAAACGAATTGGTATTGTTCAACATCCATTTTCTTATGAAAGATGCATCAAAGTTTGAATAATGGTAGATTAGTCATGTAATCTTTATACAATTCTGATGCAACTAATTTTAAATATACATTTCAATTTATTTGATTTAAAAAGATGTAATGATTTTTTCTTTGTGTGAAAATACATAGCGGGTAGAGAGGTCTTGGAGAATTTGATGAATGAAATCATCTGGACGCAGAATGCAACGAGTGATATGTAGTCATTTTTGGGGAACAGACTTTTAATGGAACTGTCTGTTTTCAGATGAATATATTTTTTGTTTTGTTTTTTAAGCACTGAGTGTGGCATTTTTTATTCTAAATCAGTCAATGTGACAGATTCTTCTGAAATGTCAAGGTCTTTAGTGGAAAATGAGCTGCATGTATTTAACAATGTGCTGTCTATTTATTTCCATGCTTTCCTTTAAAGAACAGTAATCTAGACCTCTCTCACTGCTTATGTCCTTAAGACAAAACACAGCCTTGGCATTAAGAGATGTGTTGTTATGTGGTTGGTTGGATCTTATCTGATACCAATACTAATGTACAAAAGTAGGAGCCTTTGGAGCTCCTTCAGTCCTGGAGTTGGATCAGTCTTGACTGGAAGTGTATTATTATGTGGCTATATCAGATATCTTCATTATATATTCATTAATAAATGCACATTATATCAAAATATGTACAATTCAAATGTGTTTCCTTAGATTTATTTATTTTTATATAAAATGTAAGATAAGCATATGTTCAGATTTGGATAGATTACAGTAGATGAGACTAACAGTATTTCTGAACATTTAAAAAGGTGAAATAAAGGTGTTTGTTTGTGTCCATAAAGGAGAAACTGAGAATGATTAAAACTCTTTTTGGGATCATATAATTGAATCAAATAATCATAGTTCATCTTTTCTTTGGCTGTGTGCCATACTGCACCTTATGTCAGCTAATAATGGATATCTATTTGTATATGGTCTTTATTAAATTGCTGGATATCAGCATCTTCATTTTCATCCGTTATATATGTGCATGTTCTGTATGCAAGTGTAATTACATTTGTGTGGTCATGTATAATGGAGCACTTCCCTGTTCTCTCCTGTTTGTCAGAGCATGACTAATGTAGGACAGATCTCATGCTGTCCTGTCCTCCTGGACCCACATTAAATCAGCTGTTAGTCTAGTAGTCATGTAGTTTCTTGGCATTTATACTTTACTTTTTTACCCTCATTCTCTTTCTCTCACTCTTTGTAGCAACTGTGGAATGTTATAACCCCAGGACGAATGAATGGACTTACGTGGCCAAAATGAATGAGCCCCATTACGGACACGCAGGCACAGTTTATGGAGGATTCATGTACATTTCAGGTACCACTCAAATACAAGTTTGTGTTGTCATTTTTGTGCATATGTCTGATGTGCAAGTCAAAAAATCTGGTTGGAGGTGTAACCTGGCAGGTAGTGCATATGCATAGTCACTTTGTTTACCTTTTTTGGGGGGAAAACAACCTATGAATGACTTACATATAGTTTTCAGTCCTCATTAAATAGGATAGTAATTATGCATATCACCTTTAAATTTAGTTGTATGTTCTCTTTTTCACTCTCACACACATTTTTACACCTCAGGTAGCGTGTTAGGTGTCACTTGACAGGAAGAGAAAGAAAGGGAGAGGATGTGATGTTCACATCGCACTCACTTATAAACACACACACAGGCTTTGTTCCAAAGCCTTTGTTTATAAATGAAATGGAGCCTCAATGGAGCCTTTTGCAATTGATTTCAATACAGGCAACATTAGAGGAATGACCCAATACTCTAATAAGCTTAAATATACATGGCACACACATATTTAGGGTAAAACATTTTTTACTATTTTATCTATACTTTTGATTATTGAGTGAATTGAATACATTTTAAGTTTTAGATTTACAAAGTAGACTTCTCTCACATTGTCCACCATTTTGGGTTTGTTTTTGTCACTGATCTCATCACAGTGCATTCTGGGACTGCCTTCTCTGTGAAAGATATATGCGATGCTACCTTCACATGTATCAAAATCACAGTATTTTAGACGGCAGAATTATAAAGTTGCCTTCTTTTTGGAACAGCCTTCATGTAGGGAGGGCACCTACTGTGTGATACTTTAAAATACTGTTTACAACAGCAAAACGCAGTAACTATATGTTCAGTAAAAATGTTGGCACAATGGGTCTCTTAGACCATGGGTTTTCAAACTCTCTGGTCCAGGTACTGCCGGGGGGCACTAGGGGTTCCATGGAACATGGAGGGGGGTACATTTATTTTAGACAATATTATTCTTTCATTCTGCTTTCTAAATGCATGTAATTACATTTAATAGATTTTCCAGGTTCATGCATCTAACATTACACTTAATAGAAAAAAAGATATGCACTATATTTTTTTATATTATATTTTAATCATTTATTTTAATTTTCTTAATTTCCTTTATTACATTAACATGTAACACATTACAATAAGGCTCCATTTGCTAACATTAGTTAACTATATTTAACACGAATAACAACAAACTATACTTTTCACCATTTGTTAATCTTGATTAATGTTAATTTCAACATTTACTAATATATTTTTAAAAGTTGTATATGTTAACATAAAAAAAAAACTATCATCATCTAGTAATGAACAATTGTGTTTTTATCAATTAATATTAACCAAGATTAATAAATGCTTTTGAAAAATATTGTTAATTGTTAGCTCATGATAGCTCATGCTTTAACTAATTGTAAAGCATGAGCTATGACAATATTATAACAATTATTTAATTTTGTGAACACGTTGTCTTTATAATATCACACTTACCTATTTTATGCATAAAAATGTACAGCTTCCTATATATTTAAGGATGGTGGTCCCTCACAAGGGGATCTTCATTTTTGGGGGTCCTTGGCATCAAAAAGTTTAAAAACCCTTTTCTTAGGCTATGATCTGTCCTGTGACAGACAGGTTTGGTTCAGCTATGCTTCGAATCAGAGAAAATGACGAGAGACAATTTTATTATCCACATTTCACTGGACAATCCAAAAACTTTGAAGCCATTTTTCTCAGTTTCAGAGTTGCCTTAGTTACTGCATTGTGGCTGTGTAGGTCAGCATAAATACATTTCTCCGTGTGTTGGCGGGTTTAGGTGGTTTACGAGGACATTTTTTGGATTATGGACTGGTAATTACTGCTTAAATTATAAGGCTATTATGCTATAAATGTGGTTTATGAGGACATTTCAGTGTCCCCATAATTCAAATCGCTTAAACATACAAAAAATATTTATTTTAAAATGTAAAAATGCAGAGTTAGGTTTAGGGGTTGTGTTAGGTTTAGGGGATATAATCTATTGTTTGTACAGTATAAAATTAATTATGTCTAATGGAGAGTCCTCATAATGGTAGCTGCACCAACGTGTGTGTGTGTGTGTGTGTGTGTGTGTGTGTGTGTGTGTGTGTGTGTGTGTGTGTTAGCGTGTATTTATCACTTTGTGGGGACCAAATGTCCCCATAAGGATAGTAAAACCCGAAATTTTTGACCTTGTGGGGACATTTTGTCGGTCGCCATGAGGAAAACGGCTTATAAATCATACTAAATTATGTTTTTTGAAAATGTAAAAATGCAGAAAGTTTTCTGTGAGGGTTAGGTTTAGGGGTAGAGTTAAGTTTAGGGGATAGAATGTAAAGTTTGTACAGTATAAAAACCATTATGTCTATGGAAAGTCCCCATAAAACATGGAAACACAACATACGTGTGTGTGTGTGTGTGTGTGTGTATTTTCTAAGTCATACACACCCTAACACTTTCAATTGAAATTCCCATCTAAATAGAGGAAGACACAAATGCACACTCTCAAAGGGTGTTAACCTGCAGGATTGTTGCCATCACATGTTCACTTCACAGGATTGCTGCACAAATCCCGCTTTATGGAGACGAGTCCTGCTTTCTCTGAGAATGTTAAACAGAGAGCGTGAGAGAGAAATGGGTAGGATAGGGTGGTGAGAGGAGATGTAGTGATGACATGAATCAGAGGAGTGTGTTTCTGTGTGATAATGAACATTGAAGTATGTAGGAGGAGTGTGATCACACACCCATACAGAGCCGTGATATGGCTGCTCAAGGCATTCTGATCCCCCCCACACACATTTACAGGGCGTATAGAAACCTCTCCATACATCAGCATTCAAACTTACACAAGCATGAGACAGATGACTCTCTTTTACCTCCGGCAACTTCTAAATAACGTTCTCAACTCCTTTACATGATATATGAGCTCCATATATTAGGCAGGATGGCTGTAGGCAGGAACATTTTGTGTGGCAGGTCCCCAAACAATCATTCGCCATCAGTATAGTCTAGAGTAATGTATAAAAATGCCTTTTTTATGTTTGTACTCTAATATTAGATTGGAGAGATTGCTTTGAAGACAACATGAAATGGAAATTGATCCATTTAAATAAATGTGCCTGCTCTTATTGTGCATCGATGCACATTATTCTATATTCATTCATTATTTTGAACGAAAACAAAACAGTCTAGCATAATCCAATCATGAAGAAAAAGGGACAAAGATAAAAAGCACACATAAATAACAATAACCAACAACACAAGACATTGTCTTTGCATCTTTGTTTTTTAAAAATGAATATCTGATATATGTAAAATTAACATTTAGTGCTGGTTGTTCTTAAAAAGAAAAAAAAAAAGAATTGTTTTCATAGTCTTAATTCAAAATGTAATCCCTTTATCTATGAAACCATGTTTTTTTTTAACATAATCAAGGCCACATGGACAGGGAAAATAATGTTATACAATAATGTAATGGCATACTTCAGGGGCGTAGCAAGCTTTTCAAAAGTGCGGGGGATGGATGTGGTTTGTTTATTAACAATAAAAACGATGAATGCAATGACAGAAGGGTACAAAAGGTATAACATACAAGATATAAAAAGCTTCCCATTTAAATGAGTGATACTAGAAAAGTATAAAAACACACTCAACATAATATCGATTAATCAGTGTTTTTCAACCACGGAAAGAGGTCAATAAAACTGCAGGAGAACAATATTGTCACAGAACGTTACATTTACCTCAGGAAAGCCATTTAAATACCAGCACGTTATTTGACTAGAAAAAATAGCTATAGAGAGGAGTATTTTGCTAAATAGGCTATGTGCACTATATTACATATTTATTATATTTTTACTTGTGTCATTACATAATTGTTATTATAATGAAAACCACATTATATTTAATTTGTTATTTTCAACCTTTAATAATTCCAGCTGATAGGGCTGTCTGTATGATTACAGCATTATGTGAGATATATTTTTTCTTGAGAATATATACTGTAGCCTACCTAATATTTATCCAAATAAGTCAATATTGAATCAAGATTGAAATCAAATCAAGAATTGAACTGAAATCATGAAAATTGTGCTAAGCAATAATACAAACTGTAGCCTACCAGTCATTGTACCATGTAAACATTGTAACATGTTGTCACTAAACTTAATAAAATTATGTTTAGTTACCAAATGTTTTGACATTCACAATTACACCTATTGTGATGCAAGTTGTTGTTTTTTACATCCCCCCCAATCCATCCATTTCTCTTGTGGAATTAAAATATTGTGATAATACCGTATACCGTGATAAAAGCTCAATCAATTAACCGCAGCATGAAAATGTGATACCGGCACATGCCTAAAACACACACATGGCCTCTCTTCCTTCATAGACCTCTTTCACAAACGGTAACATTCATTTCACCTGTGAATTTTCCTGTGCTCTCTCTGAAACTGCTGCCTCCAGCAACTTCCTCTCCTAAACAAGGGTGCAGTGGTAAAAGAATAGGGTCAAACAGTTACAGCTGTGGCACTAGCAAACCTCAGTGAATATTGAAAAGTAATATCATGAAATAAATGCAAACAATATCTAATGGTAATAGGCTACTGTTGTTTAATGTCAACAAATTTTTAACTTTCACTTACAAGATTTCTCTTGAAAAAGGTGTCAATCTTCTCCTGCCTCTTTCTTTTCTGCATCTTAATGATTCTGTGTGACAAAAAGACTGGTAAGCTTGATAGTGACATGGGTCTGACAGGACTGTGACTGAGACTGCTAAATTTTGCTTACTTGCGCCCTGAAAAGGGGAGATATAAAAAAAAGAAAACGCCCACACAAAGCTTTTTCTCTGGTGGTATAAATAATGTAACAATTTACTGTTTTTAAACATAAGATAATATACACTTTTCCTTCATAGTTCTTCAAAAGGTATGCAAACAATGTCATCATTTCTCACTTTCAATTCTCCTCAACAGGTACAATCAAACACAACAGGTAAGTATCCACAAAAGTATTCAGCTAATCAACAAACAATGCTCAAAATTTCTAAATCAATTACACTGGCAATAAACCCACTGCTTATACACTGCTTAACAATGGCAATTTGTCCCTCCTCCTCGTCAATTCCCTGCCTTCATCACAGTTACTTTATACATTGCATGCCACATACATAACCAAATTTAGCTAGCTGCTGAGCAATATCCCAATTAGCATTAGTCTAAAAAACTAAATATAATACCGAAAACACTCGACATGTCAACAAAACATAAACAGAACATCTTCCCAAATACATATCAAGCTTATTTAAAAACCTCGAAAGCATAAACACTCACTCAAAGTATCTGGAAGAGGGAGATGCAAATAACCATAACCATAAGTTCCCGCCTCCTCAGCACGAGCTAACCGATAAATCTAACACACCAAGAGAGGCGGGACTTAAGGTAGAACAGCCAATCATCAGCCAGTCACACTCAAAGCCTGTGTCATGTTTGAGAGGGAGGGGGAGAGGAGGCAGCCGCAGCGAGCGCAGACACAGAGCGGCCAGAGACACGGAGGAGCGGCTGTAGTAAGGTGTTTGTGCAAAACTGCGGCAAAACTGCAGAAAAAGTGTGGGTGTTGAACCCTCTCATCGGGAAATGTGTGGGTGTTAAAACACCCACATCCCCCACGGGTGCGACGCCCCTGGCATACTTCACACAGTTTAATGTATCAAGTGCTGTTTAAGGATGATAATCATTAGGATTTTAATGATTCTGATTCCTCTTTATGATTCCAGTTCCTTAAGGGTCCCATTAACGATTCATATAGTACTTCTGTGGAAGAAACAAGATCATTTCATATTTTAAGAGAACTTATTGTGGTTGCACAGACTTTTTAATTAGAATGTTTATTCATTCAGTCATGTTTATAAAATATCACTAATTACAACAAAACTCATAATGTGTATCTTTAACTACACATTGTCATACCAACAACCATCTAGTAATAACTGACATAAGTTTCACAAGCCTGAAGTACACATACAGTAACATTTCTTAGTTCATTTCAAATTGGACAAGATGAAATTAAATTATTTCTGGATGAAGCACTGTATGTTTTGCAGTGTAGATTAAAAAAAAAAAAAAAACACTCATAAGAGTCATTCGTTCAGGAATCGGGCTACACTAGCCTCACTGTTTGCTTTGTGCTACTGATTCAATAGAAGTGTTGCTGTGCTGCTGAATGGTAGCTCAGGAAACACTGTAAAGAGTATTTTAGTACTGTGTTCTGTCTGTTTAGTAATTGTTATTCTGGTATTTCTAAAATATGGATTCCGATCTGAATTAGAACCGGTTCTCGGTTCTCGACCTTAATGCCTTCCTACAATTTTCCGCTGAATATTCTGAAATCAGTTTTATTCTAGTTTGACAACAGTGGCCAATGGCATGGACACATTTTCTTCACTGGGAAAACATTAATTTTGTCATTACGGGAGTGGTAATGTTTGCTTTGAGAAGTCTTGTCTAAACTGTCCTTGTATTTATATATATTCTTGTAAGACCCCTCCATCATATCTCTCATTTTTGCCTCAAATACAGTATAGTGTACTTATGCGTGTATGTGTGGAAACTCACAAATGCCAGTGATGCACACATTTGAATTTATTTTTACACTTCTTTTTTCCTTTCTCTTTTTCACTCATGCTCTTTCTCCATTACTCGAGTATTTTTGGAACTGCTGATCTTTTTGTTTTTACTCTGGTGTGTGTGCCCTCACTCTTACATCCCCCTCTCTCTCTGCCAGTTATATAGGTCATGAATTGGTGTTCTGGGTATTTGGTATTTAAGCTCTGTTTGCGCATTGTGAATTCATGTGAAAGTATGAAATGGTCTCATATCTGTCTTGTTTTTTTTAATGATAGTTCTTTGTCTTTTTTGCTGCGTCATGCTCTAGTGTTTCCTCTCTTTTTCTCTTATTTTCCTAATCTCACCTCGTCCTCTCTTTTCCAATTGCCTTGGTTTCATTTTAAACTTTGTCCTTTTCTGTCTTATTTGTATTTTGTTTCACATAAATGTGAGGGGAGAAGGGTATGTGTGTGATTCCATTCTACTTTCTGGGAGAAGAGAGTGATGGATGGAGAGTTAGAATGCAAAACTAGGAGAGAGATAGAGGAAGGAGGGTGTAGTTGGCTGATGCCCAGGTGCCTGATGGGATTGTTCTCTTTATTTTCAGCCCTCCCTGTAGACATGTCCTGTTTTATTTTTCTTCTTGTCTTTTTCCATTTCTTCCCTTTCTAGTCTCAGCCCCAGAACCTCAGACTGTGTGTGATTTGTTTATACTTTTGTGTGCGTGCGTGTGTGCGTGCGTGTGTGCGTGCGCATGCGCACTTAGTTTTTTTCTTCATTTCGGATGTGAAACCTCGACCGCATTGCCTTTCAAAGTATACTTTTCTGATTGTGAGCGAATATGTACACATTTGATGCATGTATTATATGACTACTTTGTAATCCACTTTTAGTACAGTCAATGGCCGGTGCATGCGCACAGACGAGGACTGCGTCATCGGGTCGAGAAAAACATAATGCATACTATGTATAAAGCGATCAGCATCCCGGACAACCAGAGTATATTTGACCTTAACTCTTTTTTTTTTTTCTCAGCAGACCATGAGATGCATGTGTGGTTATGTATTACTTTTTGTATATATATTGCTTCCTAATAGAGCTGTCAAAGTTAACATGTTAACACATGCAATTAATTATAAAAGTTTAACGCATTAATTTTTCTTAATTTAATGCAATTAACGTATTTACTGTTAATAAAGCATATACCAGCATATACACTGGTTGGAGTAGGGGGAACCTTTGCAATGTGCCCGCCAGAGTCATTACACTGACACACACACTACAAACACACACCAGCCGTGTCAGTAATCAAATGAATGGGAGCTCTTAACGCTATTTGTTGTGCAAAACAAGCCCAGATGGAACTTGTGATAGAAATCAAGTACTTTACAGCCTCTGTAATGCACAGTTTAATTACCACAGAAGCACGCCAAATTTCAACTATCACAAAAATGCAGAGCGAGATTTCATGTGGAGTTTAAAGCTCCACTTGACACTGGCATTGACGCCATAATGTAAATTGTGAATATGGCTACACGGCTGCTATAGCAAAGTGGATAGCCACAGTCTGCTGACTGATTAATACTGTGGAGTAAGAGTGTTTACGAGATTTAATCCCCATTGCAAAGAATAGGCAACCTATGGGCAGACTAGTTTTTTCAATTTGTCAAACTCCCACTTAGATTAAGTGGAACAATTGTTTACTTGAATTGGTGATATTTTGGTTAATTTCTATCTTTATACTATGGAAAGCTTTGTTTGAAAATTTTTAATAAAACATTGTTCCATATTGTAGGAAACAAATGCATTTTGACTGTAAAATTTTAGCACTTTCAAAATCTGCAATTAATTCCCATTAACTATGAAAAAATATGTGATTAATTGTGATTTGAACATTTTAATCGACTGACAGCACTACTTCCTAAAGTATGTTCATGCATGCTTCAGAGCTTTCTGAGGAGGGTGTCTGTTTCAGCAGTGGAAATGATGTAAATCTCTCTTGTTTGTTTTGCAGGTGGAATAACCCATGACACCTTCCAGAAAGAGCTCATGTGTTTCGACCCAGATGCAGACAAGTGGACTCAGAAGGCTCCCATGACGACAGTCCGTGGTTTGCACTGCATGTGCACTGTCGGTGACCGCCTCTACGTCATCGGCGGAAACCACTTCCGGGGCACCAGTGACTACGACGACGTGCTGAGTTGTGAGTACTACAGCCCCGCCCTCGACCTGTGGACACCAATAGCAGCCATGCTGCGAGGGCAGAGTGATGTGGGCGTGGCTGTATTTGAGAATAAGATATATGTTGTGGGCGGCTACTCGTGGAACAACCGCTGCATGGTAGAGATCGTACAGAAGTACGACCCAGAGAAGGACGAATGGCATAAAGTTTTCGACCTGCCGGAATCCCTCGGTGGTATTAGGGCCTGCACGCTGACCGTGTTTCCCCCCGAGGACCTCTCGCTTACTGGCTCACCGAATCGAGAGTCTCCCCTCTCTGCTCCTTGAGAATGGATGGAGGGAGGGTAAGAGAGACAGAGGAATAAAGGGATAGAACGCTTCATGGACAGATGGATGGATTGAAAATAAAACAGCTCCATCCCTGTGCAGACATGCACCCCAGTCTCTCTTGTTCTCTCTCTCTTACTCTCTCTCTATCTGTATCTCTCTCTGTCCCCACAGGAAAAAGACAATGTTAGCAGTCCCCACTGAAATACGTTTCAATCTGTCTGTGGTAAAAACCCCTCTCCCTTCCCTTAAATAATTCCACTTCTCTTCCTCATCCCTCTTTTCCCATCCTCCAGTCAATCCATCCTTCTTTCCTTCATCCCCTTTTCTTATTTGTTTTGTGATGAGAAAGAAAAATGGAAATACTCCCAGGGTTGTGCGTAATTAGATGTCAACTTTGCATTTGGGGGTTTGTGGCAGGAATAACACTGACTTGAAAAACAAAAAACTTTGCAATTCAACTTTTCTACCTGAGTTTCTGAGTTTTGCTATGAAGATGTTTCCTTGATGCCCCCTATTCTGAGGTCGCCTACCCCCACATGGTTCTCTCTGTCCCTCTCACTATCTCTCCATTTTGCCTTCTCTTTTTCCCTGTTTTTGTTCACACTCACCCTTTTTCCTCCTGCTCAATTTTGTACCCTCCTTCTCTCCCTCTCAGGGGGTTAGTTGACCTTTAACCACAGGATGAGGACACAGTTTTAAACTCAGGGGTTGGCCTACCCCCATCCCACCCTATCTAACTGATATTTCATTTCACTACTCCTGCTGTTGTTATGAACCATTAACAGAATTGTGTTTTCTAAATTTAATAAACAGAATTTTGAGAAAAAAGAAAATGGCATTGTTTTGACTAAACTTACTTGCATCTGCTGTAAAGGCAGTCCCACAGTCTTTAGTAGGATTTTTTAGTACAAGAGGTTGTGCTGTATTTTGAATGCAATAATGCAGTGCCATCAAAACCTTTAGCAGTGACTATATTCACAATATAGCATGACCTTGAGAGGCTTACTTATTAAAAAAAATATTATTAATGAATGTAAGACTGAATGAAGTTAAATGGTAGCGTTTTAATTTTATTAGTTCTTTTACTGTCTTGTTTTGAACTGTTTTTGGTTTAATTAATTGGTGAGTCATTAAAAGTGGTCCGATATAAAATTGTCTAAACACAACTTTTCTTTACTCTCTTTCGATTTCTCTTTCTATCTCTCTCAGGTAGGTATTCACCTCAGCCTGTTGACTTAGTGTTACTCAGGTTGCCAACGTGACAAACAAATCTGTATGTGTGTAGGCTTTCCAGATGAGACATATGGTCACTAATCTATTACAACTTATGAGAGGAACAGGGCTAGGCCTACCCTCACCATATGGCCCTGTGAGACAAAGTAAAATGCATATCTTTTATTGGATAATAACTATGAGAAATAGAGGGCAGTTTTGTGCCAGTTCGTCAAATTGTATTTAGTCCAGTGAATAGTGAGTTTTGACAGAGCATGTCACAGTCATTCTTTTTTCAATTTGACTGCAAACTACTGCAGTGAGACCGTATATCTGCCTGGCCTGTTTGTTGTTTTGGCCTGGGGCTGCAGCAGTTATTCAAAATTGCATTAAAGCATCATGGGAAAACCCTAAGTGCAGGGTCAAGGGCGACTACAGATGAGAGCCTCTGGAATTTGTGTACGATAGAAGGTTTTGGCTCTAATACTGTTAGTATTACAATTGTGAAGAATAGGGCTACTTTTTAAAGACCCTTTAATGTTTCACTACACTTCTCTAATAAATATAATACCAGAGGGTGTGCCTTTGTTCTCAAATGTTCTTCAGAGTGTAGAGGTAAGAAAGTGAGGGATCCATGCCTTCATATTTTCTTTACATTTAACCAGTCTATTATAGAGGATCAGAACACTAGATAGATAGCTTCAGAAGAGGAGGTTAAAGAGACAAAAATCTGCTTAATAATTGTCCGTGGAAATTTTTATTGTTGCAGCCCAACCTGCAAAATTTTTTATATTTCTCCATACTGATTTAACTGTCTGGCCTCTGCAATCTAGACTAAAGATTGTGTGTGCCACCTTTTCCTTCCAGTCAAAGATCTGTTCTACAGACTAGTGTTCCACTGTCATGTTTCTGGGTATCTTAGTTCACTTATCTTGTCCTGCACAAACTGTATTTTATAAACAGAACAGTTACTTTTCTGTCTGTATACGCCTGGGTTTAAGAACACAGTTGTCACTGTTGTTTGGCTATCACTGCAGTGCAATAGCAAATAGACAACATCACCACTCCCATAAACCCCTCTTTCAAATATTGGCCCAAAAATGTTAGATAGTTCACAAAATATTGGGGTGAAATGAGGCTAAAATCAAAGCCTAATGCTTAAAGGAATTGTTCAGCCAAAAATGAAAATTCTGACATCATCTGCTCAACCTCACATCGTTTTCCAAATTCAATCAAATGGATGTCATCATTTTTATTTTAAGCTGAACAATTCCTTTAAAGGTTTGGCTTTGATTTTTGCCTCGGTTCTTTCAAAATACAAATTCGGTAATCATCTACTCACATTCATGTCACTTAAAACCAGTATGGTATTTCTGCCCTTGCTCTCATATATTGTTTGAAACCAGCACATTCACAATACATGTGAGAACCAATGAAGCTTTTGTGTGCAAGTTTTTTTCTCTTCTATGGTTTTCAGTGTGCCACTCCAACAGTATACAAACAAAGACATTGCTGCGTATATTGTAAACACACCTGGTTTGAATGGTCAAAAGGCAAGATTTACAGTCAATAATGACTTTGATTGTGGTATGTTTCTCACACAAATAGCTTTTAAAAACTTAAAAATTGTGCATTTATACAGTTAGACAGTTATAAATGATCACCCTTTTACATTGTATGGAACAGAGCAGCCTGAACTTTGTGGCAAATAATACCTTTTGTCTTTCACAACCATAGAAAATCAACTGGATTTTAAGCGACATGAGAGTGCGCAAAGGATGACGGAGATAGTTTTTCTGAACTATTCTATTAAACGTTAGACTTTTAGACTTAGATTTTTGCCTCAGCTCTAGTTTCTGGAGTAAAACTGATTGTCATGGATTGTACCTTTTAAATTGGTTTCAGATATCTGAAGAAAACACACAATGAACCAATTGAGAGGAAGACAATGTTTAATCATTAAATATGAATGATGTGATAAATAATTGCTGTAATCATTTCAAATAGATGGTGTTAATATTTGAAAATGTGCAGCTTTAATTTGAATTGTAAAGCACTGTTATATTGCTGCTTTGATGTCAGTCATGATAGTTTAATATATGAAAGTCCCTTTCAAGGCAAGTCAGTCCACTTGGTGGCCATCTTTGTAATGCTCCCGGGCAGCAATTTTTTATGGATAAAAGTGGCATAAATGTACAGCTCCTATCTACTTGAATAAGTGAAAGGCAGAAATCTCCAAAACGGTTGATCAAGATTACGTTCAAAGAACATATTTCAAATCAGCAGTAAAATCTGACAACAATAGTATCATAATTTGTGCTTCTTTAGCTAAGATCATGCAACAAATGCTGTTTGTCAAGCTGGATCAGTTTATGTGCATGCACGTTCTCGAGTCTCGTGACTGACAGGTGATGTCTGTATCTAAAAGGTGACTTGTTCTTTTACCTTTTCTACAACCACCATATTGAACATTCAGATTTCTCCTGTTCATTTTAATTCAAAGTGTCTTTGATTTATTCTTTGTCTTTGATATTAAGCAAGAAATAGACTACAGGTTTGACCTTTTATTGCTAGCTGAATAATATTCATGCTGTGACCTCAAACTTGTGTCCTGCAAATCAGGTCGTATGAAGGAATAATGGCAATTTTTCTAACAAATAAATAAATGTACATTTATTACAGTCTAGTCACAAAATGTGCTTGCATTATTAATAAATGGATATAGCAGTCATGTTTCACCACAGACAGATTATTTCTGTTTGGATACACTGGACCCATGTTTGTAGTCTGTACTGATGATGTGGTAATGTGATGACTGACTATTTGTGCGTGAGTGTTTTTCACAGTTGGTGGTATGATAATAGTTATTGGTCTTCTCCATTGGGGAGGGAAGATTGATTTGCTATAGTCTTAATAGTTTGCTGTCTTGATTGCTTTTGGCTTGAAGCAGCTAAACGTTTTGCATTTCATATTGTCATAATAAACAGTTAATTAAAATGAATTTAATGACAGAGCTTTACCTCATTAGCAGAATGAACTCAGGATATGCAAATATATGTAAATATTTATTTAAATGGATTTGAATGTAATAATTATGCATTAGGGGCACTGTTACATTTTACAATGTGCATAATTGGGAAGAATTTGTTATAAGCTTTGCTCATTCTATCTAATTTTTTTCACTCTCAGGACAATAGAGTGAAATGATTGTGAATTATTAATGCTATGCTTGTTTTTTATGAGCTGTGTGTATTTATATCAATCATGTGAGACAAGTCCTACATAATACTGTAATATTCAGTGTTGGAGAGTAACTAATTAAAAGTAGCGATCCATCATACTACATTCTTTCAGTAGTGTCACTAGTTAAGCTAATTTCACAATTGTGTCGTTTTTCCAGTAATGAGCTACAGTTTTCAAAGTGTAGCACTGTAGAGTAACAAAACTTTAAACTGGTCACATTATATAGCGCATCCAATGGAGCCGAGGACTTAATCATACACGCTTGCCTAACCTTTCCTCTCTATCTTATGAAGTGCTGGGTAATCAAAGTAATTTTAGTAAATTGGATCTTTCAGGCAGTTCATGTAATTTAACTGGTTAAAACAACCAACTCTCTTATATTTTGTGTTGGGAATTCCAATTCCTGTTAGTGAGTCGGTTTGTTTGGACGGCTCATGTTAAAAGATAAATGATTCACTAGTTCACTTGAGCCCCTGCACCTGACTGTGCTTTGTTTTTTTCTGAGAAATATATAGTTAATTGCTGCTGTTTATCACTATATTTCGACTAATTTAGGATGAGCCACCCCTTCATGGCAATGATATTTCCTGATGGAAGTGGCCTCTTTCAGCAGGATATTGCACCTTGACAAACTGCACACATTGTTCAGGAATGGTTTGAGGAACATGATGAAGAGTTCAAGGTGTTGCCCTGGCCTCCAAATTCCCAAGATCTCAATCCGATTGATGAGACCAATGATGTGGTGGACTATCAAGTCCGATCCACGGCAGCTCACCTCGCAACTTACAGGACTTGAAGGGTCTGCTGCTAATGTCTTGGTGCCAGATACCACAGTACTCCTTCAGGGGTCTTGTAGAGTCCATGCCTCGGCAGGTCGGCTGTTTTGCCGGCATGCGGAGGACCAACACCAGGTGGTCGTAATGTTTTAGCTCCTCTGTGTATGATAAACAGTAGAGCTTGATAGTTCTGTAAGCAAGATGTAAATATTGAGTAACTTGCATTTTATTCACAAATTTTCGTTGTCTATTTTTGCTTCAAACGAATCAATCACTTTGCCGCTTGTCCAGTCAGATTAGAGGACTGGAACAAACTGTATAACATAGAACTGTTCATGCTCCTGACTCAACTAAACATTTTCTATCAGAGAGTTTGTCTTCAGTCTAGATGTATTTCTCACTTGCTCAAAAGCCTCAGAACAACTTCTACAAACTTTTCTTAAGAACTTTACATTTCGGTCATAGTTACAGCAACTAATGTAAAGGCTACAAAAAAATCAGACCTAAATAAAAGTACTGTCTTCTGTTTACAAGCTTTTCCATTTGAACAAAGCAACTGTCCCAGAATTTTCACTTAAAGAGCAAAGAAGCCAGCCAGCTACTCTAAAAAAACAAATTTGTATGTTCCTGTTTTTAATAAGTTGCTCCAAAAATAGAGCAATCCAGAGAGAGAGGGAGATTTTGATGTTCCAAGGCACTTTCATGACCTACTTTATTGTACTATACACACTGTCTGTGCCTCTCTCTCTTTTTCTTTCTTTTTATCTCTTTCAATCTGTCATCCTTCAGGTGCAAGTGTCACCATATCACTATCAACATAAACATCACATTTTATATTAGATTTTTTCTGAACTATGACTTTTTTCTCTCTAAGAGGTTCTGTTGCTTCCAAATCAAGCAATGAACCAGATTTTGGTTGTGGTTGTCTGGTGTGTCTGATTGGCTAGCAATTTAATTAGATGACATCAATAAACAATTATAATTGCGATTACATGTTCGTGAAATCTTGTCAAATGTCTGAGGCAAAAGCTGGACTTAAGAGACTTACAATAAGTCTATCCAAATGGCCCCTTTGTAAAGCAAATCAAAGTATTTCATCAATGCCATTTGCATGGTGCTTATTTGTTACTTTCATGTTATGAGTTGAGTACATCTGTGGCATGCTGTCAATTACAGAAAATAATGTTAACTCATCCCTTTAACACGCTTTCTCTCTGTACTTCTGCAATTTTTTCTCCATGCATTTCCATCTTTGTGTGACCAGTGGGATGGTGCGCTCCACTGAGCTTCCCATAGTATCATTTAAACCCAAAGCTTCTAGGCAGAGACAGCACTCAGGGTCACACCCTATAGTCACTACTGGTAAATACACCTGCACAAGAAGATGATGATGAAGCCACTCAAGAGTAGAAAAACATCTTAAACCAATGAAAACTAAATATATTTTCTGTTAAACTCGACACAAAAACAGTCATCAATTATTGTGACATTCTCACACTCAAACGCTTGAGTAAAATAATTAGAGGGCTTACACTGCAATTAATAAAATTAAGAATAAATGCTTTGTACTATTTAATTTTTTTATTATTTATTATAGAGTGGTGGTGGCGTAGTGGCGTAGTAAACATAACTGTTTATCGGAAGGTCACCGGTTCGATCCCCACAGCCACCACCATTGTGTCCTTGAGCAAGGCACTTAATTCCAGGTTGCTCCGGGGGGATTGTCCCTGTAATAATTGCACTGTAAGTCGCTTTGGGTAAAAGCATCTGTGTTTTTTTTTTCTCTTGTAACCAACACCTAATGGCTTTATTGATGATTATATATGTTATCATTTATATAACAAATCCTTTGGAGAGCGAGCATGGATATAAATAAAAAAAGAACAAAAATGCACAACACATATTAGCATGTCCACTGACTAAAGAATACATGAATATCTGGTATGCAGTGTTGGGGAATGATGGAATACATGTAACGGGATTACGTATTTAAAATATAAGTAACTGTATTCCACTACAGTTACAGTTTAAATCATTGGTAATTAGATTACAGTTACATTCAAAAAGTATTTTCATTACTGAAGAGATTACTTTGCATTTTATTGTCATTTGTTTAATTTAATATTTAGTCCTTTCAGATGGAAAACATTTAAACATATAAATGATACAATATAAAGTGCATTTGAACAGCGGTGAAACACTTTCTTATGATGTGTTACATTCATATGAGCAGACAGAGAAATAAGTTTGAAGTCAAAATAGAAATACATTTTTAAAGCTTTATGCTAAGCTAAAATGCAATTTCTAGCCATTTTACATGCACATGTTACCAGGCATGATCATATTTTTATCAAGAAAATTCATGTTGGATCAAAATTTATTTTTTACTAATAAGACTAATTCTTGATAATAAATTTTGTATTGTTTTCCTGTAAAAATCATTTTTTTTTTTTTTTTTTTTTTTTTTTAGAAACAACACTGCATAAGATATTTAGGTTTTACAGAGAATGTATTTTTAATGTGTGTATTTTGTCTTACTGTATTGGCAGAGTTTTATAGTCAAAACAAGTGAAAAAATGTACCAGTGCTGAAGAAGTAATCCAAAGTATTTAGAATATGTTACTGACCTTGAGTAATCTAACGGAATATGTTACAAATTACATTTTACAGAATGTGTTCTGTAATCTCTAGTGGAATACATTTCAAAAGTAACCCTGCTGGTATGGACAAATATTATATAAACAGGACACACAATGCAAAGTTACAGTATTTATTAAGTTATAAGTATATATTATATTGCAGTTAAAGACATGAATGACAAGTATATAAAGATGTCAGTATATTCACAGTGGCCCCAAAACGTTATTGAATACATAAAGATTCACCCGTATGTTGTTCCAAACCTATAAAAAAAAATTTGTCTTCGATGGTACACAAAAGGAGATGTTTAAGTAGATTGGCAGTCTCAGTCACCATGCACTTCTATTGTATGGAAAAAGATGTAATGAAACCAAATTCTTCCTAAACATTTTATTTTGTGTTCCACAAAAGAAGAGAAAGTCACATGAGTTTGAAACAAAATGAGGGTGATTATACAAGTGAAACTCGAAAAATTAGAATATCGTGCAAAAGTTCATTAATTTCAGTAATTCAACTTAAAAGGTGAAACTAATATATTATATAGACTCATTACAAGCAAAGTAAGATATTTCAAGCCTTTATTTGATATAATTTTGATGATTATGGCTTACAGCTTATGAAAACCCCAAATTTAGAATCTCAGAAAATTAGAATATTACATGAAATCAATAAAAAAAAAGGATTTTAAATACAGAAATGTCGGCCCTCTGAAAAGTATAATCATGCATATGTACTCAGTACTTGATTTGGGCCCCTTTTGCATTAATTACTGCCTCAATGCGGCGTGGCATGGATGCTATCAGCCTGTGGCACTGCTGAGGGGTTATGGAAGACCAAGATGCTTCAATAGCGGCCTTCAGCTCTTCTGCATTGTTTGGTCTCATGTCTCATCTTTCTCTTGGCAATGCCCCATATATTCTCTATGGGGTTCAGGTCAGGCGAGTTTGCTGGCCAATCAAGCACAGTAATACCATGGTCATTGAACCAGGTTTTGGTACTTTGGTACCATAAAGCTTGTCTGCTGAAGGAAGCATGAAGTGCTCTAAAATGTCCCGGTAGACGGCTGCGTTGACTCTGGACTTAATAAAGCACAGTGGACCAACACCAGCTGATGACATGGCTCCCCAAACCAACACAGACTGTGGAAACTTCACACTGGACTTCAAGCATCTTGGATTGTGTGCCTCTCCATTCTTCCTCCAGACTCTGGGACCTTGGTTTCCAAATGAGATGCAAAATTTGCTCTCATCAGAAAAGAGGACTTTGGACCACTGAGCAGCAGACCAGTTCTTTTTTTCTTTAGCCCAGGTAAGACGTTTGACATTTGAAGCCCATGTCCAGGACCCGTCTGTGTGTGGTGGCTCTTGATGCAGTAACTCCAGCCTCAGTCCACTCCTTATGAAGCTCCCCCACACATATGAATGGCCTTTTCCTGACAATCCTCTCCAGGCTACGGTCATCCCTGCTGCTTGTGCACCTTTTTCTTCCACACTTTTCCCTTCCACTTAACTTTCTACTAATGTGCTTTGATACAGCACTTTGAGAACATCCAACTTCTTTTGCAATTAACTTTTGAGGCTTTCCCTCCTTGTGGAGGGTGTCAATGATGGTTTTCTGCACAACTGTCAGGTCAGCAGTCTTCCCCATGATTGTGAATTCAACTGAACCAGACTGAGACACCATTTAAAGGCTCAGGAACCCTTTGCAGGTGTTTAGCTGATTAGAGTGGGACACTTTGAGCCTACAATACTGAACCTTTTCACAATATTCTAATTTTCTGAGATTCTGAATTTGGGGTTTTCATAAGCTGTAAGCCATAATCATCAAAATTATATCAAATAAAGGCTTGAAATATCTTACTTTGCTTGTAATGAGTCTATATAATATATTAGTTTCACCTTTTAAGTTGAATTACTGAAATTAATGAACTTTTGCACGATATTCTAATTTTTCGAGTTTCACCTGTATGTTGAATGAATTTTCATTTTTGGGTGGACTATCCCTTTAAACCATCCATCCATCCATCCATCTTCAACCGCTTATCCGAAGTCGGGTCGCGGGGGCAGCTGCTCCAGCAGGGGGCCCCAAACTTCCCTATCCCGAGCCACATTAACCAGCTCTGACTGGGCGACCCCGAGGCGTTCCCAGGCCAGTGTGGAGATGTAATCTCTCCACCTAGTCCTGGGTCTTCCCCGAGGCCTCCTCCCAGCTGGACGTGCCTGAAACACCTCCCTAGGGAGGCGGCCAGGGGGCATCCTTACCAGATGCCCAAACCACCTCAACTGACTCCTTTCAACGCAAAGGAGCAGCGGCTCTACTCCGAGCTCCTCACGGATGACTGAGCTCCTCACCTTATCTCTAAGGGAGAAGCCCGCCACCCTTCTGAGGAAGCCCATTTCGGCCGCTTGTACTCGCGACCTAGTTCTTTCGGTCATGACCCAACCTTCATGACCATAGGTGAGGGTAGGAACAAAAATTGACCGGTAGATCGAGAGCTTTGCCTTTCGGCTCAGCTCTCTTTTCGTGACAACGGTGCGATAGAGCGAGTGCAATACCGCCCCTGCTGCCCCGATACTCCGGCCAACCTCCCTCTCCATTGTGCCCTCACTCGTGAACAAGACCCCGAGGTACTTGAACTCCTTCACTTGGGGCAAAACCTCATTCCCTACCTGGAGTACGCACTCCATCGGTTTCCTGCTGAGAACCATGGCCTCAGATTTAGAGGTGCTAATCCTCATCCCAGCTGCTTCACACTCGACTGCCAAGCGATCCAGTGAGAGCTGAAGGTCACGGACCGATGATGACATGAAGACAACATCATCTGCAAAAAGCAGCGATGAGATCCCCAGCCCACCGAACCTTTAAACCACACTTAAAATTTCTTACATTTCTCTCAGAAGTAGTACTTTTTTGTTCAGTTCCCCTCATGTTCACACAGATGTAGTTCATCATATTAATATGATATTCCACAACCAAAGTGTCCAAATATGTTTTGTCTTCATTCTGAATATCTACTCAAAATAAAAATGATATCTCTTGTATTTTGCTTTGCTTGAAAAATGCACTTTCATCTTAATACATCTTTCTTTAAAATATATGCAACTTGGTTTGGTATTTTATCTAATGCAATGACATTTATGCATTAAGTGTGACTTAAAATAATATTCTGTGTTCAATAAAAGGTAAAAGTAAGCTGAATCAACAGCATCTGTGAAATTATACTGATTACCATCAAATTAATTTAGACTTTCCCTCTGTTTCTTTAAAAAAAAAAAAAAAAAAAGTGTGCAAAATACAAGGTTACAGTGAAGTATTTACAATGTGTAATAAAAGCGTGTTAAAATCGCTTACTAAACTTTTCTGTGTAAAGTTATAGCCAATTTTACAACTTTGTTGCCATGACGATGTAAATGATGATTTAAACAACTTTACAGCTCAAATAATACATGAGTTTAATCAAAATAATTAATGTAAGTGCTTTAGTGAAATTATAAGTTTCACATTTCTGCTTTAAACATTACAAATATTATCCACATTCAGTTCCATTGTGCCTCACTATAATTTTTGGTATTTTTCATAGAAAAGGAGGGACTAGTAAATTATTTTTGGTGGTAATCAACATTATGCCACAAATGCTGTCAGTTGAGCTAAACTTCTTTTGAACCCCGAATATTCCTTTAAGTTTCCAAATACATTTTGGGGCCGCTGTATATCCTCTATTCACAGAGAGAGGGAAAAATCCGAACAAGCATGAACATGGTGAGAGTGACAGAAAAAGTAGAAAATTCTTAGAACAGAACAGGAGACTGATAGAATGAGAGAGGAGAGGCATTGTTGTGTTGTCATGGATGCCTGTAATTTTATGGTTTATGTCATATGCTGTCACTTAAGATGAAAAATGTACTCAAGTGAAAACGGAAATTCTGCCCCGGGTGTGTTTACTTCACCAGTGTGATACAAACATGTTATGACATGTGGCATGACAATTTATATCAACTGACAACATGATAAAATCATGACATATAAATAGTTTGGAGGTGAAGTTGATGTGAGTAAATTTTCTCCTGAATAATGTCTATAAAACATGCTATTCAGATCAAGCTCTTGCCTGGTTACCCAGTGAAGCTAAGCAGGTTTGAACCTGGTCAGTACTTTGATGGGAGACCTCCTGGGTAAAAACTATGGTTGCTGCTGGAAGAGGTATTCCTAAGAACAGCAGGGGGTGTGGGTCCTAATGCTACAGTATAGTGACGGATACGCTGTACTATAAAAATCACTGTATTTCGAATGAGACTTTAACCCGAGGTTCTGACTCTCTCTGGTCATTACAAATCCCAGGGCATATCTCAAAATGAGTTGGGGTGTAAGTCCTGGCCAAGTTTCAAATTATCCTGTCTTCCTAATAATCCCCTATATATGAAACTCACTTCACTTTTCTTAGCCATTTTCTGTAGTAGTGTCAAGGACATATTAGTGGATGCATTATGAGTAATCACAGATGTAGTTCATCACAGTAACTATAGCAACATTCCACTACTTTTGAACAATATAACTATTTTATCATTAAACCTGATTGTTTTTGTTGTTAAATCTTTTACTGGAAAAGTGTATTTATGCCATATTTCTGACAAGATAAAATGGTTTGAAATTTTGTTAAATAATTCAAACTCTATGAAGCCACTTTATATCATGTATATTATGTATCTTATTGTACAACTAAAGGGATAGTTCACCCTAAAATGAAAATCCTTTAATCATTTATTCACCTTCATGTCGTGAAAAACCCATATGGCTTTCTTTCTTTTGTGGAATGCAAACGATGACGAAAATGTTAGGGACTGACAGCCTCACTCACCATTCTCTTCCATTTTTTCCATGTTATGAAAGTATCTAACATTCTGACTAACATCTGCTTTTATGTTTTGTGTTGTGTAAATTATGACAGAATTTAAGGTGAACAACCTTTAATTGTATAATTTATATCCTATGTGCTTGGCTCACATCTGATAGTGTGTGATTTACAGAATTAATGCAGACTGCACTTCAGACATGAACTGAACTGCAGATCTGACAGTGCTCTGGGAATTATATCAGATCTGTGCTGTGAAGGCAAAGCTGGATTTGAGAAGTATGTGTGGGAGAACTGAGTTCAGTGTCTGGCTACATTCAAAACAGTTATGGGGGATGTGGGGGACACTTATCCAAGCTAAACCCACATCGAGTCCAAATGGTGGATTTGTATACATTATTCTTTGCGTTTTGTTACTTTGGGCTGATTGAGCGACCATCCAGCCAATCACAAGTGAGTTTCCTGAACCGAAACAACCTTTATGTAATAGGTCGTCAGTCAGACAGTCTAATCAACTAATCAATCTGTTAAATTCTACAAAGTTGCTTTCAACAATGCTCATTTATCCATGTTTTTTATAGGGTATATAGTTTGGTAATAGTATGATTGGTTGTTTTTGCCAAGATCTGTGTTAAATATGTAAAGCTATTTTTAATATCAGCTCCTGTTTTAGAGGAGCCCCCGGACATAACGGGTATAAAGGGATGCGTCCGTGCGTTAGATTTTTTTCTTCGGAGCCGAGCGGTTGTGCAACAGCAAGCTGAAGCTCATCACTGTCCACTCACCTCTGTTGGCAAGAAGCACTGCTGTTGGATCTTATGGTGCTTTCCAGCTGGCGTTCTTTCTCTCTGCACGCTGTGCAGTCCACACCCCTGAGCGCTTGAACAGCGCTTTCACTGCCTAAAAGAGTGTTTTCCCCTCCTAAAAGAGTTTATATTCTCTAAAAGAGTTTGAGTTTCCACTCACAAAAAAGCAATACACAGACAGGCGTTGAACGTCCTTTTCAGGACGCGTCTTTTTTCACCCCCATGCCATTCCAGATGTGTATGACTTTCCTTCTGCTGAACACAAATGAAGATTTTTAGAAGAATATCTCAACTCTGTTGGTCCATACAATGCAAGTAAAGTGACCAGAACTCCAAAAGCTCCAAAATGGAGATAAAGTCAGCATAAAACGTATTCATCAGACTCCAGTTGTTTAATCAACGTCTTCTTCATTCCAGTTGGTTTGGGGTGAGAACAGACTAAAAGCAGCAGTCTTCTTGGCGATAAAGCTCAAATACACTCCCTATAGCGCCATCTAGCACTCTGTGCATGTGTCAAGTGCTAGGAAGTATAATCAAGCTTGTTATCATGATCGTGCCAAGAGACTACAATGACAAGATGTGCAGTGAAAAAGGAGTTACATTTTGGTCTGTTCTCATCCAAAACCAACTGGATCCCTTCAGAAGGCATTGATTAAACAAATAAAGTCTGACTGATTACTTCTTTTTAGACCTTCAAAGGTCTGGCTAGCATTCGCTTGCATTGTATGGACCTACAGATTTCGTGTTCAGCAGAAGAAAGAAAGTCATACACATTTGGGATGGCATGAAGGTGAGTTAATGATGAGAGAATTTACATATTTGGTTAAACCTTTAAAGAAAGTGTAATGATTTTTATTTTATTTTTTGCCTGTTAGTTTGATGTAAAAACTGTGCAGTCTGTTAATGATGATTTCAGTTTGGGTCAGTTTGTGTGTTTGGTTAGCTGTTATTTAGCATCTTTTATCCAAAGTGTGTGTGAAGAAGGGTAGCACTTAACAAATCTGAGGTCCTTTGTGCTTCGACTTGATTTAATGTGAAGGTAATTGCCCTTATGTTCTTTCAGTTTTCTGACTCTCTTGCTTTCTTTCTTTCTGAGAGGCATTTATGGTGTCACTTGGCTTTTAGCTCCCATCAAATGCAGTATGAAATCTAGTATTATTAATTTTCTCAAAATTTATAACGTTTCAAAATTTGCTGAATTTTGTACAATTCAAATGTGCGTGCTTGTGTGACATCATTCGCATTATCCTGATTCTTCTTTTGATAGCAGAATATCCAGCTCTCTTGCCTCTCCCTCTCCTTTTACCCCTGTCAAATCATAATTTGGGAATTCTGGATCTGGTACAGCTCTATTTTCATCTCTGATTGGCTGAGAGGGCCGTTGTCATGGTGCTGGTTGCACAGACCACCCTGGCCTAACATAGTTGGCAGCCACAATGTGCCCAACAAAATACATTATTCATAGACTAGCTGGGCACTGTGTGAGGTAATGTTTGTGGCATCAGATTAACCCTTTAATGTAAAAGACTAAGCTTAAAGCGTGAACAAAAAATACCACTAAACATTTAGTAAGAGCTTGTTTTACACAGTGATTAAAATTCACCCTAAATTACCTGCACAGCTATGTACCTCATCTGAGATGAATAACTCAGAACTGTTGTAATAGTTTTATTAATAAATAAAAAATTTGCTAGCACATACTTTTAATCAGCCTGTGATCAGGGTTGGGAGGGTTACTTTTGACATTTATTCCACTACAGATTACAGAATACATTCTGTAAAATGTCATTTGTAACATATTCCGTTAGATTACTCAAAATCAGTAACGTAATCTAAATACTTTGGATTACTTCTTCAGCACTGGTAGATATTTTCACTTGTACTGCCAGTAAGACAAAACACACATTAAAAGTACATTCTCTGAAAAACCCAAATATTTTATGCAGTGTTGTTTCTAAAACAAGATAACTCAAATTGATCTTGTTTTAAGAATTTGTAAATATTTTTACAGGAAAACAATAAAAAGTTATTATCAACAATAATAATTTGATTTATTTAAAAATCAACAAAGATATTATTTTTGCCCTAATATCAAAGGTCTTATTAGTAAAAAAATAAAAAATACATTTTCTTGTAACATGTGCTTGTAAAATGTCTAGAAATAGCATTTTAGCTTAGCATAAAGCTGACAATTTATACAAGATTTATTTCTATTTCTTCTGCTCCAAACTTACTTCAAAATTCTCTGTCTGCTCGTGTGAATGTAACACATCATAAGAAAGTGTTTCACCGCTGTTCAAATGCACTTTATATTGTATCATTTATATGTTTAAATGTTTTCCATCTGAAAGGACTAAATATTAAATTAAACAAATGACAATAAAATGCAAAGTAATCTCTTCAGTAATGAAAATACTTTTTGAATGTAACTGTATTCTAATTACCAATGATTTAAACTGTAACTGTAGTGGAATACAGTTACTTATATTTTATATTTTAATTAATTAATCCTGTTACATGTATTCCGCTACTCCCCAACCATGCCCATAAGTGATGTGAAGTCGAACATTCAAACAGTGTATTGCCTTTATTTAAAGAGAATAAGCTGAAATGTGTCAGGTTTAAATAAAGCAGAGGAAGATGAAGCTGATTATTAAACATCAGATAAATAAAACTGAGAACATATGGCAAAATGAGGAAAAAGATGGGGGATGATGGACATACAAAGTAACAGGATGAAATGTAGCTACAGATGGAGAAAGTGAGAAAGCAACTGCAGTGTTGTCCATTTACAAGAGGGCATTGATGAACTCTCACAGACTTTCCTGCATAATCTTTCAACTCACTCTGCGTTGCCATGGCTACCATGATCTTCGAAAGAATAGGATGATAAAAAAACAGAAAAAGCTGCTCAGTTACCAAATTTATATAAATACAAATGGAGAATACGGACAGGTAAGGAAAAATTAATGAGAGAATGGCATATTTTAGGGTAAATGTTTGATAGAGATTCATTTCCATCTCATCTTGGAGGATTGCCTAGTTTTTAGGAGAGAACTGTGAAAAATTATTAAGTCATATATACATACATCGTTCAGCCACAACAATAAAATCACCTGCCTGATATTGTGTAGGTCCCCCTCGTGCAGCCAAACAGCGCCAACCTGCATCTTAGAATAGCAGAAATACTCAAACCAGCCCAACTGGCACCAACAATCATGCCACTAAATTGCTGAGATACATTTTTTTCCCCATTCTAATGGTTGATGTGAACATTAACTGAAGCTCCTGACCTGTATCCGCATGATTTTATGCACTGCACAGCTGTCAAACGATTGGCTGATTAGATATTCTCATGGATGATTGTTGGTGCCAGAAGGGCTGGTTTGAGTATTTCTGTAACTGCTGATCTCCTGGGATTTTCACACACAACAGTCTCTAGAATTTACCCCAAATAGTGCCAAAAACAAGAAACATCAAGTGAGGGGCTGTTCTGTGGATGGAAACGTCTTGTTGATGAGAGAGGTCAACAGAGAATGACCAGACTGGTTCAAGCTGACAACATCTGCGGTAACTCAGATAACAGCTCTGTACAATTGTGGTAAGAAGAATATCATCTCAATGTTATTCTGAGATGCGGGTTGGAGCTGTTTTGGCAGCACGAGGGCGACCTACACAATATTAGGCAGGTTTTAATGTTGTGGGTGAGTGGTACACACATACACACACACACACACACACACACACACACACACACACACACACACACACACACACACAACCGGTCAAATGTTTTGAAACACTGAAATGTTTCTCATGATCTTAAATCTTTTGATCTGAAGGCATATGCTTAAATGTTTGAAATTGGTTTTATAGACAAAAATATAATTGTGCCACCATATTACTATAATTACAAAAATAAAATTTAATTACAAAAAAAAGTTTATGAAATTGATGACTTAGAACAAATAATAAAGACAAGCAGCCAATAAGTGCCCTACATAGTTGGGAACCCCTTCAAAACTGTTTAAAAAGCATCCCAGATTGATACCTCAAGAAGTTGTTTGAGAAAATGTCAAGAGTACATTTCTGCAAATTCTAGGCAAAGGGTGACTACATTGAAGATGCTAAAATATAACACAGATTTGATTTATTTTGGATTTTGTTTAGTCCCAATATAATTCCCATATATTTCATTCCATAGTTTTGATGACTTTACTATTATTCTAAAATGTGAAATATATATATACACATATATAATAAGAATGAGTAAGTGTTTCAAAAATGTTACCGGTAGTGTATATATTAGCACAAACTACATGTACACACATTTTTAACTCTAATCTATCTAATGTCTATACTTGAGTTCATAATCTACAGTATAGTCTGTTTTCTTTCTCCTAAAGGGGTTTATGATACATTTCACAAAACTGTAACATTTATATGGTTTTGCTATGGTTACTATTTAGCTTAATGTCCTTATATTTGTATGCATGTCTGAACTGTTAAATTATTATTATATTAGTTGCATCCATTGGGATATTTTTTCCAGTGATATGAGGAATCTACAGAAATCTGGTGTGCTTATAGTCGGCCGTCCTCTTTCCCCAGTAGTCCCTTTTCTTCCCTGGGTATAGTCCTTTGATGTGTTTGCAAGTGGGATGTTGATCATTAGCAGTGCTAATATCTATTTAAGCAGGGTGCATAATATTAAGTGACATCTGCTCGCCGAATAACTAAGTGACATCTGGTGACCAAATATAGAATTGCATGCTAGTAATAAAACGGACAGCAGAAGGCACAATAATGCAACCTTGGAAATGATCACTGGTCTCCATATGAAAGCTTCGGCCTGTTAAAAGTAATGCTTAAGCAGGAAACTGGTGATTAATTCCTGATTTACGACAAGAGACCTTACGAAATAGTAAATGGTGTCATCCTGTCTTTTAATCCAGACATGGTAAATAATGACAAATTGTTTATTACTCACCCTGATGTCTCACTTTCTTCCATGGAACACAAAATATGCATTTTTGAAGAACAGGTAAGTGAATAAAGATTCAGATTGATTAAAAATATTATAGTTCACTGATTCTTGAGATATGGGACAAAACATGTCCTATACACAAAAGTCCTCTTTGTGTTAAAATCAAGAAATTCATAGTAACAAAAATGTTGAAAACTTTCAATCTAAAGGAAATGTGTATACTCACTGCATTTATTACTTATAGTTTTAAACAATTCACTAGAATATATTTTATAAAAGGCATGCTCTGTTCTTGGAAACACATGTAATTTAGACTGTCCTCAGCAATAGATCAAAATGTTAAACTACCATCAGTGTTTAAAAATTGCTAAAAATTCATTAATATAAATATAAAATGAAAGGCAGAAATCTGCAAGATATCAAACAATACATAAAGTAAAATTTAAAATATATTTTCCATAAAGAACTGCCAATCAAAAGTGTGTCCATCAACACTTTTTATAATCCTGAATAAATCAGACATGCCATGGTTAGCTATAACTCTGAGTAACCCTTTCCCAGCAGTCTCTGCAGTCACAGCTACATGTCAACACCGTCATCCCATTGTGATCATTTCTAAGACTTGTGGAATAATTTTGCCATTTAGTTAAGGTTATAGTGGCAGCTTCAACTTAAGAAAAAAGAAATGGCTCCAGTGTACAACACGTGGTTAAAATGGAAATTTTCATAATAGCGTGAAAACATAATTTTTTTTATAGAATGTATTTTAGCACTTATCTCCTTTACTGAACATCATTAAACAATTAAATACTTTACACTCTTGTTGGATGGATCAAATTAAAATAGAATGCTTTTAGTGTGTCTGACGGAGTTGACATGAATTCCAGTAAGATGTAAGCTATAAAGTGAATAAATGTCAAATTTCAGAAAAAAAAAAAAGAGTTTTTAAATGGCTTTACATTGTTGTTTAGCTGAGACCTTTGTATACAAATATATCAATTTCAAATTAATTTTGTATTACAAAATAACAACAGATTTAAAACATGTTTACTCCCTTATCTCAAGAATCAGAGATTTATTGAAAAGATCTAACTAAAAATAGAGATTCATTCAAGAACCATATACTTCTGTTATGTAATGTCCTCTGTTTAGCTGTTCTTTTCTCAAAAACGCGACTGATCATTTTAGCTTATCTCAGCACGTTTCACGGCCGACCCACCGGCCCGCTGGGTTCTCCCGATGGCCATTGCGCCCCTGATCGGCCCCAAAGGGAGTCCGCCCACCAAGAAAATGCCCGGTATGCCAGATTACAAGTCCAGCCCTGCCTAGTAGATAAGTATGGCTGTATTAAATACATAATATATGCTGGGGCCTGGTCATTAAGAGCTTTAAAACAAACAACAGTATTTTAAATTGTATCCTGAAAAAAACAGAAATCCAGTAGAAATCCAGCCTGGATTGGGGTAATATGAGGGGGTGACCAACCCTGCTCCTGGAGAGCTACCTTCCTGCAGAGTTTAGCTCCAACACACCTGACTGTCATTTTCAAGTAATCCAAGACCTTGATAAGCTGGTTCAGGTGTGTTTGATTAGGGTTGGATCTAAACTCTGCAGGAAATAGCTTCCTGGGAGCAGGGATGGTCACCCCTGTTCTACGATCTGGCCATAGCATTTTGAAGCTGATATAAATTTAGCAATCATTCGTAACTGATAAAAACTAACTTTCACTACTGAATTTATCTGTCTGATTAAGCCCAAGTCAGAATCTATAATGACACCAAGATTCCTTGCATGCGAGTTAACATTGGGGAAGTATTGGCCAAGCTTATTAGCAAGAGCGCTTCTGGATTCAGCAGAACCAAAAATAATCATTTCAGTCTTATCATTGTTTAGCTGGAGAAAGTTACTCGATAACCACTTTTTCATGTCTTCAATACAGTCCAAGAGAGGTTGAACAGAATCACCTGATTTCACCTGAAGTGAAAAGCCCAATGCTTTGACAAGTGCTGTTTTTGCTTTCCTTTAAACACAGTAAGCCTCAAAGATTCAAATAGCCACAAAGTAATATTATTCATGACTTTTTTTCTGCATTTTTAACATTACTCAGCAAGCTGCAATTCAGCGCCCTGCGATATGTATAAATGATTAAAATTACTATGTACTACTCATAGCTTTACAGTTTGCTGATTTTATATACACTGCTGTTATTGTATTTGCTGTAACTTGCAGTTATTTGTCATTTTGTGATTATTCAGGGCTCATTTAATTAATCTGCTTAATCTTACTTAATATGTTGTCTTTGGTTGTCACCATTATTGTGATTTCTCAAATATTGAGGTTCAGGGGTTCAGATGGGTTGCATTTGTTTTGAAAAAGTTTCATTTGTTGTGGAAAAGCCTCTGACTTATGTGACGTGACTAGAAAAAAATAAAAAGCACCAGTGACAATTATTGCACACATATGGAAATGTGCTACGATATGCAAGTCGTTTTGAAATAAAAGTCATTGTATTCACTTTACCTTACAGATTTTTTAGTAGTGATGGGCATTCTGGCTCTTTTCAGTGACCCGGCTCATTCAGCTCAGTTCACCAAAAAGAGGCTCAGCTTTTAAAAAAAAAATATATGTTTTGTATTTTTTCCACCTCCTGCCCACAAAGAGTTTGCGATAGTTTGACTATGATTGTTGTTAAAACAATTCGAAATAAATTATTAGGATGCACAGTTCGCATATGCTGATGTAGGCTGTGCGTAGAACCGGCTTTATATGATATTTTGTTTTGGCAAATTCTACACTGTGCACATTGTCTACATTATTAAAATGCATCCAAATGCTACTTTGCTTCCGACTCATTTTCCACTTTCCAGCTGTTGTTTTCACAGCTGTCCTTCCTCTCTCTCCTCGGCTGCCAAGTGTGTGTGGCTATGTCTCATTTGGAAGGATGCGTCCTCTGGAGGTCGCATTTATCGGCCGCATACGTCATCGATTCTGTCTCGTTACATTTTTTATTTTTTTTTGGTCTTTCTTTTTCTTATTTATTTTTTTTCGATAGTCAATGCCTTTTATGTATATGCACTTAAATTTATACAGTTGTAAACCTTTTTTTGCATTCCCAATAATAAAAAAATGTATAATAAAAAAAATTAAACGAGACAGCCTCGATGACGTATGCAGCCGACAAATGCAAACTCCGGAGAACGTATCGGTTACCTAACGTAACCTCGGTTCTCTCTAGATGAGGGAACGAGTATTGCGTAAGCTAGCTTACGCTACGGGAAAGATTCATCTTTTCTGAGATATTGAAGCCAAAAAATTATCCTTAATTTTTGTATCCATTGTCAACGCAGTGCGGCAGCTGCAGACCTTGAGCGGGCTAGCTAGCGAGCTCATAGGTTGCTCTGTGGCAACTGCTGCAGCCTATAGACGAGCTTGGGCGAACTTCGCATCCAATGAGAGGCGTCCGCGGCTCACTGCATCAAAGCCCGCCAAAATGGGCGTGACTAGAGTGCATATAAGCGTAGTTTGTAGGCTGGAACCCTGGTTTTCATTGACTGAAGCGAAAAGTCAGCCGTGGCACGAGCACGGCCGGCTACGCAATACTCGTTCCCTCATCTAGAGAGAACCGAGGTTACGTTAGGTAACCGATACGTTCTCTTACGAGAGGTTCTCTCGTATTGCGTAAGCTAGCTTACGCTCACGGGAACCCATTGTCAACGCCGTGCGCGCCAAGCATCCACTGTATGAGCCCCAGGGAATTAAGGGGGACCCGGGGAGCCCTTATGAGTGGGGAAATAATATTTGGCCGGCAAGAATGCGGGTCATTGATTGTGTAATACATAAGCACATAGTAGGAAGGGAGCGACAGAGGCGGTGCCGGTCTGTGTGGAATGTGTCCCATCAGTGCAGCTCACCAGGGGAGCTGTAGCGTATTAAACCGCTAGTAGTTTTGCCTGCAGAGCGGGCACTTCCATATTGTAAAATCTGACAAAGGTGGAGGGGGAAGTCCATCCCGCTGCCACACATATGTCGTGAATGGAAATGCCCACGAGGATGCCATGCCTCTAGTGGAGTGAGCCCTAATGCCCAACGGGCATGGCAGGTCTTTTGACGCGTATGCAGCAGCAATAGCATCCACTATCCATCTAGATAGTGTCTGTTTCGAGGCGGCGAGACCTTTGGTGCGCCCTCCGAACGAAACGAAAAGCTGCTCGGAGCGTCTGAAAGCAGCGGAGCGCGCAGTATACAATCTCAGTGCTCTGACCGGGCAAAGGAGATTGGCGTCGCGTTCGCTATCCGGTGCTGGCAGCGCCGATAGGGAAATGACCTGTGCTCTGAAAGGAGTACCGATCACCTTGGGAACATAGCCGTGTCTAGGCTTTAAAATGACCTTGGAGTCACTTGGTCCAAACTCAAGACACGCAGCGCTGACAGACAGCGCGTGAAGGTCTCCCACACATTTGACTGATGACAGGGCAGTCAGAAAAACGGTTTTGAGTGAAAGGTATTTCAAATCCACGGATTGAAGTGGTTCGAAAGGGGGCTTTCATAGTTTCGAGAACTATAGAAAGATCCCAGATAGGAACCGATGGGAGCGCGGGGGTTCATCCTTCTAGCTCCCCTGAGGAAGCGGATGACCAGCTCTTTTTTACCCCATGACTGGCCGTGCAGGGGTTCAGCGAACGCCGCAACGGCCGCCACATCCACTTTGAGCGTGGATGGGGATCTGCCCTTATCCAGCAGCTCTTGTAGAAATACTGAGCAGCGACGACACCCCACATGTCCGCGGGTCCAGGTCTCTGTCGGTGCACCATTTTGAGAACACAGACCATTTTGGCGCATAGAGTCTTCTCGTGGAAGGGGCTCTAGCGTGTATGATGGTGTTTATTACTCCTTCTGGCAGAGCGACGGGTAGTCGTTGATCACCACGCATGCAGCGCCCAGCTCTGGGTGGGGATGCCAGATTGTGCCGCTGAGCTTGAGAGAGGAGATCTGCTCTCACTGGGATGGGCCACGCGCTGTCAGTGACAGCTGCGTAAGCTCCGGGAACCATGTCTGATTCTCCCAGCGTGGGGCTATGAGGAGCACCGAGTGACGCGTTTCCTGATCCTCTGCATTACCTGTGGCAATAGCGAGGCGGGAGGGAAGGCGTAAAGCGGGCGTCTGGGCCAGTCCTGGGCCAGCGGCGTCCTCGCTTCGAGAAAAATATTGGGCAGTGAGAGTTCTCTTTGGACGCAAAGAGGTCTATCTCTGCTCTGCCGAATAGGTGCCATAGCGTCTGGACTGTTTGAGCGTGCAGGGACCATTCCCCTGGGGGAATATTGTCTCTGGACAGTCTGTCCGGGCCGTCGTTCAGGTGGCCTGGCACATGCGTCGCCCTCAGCGGCGCAGGTGGCACTGGGACCAACTCAGTATGCGTTTTGTCAGATGGAAGAGGTTCCTGGATCTGACACCGCCCTGGCGGTTTAGGTAGGATACCACAGATCTGTTGTCCGAACGGACCAGGGCGTGGTGACCCTGAATGACCGGGAGAAAGCGCGCGGCGCGTACTCGACCGCTATCATTTCCAGACAATTTATGTGAAGGAGCTTTTCCTGAACTGACCATAGGCCGAAAACCGGAGAGCCCTCGCGAGACCGCGCCCCAACCCGTGTTGGACGCGTCTGTCGAGATGACTTTTCGGCGAGATACAGCTCCCATTGTCACTCCCGCTGATACCATTCGGCCACTGTCCAGGGCTGCAGAGCTGATATGCAGGTCTGAGTCACCTTGATGGGCTGGCGGCCTGTGGCCCAAGCCCGGCGAGACGTGCGGGTGTTTAGCCAATGCTGAAGCGGGCGCATGTGCAGTAAACCCAGCTGAAGTACTGCTGCGGCTGAGGCCATGTAACCTAGCACTCTCTGGAATTTCTTCAGAGGCGTGAGGCTGTTCATCTGAAAAGATGCGGCTAGTCGCTGAACACGGCGTGCGCGCTGTGTAGATAAGTGAGCCGTCATTGCCACGGAGTCTAGTTCTATTCCCAGGAAGGAAATGGTCTGACTGGGTGGTGTGAGCTCTTGGTCCAATTGACTGCAAGACCCAAACTGTTCAGATGGCTGAGGAGAACTTCTCTGTGAGACAGAAGCTCCATATGCGACTGAGCCATAATCAGCCAGTCGTCCAAATAGTTCAGAATTCGCAAACCCTGACTCCGCAGGGGTGCGAGCGCCGCATCCATGCACTTCGTGAAAGTACGGGTTGCTAAGGACAGGCCGAACGGAAGGACGGTGTATTGATAAACCTGGCCGTCGAAGGCGAATCTCAAGAATGGCCTGTGACGGGGATTTATCTGAATCTGAAAGTATGCATCTTTCAGATCGAGAGAAATAAACCAGTCCCCCTGGCACACATGCGCGAGGAGTTTCCTGATTGTAAGCATTTTGAACGGTCTTTTGCAAGCACCTTGTTCAAAACCCTGAGATCTAATATGGGTCTGAGGCCGCCGTCTTTCTTGGGAACAAGAAAATAACGGCTGTAAAGCCCCGACTCGCTCAGAGAGGGTGGCACTTTTTCTATGGCCCTTTTGCACAGAAGGCTTGCTATTTCTGAACGAAGCATGCACGCTGCTTCCGTGTTCACAGTGGTTTCGAGCCGCGCTCTGAAGCGAGGGGCGGCGATCGAACTGTAGCAAATAGCCCTGTTGTATTGTGCTTAACACCCACTTGGATATCCCTGGAATAGCTTCCCACGCTTTGAAGCGTAACGCTAGAGGGTGAATGGCCAATTCGCTCTGATTGCCGCACACAGAGCGCTGAACAAAATGTGTGAGCGCGTTTAGTGTGTTCATGCATGATTGCTCGCAGACAGCATGAACAGGCTGTTTTGTGAGTGACTTCCCGATTGAAATGAATGGGGAAAGAGTCACATCTGTTACGTGATGCGCAAGCATAGTCATGGGCACGGGACTTAACACACAGAGGAATGGTTGCTGGCCGTGTAACAGCGCGGGCAGAGAATGGGCGCGCGCACGCATTTGTGGGCGCATTTATTGACTCTAGCGCTCGAGCGGTTCGTAACCGCTTTATGTGGGCGTGCTCTGGTGGGGACACGAGACATGCAGTGCTTGTGTGCAGAAGTGAACACTGGATTGTGGGCACATTTTCTACACATAGGGCTGGTCGTGTGACAGAGCGGGCAGAGAATGGGCGCGCAGACGCATTTGTGGGCGCCTTCATTGACTCTGACGCTCGAGCGGTTCAGTAACCGCTTTATGAGAGCGTGCTCTGATAGGGGCACGGGATGTGTTATGCTTGTGTGTAGGGGCGAACACTGGGTTGTGGGCACTTTTTCTACACATAAGACATGTTTGCTCTTTACAAGATTTATTTGGGTCGCCGTGAAAACGGCGTTTGAGTGCAGAGCAAGCGGGCAGTGTCACCGGCTTGTTGGCTGCTAAATTCACCACTGTAGTAGCCTGAGAGAAGGGGACTGACAGGGGCAAAGCTTTGACGGTGGTCCGCCGCGGCGGACTGAGCCGTCGCTTGTTCAACAAAGTTAGGAAGACTTCGGTTGCTCTGGTTTCAGCGTTACCTTAAATCGAGGCCCGCGGGGCGGCGGTCTGCGGCGGCTGTCTGAGCGCTGATCGAGGGCGGCCGCCCTGTCGACGCTGAGAAGTCTGAGATTGTTGAACTGGGCGCTGTGAAGAGGCTCGTGCAGGAGGCTGATCACGTGAGCGGCCTGCAGAGGAGCTAAGCGACGCGGCAGGAAGAGGTTCATGGCTTGGGTGGCTTTCTGGACTTCTGAGAAGCGGTCAACAATGCCACTCACCGCGGAGCCGAAGAGACCGGTCGGAGAGAGCGGTGCGTTGAGGAACGTGGAGCGCTCTGCTTCTCCCATGTCGGCTAGTGTTAGCCATAAGTGTCTCTCGGTCACTTGAGCTTGGGCTGCAGCTTTGGTAGCGCGAAGGGCGAGGTCTGTCGCGCTTCGTAGATCAGTAACAGCCTCTGGGTGCCTGCCTTTCTCATCCCACTCCCGAAGAAGGTCTGCTTGTAGGATCTGTAAAACGGCCATTGAGTGCAGAGCAGATGCGGCTTGGCCGGCGGCGGAATAGGCGCGGCCAATATAGGCGGAAGTCGCTCTGCAGGCCTTAGACGGGAGCACAGGCTTGGAACGCCATCTCGCGGAGGGCGGAAAAAGGTGTGCTGCTACCGAGTCCTCGACCGGGGGGATGGAGGATTAGCCTCTCTCAGTGGCGCCGTCCACCGACGCGAGAGAGGTGGAGACGTGTGAACGGGTCCTGGCTGAAAAAGGAGCGTTCCACGACTTTGCAAGCTCCGTATGTAATTCCGGCAGGAAGGGGCGGCCCGGCCGCGGGTGTAGAGCGGCGATGGCTTTGAAGAAAGCAGCCGTCGAGTCTGTTGGGTGCCTGCTCAGGGGCGGTGACCACTCGAGCCGGAGGCGGTCGGCGGCCTGTGTGAGGAGGCGTGTTAACTCCCCTTCGACTCGGCGCGGGTCCTGCTGGATTCCTGGGCTGAGGAGGAGGCTTGGGAGCCTGTCCACTCCTCGCTGTCCGAAGCCATGATGGAACAGCGGCCCTTATCCTCCGCTTTGTCATCCGAGATGGCAGCATTGCGGCCGCTCGGCGGCAACTGCTGGCGTCCGGGGCGGGGAGGGTGAAAGCGATGCTCGAGGGAGAGGCTCGGCGAGGCAGTCGCTTCAACCACAGTTTCCGGCAGCCTTTGTGAGCGGCGCTTCTTCCTGCGCGGCTGAGGGTAAGCGGCGTGGCGGTTTCTGCTTTGACCGGCTCGAGTCGAGCCCGCAGGGTCGACATCGGTAGCTCCTCGCAGAAATCGCATCCGCCCTCAGTGAGGGCGAGCTCTGCGTGCCCCAGTCCCAGGCAGAGAGCGCAGATGATGTGGCGGTCTCCTGTGCTGAGAAGGGCGCGACATGAGGCGCAAGTGGAGCGAGGCATCTTGAAAAAGACGCTTGTACTCTTTTGTGAATAGTTCGTGAGAACTAGCTTGCTGAATAAAAGGATACGTCGTCGGATGGCGTAGCTTCGCAGGATGGCTGAAGGTGGCTGAGACGGCCGGCTTCTTCTAGCGCTGTCCACGCTTGCTAGATGCCCCTCGAACGGCGCAGCGGCTTCCAGGTCAGCGATCGCGGAGAGCTTCGTTGAAGAGATGAAAATCAGGGTTCCAGCCTACGAACTACGCTTATATGCACTCTAGTCACGCCCATTTTGGCGGGCTTTGATGCAGTGAGCGCTGGACGCCTCTCATTGGATGCGAGTTCAGCCCAAGCTCGTCTATAGGCTGCAGCAGTTGCCACAGAGCAACCTATGAGCTCGCTAGCTAGCCCGCTCAAGGTCTGCAGCTGCCACACTGCGTTGACAATGGATACAAAAATTAAGGATAATTTTTTGGCTTCAATATCTCAGAAAAGATGAATCTTTCCCGTAGCGTAAGCTAGCTTACGCAATACGAGAGAACCTCTCGTAAGAGAACACACTGATTGACAGGAACAACAGGTGAGGCTGTTAGTCTGAGCAGACAGGCAGAACGAATGTATGTGCGCTTGAGCATTTAGGCCTATATTATTTTAGTTATTTTTTCGTTCTTTGATTTATAATAAATTCTATTAATTTACATATTTTTATTATTCATATCTTAATTTTTTTAATATTTTTATAAATAGATTAGTCTCTTCTGATATGCGAGCCGGCTCCCAACGTTCACCTACAACAGCCGGCTCTTAGAGCCGACTCGTTCGCCAACGACCCATCACTATTTTTTTGAATATTCGCATTGTAATGTGGTCTGCACAGCTATGTTTGAGCCCAGGGCAGACGCCTGTATCACTTGTAGAACGGACCAGTACTTGCGTAGCAACGGGCTGGCCCAAACATCGGGAAAACGTCTGGTGCTCCCAACGGCCAGTTCGCACCTGGCCCCAGTTCTCATGTACTTTCTTTATATGGAAAAGAGTATAGTTGCCAACTGTCCTGTATTAGCCGGACATCCTGTATTTTGGCCGAAATGACGACGTGCCTTTTGTGTCCCATATTTAAGTGCCAAAATGCTCAAGGGAGTTGAGCCACTGATAAAAAGTAAGCCTCCAATTTTTTCACAATATGTTCAACATTAAATATCTATTCAGTTTTGGTCTTTCATTCTGTGCATATCTATAGTCACAAAGTGACATTAGATGTTTATTTCAATACACTATTCAACATCATTTGTGGAGGCAAAATACCTCAAATGAGAGTAAAAAGGGGTTCATTTGTTTTGAAAAAGTTTCATTTGTTGTGGAAAAGCCTCTGACATATTTGACGTGACTAGAAAAAATAAAAAGTGACACTGTTCCAGTCATATACAGTCATAAAGTGGTGAGGACCAGAGAGTTATTTGAGAGTTGTCCAGTTGTGCATTGACACTATTGACCTCTACTGATTTATCTCTGTACTCACTTTGTTCTTTCTTGGACATTGGTAAACGAGTGACATACACACAGCTGACAGACAATCATACAGCTTCATCTTAGCAGTGTGTAATTGTGATTGATGGTATGTGGTCAATTTTGAATTGCAAGGGAATATACTATGTTTTTTGTTACAAAGTGCAAGATCTGATCCTGGTGGAAGATAATAAAACCTGGGAAGAGCCTTTGGAGCACTGCAGGGTGACCTACATTGACCTGGCCAGCCTTACCTCAGAGAGTGATCTGCTCACAGCCAAAAACATGTTCAGTACATGAACAGTTCGCTTCTGGACAGGTCTACACTTCCTGCCTGGCCAGCCAGATGTCACTGCCTTCATGTCCTGTCTATACTGAACGCTGTGGGGCCCGAAACCTTCATATTGATCTCTGGAAACTTAGAGACTGTGAAGAGAAACTTAGTTCCCTTTCTGTCACTCACGCGACATTGTGTCGAATGAAGTGATACAAGGGGTCTTCCTTGGGAGCCTTGCGTACCTCTGAACTTGAAAAAAGGCCAATGAGAAATTGGCAGACAGAATTTGCATGTCCCGCCCCCGGACATACGGGTATTAAGGGAAGCGGGCGTGTGTCTGTCAGTCAGATTTTTTCTTCGGAGCAACCACATTTATTGCAGCAACCACATGGTAACAAGAAGTTGTGCAAGCGTTGCCCCGGGAGGAGACAGAACTAGCTTTTTCATAGCTGTGTCCAGTACATGCTTTGCGTATCTATGTGGACTGCACGTAGAGGTTTAGATGTTCTGAGCAGTTCTTTGTCTGCTTTGGTGGACGGCGGAAAGGGAACGCCGTCTCCAATCAAAGGTTAGCTCACTGACGCCATCTCTCTGGCCTACCAGACCCAGGCCATGCCCACCCCCTTGCGGGTTCGAGCACACTTGACAAGAAGTGTGGCATCCTCATGGGCATTGGCCAATGGCACCTCCCTAGCAGACATCTGCAGAGCAGCGGGCTAGGCAACACCCAACACCTTTACGAGATTCTACAATCTCAGGGTTGAGTCGGCTTCGTACTGTGTTTTGTCATTTCTGAACCGGTAGAACATGGTAATACGGAACAGCCAACCGGGTGTTCCGCTTTCACCTTGCACCCTTCACTAAAGTGATCCAGTGCGCCTTCTCTCCCAGGTTAGCCTCTAATCTTTTGCTTCCTGGGTGATTCTTCCTCCCTAGCCTTCTGGCCTGCGAATTCAGCGGAGGAATTTGCAACCAGACCCACTACGTGCTCTGTACTGGGTTAGGGCTCCACAGGCTTAATTCCCTCTTCAGGCAACTCCCTGTGATGTAATGACAATCCACGTGGTGTATTGGCCACATATCACCTCCCCCTAGTCTGGGCAGGATGTGACCTCCGCAGGGTCTTTTCCCCCTTAAAGAATAGGATCGGGAAAGACCACCTTCCCCAACGCATTTCATAGTGTTAAGATAGGCCCAGCCGCTTTACACTCTATGCGAGTGACATAGAGAGAGAAAAGGCTGCAGCTGCTGGGCTTGCTCCCATGCTGGTCATGTAGCACCTGTTCCCCCCTCAGGGGTGCTGGGAACCTAAGATCTGTATATGACACCTTTTCTGGGGGCGTTGGGGAGGGTTACGTGTGGCCGATACTGTTGCTTCTAGCATGCAGTAGCCTGCTTGCACCTGTGTCAGCAGTTCATGTAACACGGTGTAGTGCATGGCTCTTTTGAATGGAACCCCTTGTGTCACTTCATTCAACACAACGTCGAGTAAGTGACAGAAGGGGAACATCACATTTACTGTTGTAACCTCTGTGATGTTGTGTCCCTTGTGAACGTTGTGTCCCTTCTGCCACGACACTGGACCTACCACTGTAAACGGCCGTACCTTATTCTTGGCTCCTCAGTGCAATAACCTGACTGACAGACACACGCCCGCTTCCCTTTATAGGCGGTTTCAACGGCAACAATATAAACAAACGTTACTGCGCATGCGCGCTTTAGTGGCCCAAACTTAACTTCCGGTAGAATCAATAACAACAGAGTTCATCTGTAGAAACCATAGACAGTAAAAGAAACAAAATCCAGATGGGTCACCAAAAATGCTTTTTAAAGCCCTGAAAGTAAGTTATAGTTCATATATCTCTAACAAATCAGCTAGTCTAATGTAAAAGATTCAGTATATATATATATATATATATATATATATATATATATATATATATATATATGGCAGTGTAGATAAGGTCTTTTCACCATTTATAAGTGAAACTAGAAAAATTCATGAAAAAAGTTCATGTACTTCAGTAATTCAAATTAAAAGGTGAAATTAATATATTTAGTATATATAACTATATACATATGCATGATTATACTTATCAGAGGGCTGACATTTCTGTATTTAAAATCCTTTTTTTTATTGATTTCATGTAATATTCTAATTTTCTGAGATTTTGAATTTGGGGTTTTCATAAGATGTAAGCCATAATCATCAAAATTATAACTTTTGCACGATATTCTAATTTTTTGAGTTTCACCTGTATTTTAGGAAGTTGTGCCAGGCTGTGCTCTCTTTTCTGTCATGTGTGACAGCAGTGGGACAGACACAGCCTCTGAGTCAGGTAGTCAGGATTTCACCAGCAGTCAGGGAGAGCATGATGCTCAGGGAGAGGTACTCTACGTGTTCAGCAGCTTAGCTCAGCCCCACAGTGAGCATGGTAGTGTTCTGAGCTGTCCAAAGTGCACAACATTTTATGATGCCTTCATTAAACTGAACCCAGATCAACTGGTGGAACTAGAGAGAAACACTAGAAAACAGAGCATAGAACCACTCTGGCATGATGCGCATAACAGCAAGCACAGCCAGCAAGGTGCCTCAGCGTGAGACAACTGACGGCTAAGTTTCTCACTGAACACCTCTACCCAAAGTTCCAGGGGAGTGTGGCCACAAGGTATGGGAAGGAAAGCGAGGGACTTGCTAAGGAGCAGATTAGGGAGAGGGGCTGCATAGTGATGGACAAAGGGTTGGTAGTGTGTGCAGGAGACCCATGGCTGGCAGCAAGCCCTGATGGTATCATTGATGACAAGCTGCTAGAAGTAAAATTCCCTATCACACTCAGTGCTTGCACATCCCTTAATGATGCACTCACTGCCACAAACCAAGACATCAGAGTGGAGGGTGGGCAGTACATTGTGAACCCAAAAGGCCCCAGAGGTTACTACAGGCAGATATAGTTAGGGATGCACTGTCTCGGGCTGAAAACATACTGTCTAGTTATTTGGACCCCAGTACAGCACCTGGAACTTGATGTGCCTTATGGCAATGGTTTTGTCTCCAAATATATGCAAAGGCTACGTAGCTTTTACTTTAAACACATGCTGCCAAATGTTGTGGATGCATTTGTAGAGGGAAGACTGCAGTTGAGTGACAGCTACATGAACATTGTCTCAAAAGCAACTTAATAGTGCTGATCTGAAATCAGTTTTACAAGAAAAATAGTTATTTTTCTTAAAGCATAGGTTGTTCCTGCCTTTTTGATCAGCAAGCTTTTTCACTTTTTACATCAAATACATAAATACATTAAAAACGGAAATCATAGTCTACAGTACTTTATTCATCAGTCAATAAATCAGTTACTCAATAGTTGTTGGTGTTCATTACTGAATATATCATTTCATTTTATAATTACAATCCATGTGAAACATTGTGATACAAGTGCAACACTACAAATATCAATGCATGTGTTTGGTATTTTAATATATTTAATAATAAAAAAGTAATTAATTTCTCTCCCTCATTTCGTTCCAAACCTGTAAGACCTTTGATCATCTTCAGAACACATTTTTGAGGAAATCCGAGAGCTTTCTGTCCCTCCATTGACAGCCTAAGTAATTAAAAATAGCTTAATTTGTGTTCCAAAGATGAACAAAGGTCTTGCAGGTTTGGAACGGCATGAGGGTTATTAGGTGAACTATCCCTTTAAGTTGTGGTTAAGTCCTGCTTTATTTTGGTACAAGTGGTTTCCCCAGATTTGAAAGTGCTGCACAAACAATTAATATTTTATCTATTGTGCAAAGACTGTTATCATTTCTCCGGTTGACCATACTGACTGGCAGGGTGTTCCGCAGAATTCTGAATGTCTTCAGTTTTCCTATGGCCCTTTCCACGTGGATTCTCACTCGGGACATTTTTCTAGAGTGTGTCACCTCTAATCCTGTCAATTGTTTTCTTCCCTTTGTAGATGCTGGTACAAGAAGACGAACACATTTGGTGGCAAAATATTCAGGAAAATTGAAGCCTCGATCAGCCATTACATGGTCTCCTTGTTCAAGAAGGTCAATTAACCCTGAATTTTTTGTTATAACCTTGTCACTAGCACGACCACCCCAGACTTTTGATAAAAATGTAATAGCTCCTGTTGGACTAATAAAAACAAGGAACTTCACAGTATTATGTGATTTGTAGTCGGAGTATGTGACTGCCCGTGTTTGCAAACTAGTTGGCCTCTCAATGAACACTTAAGTACAGTCTATTATACATCTAACTTGTTGGAAACCTGTAGTCTTGAAGAGGGTGCTGAGATTTCTTCTGATATCTTTCCTGGATGGCCACCGGACAAGGCATTGTAACTCTTTAGCCATTACATCGAGCCATTCATGAAAGATGTTTGAGACAGTTCCACAACTCACTCTGAAGCGAAAAGCGAGGTCTTGATGAGTTAAGCCTAGGCGAAGCTTAATCAGGACCACAAGAAACTGCTCGGGAAGGGTAAATATGGTTGATGATGCGTTACATGTTGTTGTCAGGTAAGTGAGGAGGGTGAAGAACACAGAAGCAGATGGTAGACCAGTGTAAAAATGAGTGTGCTTGTCATCATTTAAAATAAAATCGGACGGACTGCCAATATGATCTTGTAGTCGTTTTTCTTGAGATTCCAGTTTCTTCTCCAGTGAAGCCATTTTTCTTTTTAATTCAACATTTTCATTTTGTAGCTGGTCAATGTCTGCCATTGACAGATCTGTACCCACAGCAGTGCATCCTTCTTCAGGGTCAGCATGGGTGACCTCTAAGGAAGGTGAATCCATAGACTCAACCACAGATGGTCTCCTCTGTCTCCTCTGGTATCGCTCCAACTTCTGTGAACCATCAATGGTGTTTTTATGAGCGAAAATTGATGGAACATAATCTGGATGGCATGGGTCCACTGATGGCGCACCTAAAATAAAGACAGAAACAGTTTGTGTTGACAGTATTGCACCTTGCTAAGCATCATACATACATGCTTGGCATAATCCATAACTTTTCTGGTTTCATGTGCATTTCTATGATATTGATTACAACTTATTGATTTAAAAAAATATTAGTAGCCTACTAGTACAATGAAATTAGGTCAAAGTCAAATTTATTTCACAATGCACATCGTTTTAAAGCTGCTTAACAGATCAGTGAAAATGTAGTAAAAGTCCATATTTAGTACTTCATTTAAAGCTTCATTAGAAGAGCTTTATTCAGCATTATTGTATTTATGTCCCCAGGGAACAAGCCAAAGGCGACTGTTAGTTAAATAATGTAGGTTATTTGTAAAGCATTGATGGAAAAACATTGTGGCTCTTATGTTTGATAGATATCAGGTATCATAACGCTAGTTTAAATCATAACTAAAGCGTATCAACTACAACATTGGGCTAATGTTACTGTGTAAAATTAATGTATACAATGTTAGCTACGTGTGTAGTAATCAATTTAGTTAATACATAACTATTGCAGGCTTGTTACTGGTCAGCTAGCTATTATCTGTTGCTTATCATGAGTTTGTTACCTGTAACGAAGTGAGTGCTACAGATCCTTGAATTCTTGCCTGGCTGCCAAGCCTCTCTTCGCACAGCGGTGATCCATGCTCGCCGTCTCCCTTCGTTTTTAGGAAACAGAAACATTTTTATTTTTGATAAGGTATTTGTTCCAGAGGTCAGGTTGCATCCCACAGCACAACAACCTGAGCCCAACTTCAGTCTACTCATCACCTTAATTTTAACTGCGTTTGTAGTCGGCGCCATACTTTGTTACCGATAAACAAACACAGACCGGAAGTTAACTTCGGGCCAGCGCGTAACCCTGGCAATGCGCGTGCGTCCAGATAAAACCGTCTATACCCGTATATTTGGGGGCGGGACATGCATATTCTGTCTGCCAATTTCTCATTGGCCTTTTCGGAAGTTCATAGGTACGCAAGACTCCTTCATTCGACACAACATCTCGTTCCCTCCCTCAGGGTAACCATGATGTAACCGTGACTTTTCCTGTGCTACTATGGGGTGAGAAAAAACGAATTAATTAAGAAAGCTGAAAATCTAAATATTCACTTTATTCATATCTAAATAATTATTTTTCTGACACGTTTTTTTTACTAGTTTGTGTTTAATTTTTTCAGACTGCACAAAACATTTGAAGCAATGTAACATGCATGTTTTTCCTCATGTTTCTAGTGTAAAAGCTCATAAAAAGCTGAACTGAATTTGCTATATTCAGATATTTCACTATTTAATTTATTTTTAAATGTTCTTTAATTAAAAAAGGTTACAGCAGTTTACATATGAATGTTTCAGGGGCAACATGTAAGATGGCAAAAATATTAGATGTTTGTTGTTGTTGTTGTTGTTGTTGCTTTTTATACATTGAATACTTGATGAAATTATAAATAGAACTGGGCTGTCAACCCGGGAGTTTAATTGTAAATGTACAGTACTGTGCAAAAGTCTTAGGCACTTAAGATGTTTGGCAAAAGCATTTGTTTTAAGATAGTTATTTATTTCTTCAGCTTTATTGTGTCAATAGGAAATATAAATAGACTCCCAAACATTACTTTTGTAAATAGAAAAGATTAAGATAGGGAGCCCTGCAACAGATTTCATGGACCCCACAGAGACCCCACTGACCATTGTGTCAGTCTGAGATTACATGAAGAGACAGAAGTAATTGAGACAGCCTAAATAGATAGAAGAACTGTTGTGAATTCTCCAAGAAGCTTGGAACATCCTATCTGCCATCAACCAAGAAAAACTGTGTCCATGTGTACCTAGGAGAATTGGTGCTGTTTTAAAGGAAAAGGTGGTCACACTGAATATTGATTTAGCTTTTTTATGTTTACTGGATTTTGTATGACATTTAAGTGATAAATGAAAACTATTTATGTCATTATTTTTGAAGATATACTCACAATGCAAATTTTTTTAAAAGTGCATACAACTTTTGCACAGTACTGTATTAGTACCTCTATGTAGAAACTGCAGTGTATTTTAAACAATTACATTAAAAGCAATCAAATAAATTACTTACATCAACAGTGACATCAAAAATAATAGCATGAAATTTAAGAACAACAACAGTTTCCTGACAGAGAACCTGACTAAAGTGTTACCTTCAGAGCGTCACAAGAAGCTGTTTATGAATGATAATATTATTCTTAAGTATCTGTGTCACACATGAAAGTGTCTAAGCAAAATATGTGACATTCAATAGTTTATTTGGAATTAATGTATGTGAAATAATTTATATTCTTATTCATATGCATTGTTTTGTGTACATCAAAGTATATAATTGTCACTAAATCTAATCATATATCCAACAATACTGTATGAATGTACAAAGCAAAGATATTCCTTGGAGGCTTTGCTTAGATAGGATTTCTCAATCTGTATTTCTGTGAATAAAGATTTAGATTGACTGAACTGTGTCTATAAGGCATTATCCTGTGAGCTGTGTAACTCTCAAATACCCCTCCAGCCAAATCACTGCAGTTGTCTATTTTGCAATTAGCCTCTCTTGACTCATATTCTGTTAAGAGATGGCTCACTCCAATGCACTGATAAGAAGATAAGATCATTTCTGCCCAGTGCAACTTGTGTTCAGAGCAGAGGCGGTCTTAACATAGAGGCATAGGTAGGCGGCTGCTTGGGGCCCCCTACCAGCGGTCGAAGTAGGGGGGCCCCCAACCAACCTAAAACAAATAATAAGAAATAATCAAATAAAAGGCCCCTTATCATCATGAACGCTTCAAAAGCATAGTACATTTTATTAACATTCTTAAGAAATACGTTGAAACGTTCAAATACTGGTTAAAATGTCCAGTTCATGGTTATCTGTCCCTACACACACCCCCTATTTTCACAATGAAATGGACTAGTCCGTAACGGTGCGCGCCGCGCAAGATAAACACACAGTTGCCCTGTCCCAAATGGCACACTCCGGACTTGTGGACTTCCTCAGAGTCCACACTTCGGTGACGTCATGTAGTGCAGACTTATAGGGCCCCTCGCGCAAGTCCAGGGCGCATTGAGAAGTATTTTTGGGACAGACTCGATCGTGAAGCGTGGTTATTGTTGGACAGGAGCTGCAGGTTTGGTTCGGGGAAATATGCTGCCTATTGTTGTTGTTTTTACTATTGTGTTTGCGAGATGGCTTGCCATGCAGAGAAATCACATTTATACGCTCCGACGTCGTAGAAGACAAGATTATTTTTCATGCATACAAATGCTGATGTTATGCACGGAGGAAAGGGTAAGCAAGTAAATGTTATTGACTTTGTAGATAAACATATAACTTGTCAAAAGTCGTTAATGCATTAAGTCATTATTATTTGATTTACTGTTTAATTTTCTTTTTTCTTTATATACATATATATATATATATATATATATATATATATATGTATTTAATATTTTTATGTGTACCTTGTATTTTTTATGTCGTTTTTAATTTACAGGTTTAAATATCCATACTTCACTTACATATGACTCTGTAAAGCCCTGCCATTCGGTTCTATATAATGAATCGTTATGCGATCAGCCTATTATTCAGCGCTATTACTATGTTTGAGACATCAACCACTGGTCGATGACCATAATGTTTGTATAAACTGTAGGTAACAACTGGTAAAATGTACACAGTCATAAAAACCATAATGATACTTACACTTAAATATTTTCTTCTCAGCCATGTTATCAATTGTCTGTGTCCGTGAGCGAAAGCGCTCTTCACACCAGTTGTCTGATTGGCCTTTCGCAAGGACTCCTGGGTACTTGAAGTGCGTGAAGCCTGGATCTATGCGGGCTTCGCGGAAGACCGCTTCAAGGGTACAAAGGGGGCGCTGCTGAGCACACTTCAGAGCGTTAAAATGCTAAATGGGACGGCCTACGGACTCGTAGACTCAGCGAGCACGCGCAATTTAAGTCCACGAGACCGAAAGTCCGCATGAAGTGCGCCATTTGGGACAGGGCCAACGACAGGAGGACAGGGATGTACACAAACAGAGACGAAACAAGACGAGTCTAAACGCGAAAATGAAAAGAAGTTACCCAAGCGGCTCAATTAAAAGAAAAAAGCGAAAAGACGCTGATAAGTATTTGGCAACGCTGCCAAAGATGACACACTTTTTTACGGCTAACGTTACTGATACAGACAGGAATAAAACGTCCAACGAGTTGAACATGCCGCTACAGCAGCAGCTAGCCGTGAAGTTGTGCTAGGTGAGGATAACGTCAACCAAGAAATTGAAGAGGACATCGCGTTGTTGCCGCCCGCCGTCACCGACAGTGTTATTGAGGTTGACACTGAGGAAGAGTTGTCCAGTGATGGCCATTTTGACAGCGATGAGGAGGCTTTGGTGAGTCAACCTGTGAAATTTACGGTAAAACATATTTTTTTTACTAACGTAATTGTAGTAGCCCTATGATTCTACAGCATGTGATCCATCATATGTTGTGATAATCTTAACCTGAAGAATTTGTAAAACATTGTGCACAATGAAGGTTTGAACTTTCAGACACACACACAGACATCAAGATTCAGCATAATGAATCATTATCAACAACTGTGATGATATAAGTGCAGTGCATGATGGGAGCCATCAATCAAAACTCATCAATATCTCCCAGCATACATTGCAGCATGAATACATTATGCTGAATTGCCTAAAGGTGATGATACACAGGGCAACCTTTTGAGCAATGTTGCTTGGGCACTTTCCCATTGAAAATGGGCAATACATTTCTATCTGGATATTTTAGATCGGTCGTAGGCCCTGTGTCTCATCTGGTTGCCTGTTGACGGCAACATTGCTCAAAAAGTTGCCCTGTGTATCATCACCTTTAGTATTTTCTTTTATTATTATTATCTGCTTTTATTTTTGCTGTTGTTATTGTTGCAACTTTTTAGTAGCTTGTTTTGTGATGTTCAGAGTTTTATTGGATTATTTTGTTGATTGTCACCGTTGTTGAGATTCATATGCTGATTCTTGATGTCTGTGTTGGTCTACATCATACTGTAGTTCAAAACCGTTATTGTACACCATGTGTTTTTAAAGTTCTTCAGATTACCTGTTTGTCACTGCTAGCTCGCATGCGGTAGGTTCACAGAGCTTTAATGCTCAAAAATGTGAAATATTAATTCGTATTAAGCATTCCTCTCTGTAGATCAGTGAATCAGGCCACTACATAATGATTATGTCATCATCAATAAATAGCCAACAACACCTGATCACATTTTCTCTTGGATTTTCACGCCATAACGAATGTGTTTTATAATCAGCCAGAGAAAATCTTTTTGTAAATCTCACTGTTATTTTATTTATTTATTTATTTATTTTTACAGTGTAGTAATAGCCCAAGCCCTAGCTGTGCTAATCCTGCTGCCACCAACCAAAGCACTGTAGGCTTGCTACGGGCCGTAGATTAGCTTTACCTGCCTATCCACCATTCAGTCTGTAAATTTTTTTGGAGGGGGGGGGGCCCATACATACCTTCGCCTTGGGCCCCCAATTTGCTAAATCCACCACTGGTTCAGAGTGTTGGAAACTGTTGTTCAAATAAAATGACTGCTGTTACATTTTGTGCAATATAACATTTCATTGGCTTATCTAGTGTTTTGTGTCATCCTCAGAAAAATATTTCAATGCGTCTCTCTCTCTCTATTTGGCTCCTGTGACTTTTTAGAACATTATAGGCCCTTAGACCAGGTAACACACAGATAAGACACAATGGCCAGATCATCTAGACTTGGAAAGCCAGTACAGTATTTGTTCCTCAAACAGCTGTGCTGATAGTGAGCCTTATGTAACTGCAATTCAAGCTTTTATCTTTGTTTCTATCTAGATTCTATCTTTGTTTCTATCCTTTATTTGAGCAGAATTACATTAATGTGCTTGACTTTTTGGTCAATACAAGAAATTATCTGCAAGTGCCAATGATAAGTGTTTGACTTTAACCCTCCTGTGATGTTTGGGTCATTTTCGAGCCATTTAAAAAGTTCTTAAACTTATATTTGGTCAAAATTCCTTATGATTCTCTACATACTATTTTAAAAAGCTTGTATTTAAAGTGATAACTCTGTGGCAATGTTCATGTTTATAATGAAAAGGGATGTGCTGTATATGTACTGAATTTTTTTTTTTTTTACCAACAAAATGGCTGTCTAACAGATGGAATATAAAGGAAATGCCTGATAAGAAAATAAGGTAGACTATTAATGATCATACTGCATGTTCACACTCCATATGAACTGCAGAAACTAGTCTGCCAGCATGCCCCATTAATAGAGTCTGGACATGCTTGCAATGTCATCAGATTACAGTTTCTATGCTGAGAACTCAGGAACAGCCTATTGCTCAATTCACTGATCTGCAACCAAAGCTTACCCAACAACAGTCTTAATTTGAGCAAAAAACATGGAAGAGAAATATCCAGCCTGGTTTTCTTTCATGTGGAACTGAAATGTTCCAGAGTGTTATGTAAAATAAAGGAATGAAGTATACTGTAAAAGGGAAGAAGTGGTATACCAGAATGTTGCAGAGGCATTATTTCAGACCTCTGATGACGTACAGTATTGCCTCACTTCAGCATTAATGACCATGTAATGGGGACAGGATGTACTTCATAAACACAAAATTGTTGTATAGCAGGGCATTTAATAAACACATCCACACACATAAATCTAAACAATTAGTCATTCAGAAATGTCTGACAGCCCTAGTTACATGTTTTAGTACTTAACGTCACCTATTCTTTAGACATATCGAAACTTAAATACACAAAGTGTGATAAAAACACAGTAAAACATGTTGAAAGCAGTAACTTTCTGATACACACAAATATATAATTTATCCTCTAAACACTCACACATGGGCACACCCTGATGGCTGGATGTTTTGCATGCAGGCTTTCTTTTCTTTGCAGCTACACCCTTTTCCAGCTGCTTTCAGCACACCAGCTAACCACTACCAGATGTGATGAGGAGAAAGACAGAGAGAGAATTTAAAGGGTACCTATTATGCAAAATTCCCTTTTACAGGATGTTTGTCGGCATTGTGTGTACACAACCACCCTACAATGTTAAAAGTCTGACCACTCCTCTTTCTTATATTTCTATTAACAAAAAACTGTTTGTCAAAATGAATGGTTTTTGTTTCTGCTCTAAAGTGATGTCACGTTACAGCAAGCCTCGCCCACAACTGGTGACGGACTCCACCATATTATCATAGATCCTCCCCTGAGTGATCTACACACAGTCCGCCATTTATTTCCACGCTGGACTAGATACAGTGAGAAGAATATTGTCTTAGCTTTGTAATGTAAATGGCATGGAAAAGAAGGGCACACTCATAAACCTATCGGTCTGGAGTGGAACGCTTTGAATAGAATAGATTTCCCTTTGAAGGTCTCTGCATTGTTCTGTCTTTTCTGAGCGCTGAAGTAAAGCAATTATTGTTAATTTACACTTTACAAATTGATTCCAATTTTAAGTTGACCTCTAGTTTAGATTAATGCTCTAATTACTTTCTGATAATTTTTTTGATATAAAATGTTTAGGTTATTGATTACTCTAAATCCTCTTCTATTTATTATCCTTTTGATCTGTTATTCAAACTTCAAATTCTCCTACTCAGCTCTCCTAGATGGCTGTTCTACATGGTTCTACTGAGTGGTTTACTCTATTTAAAGCTTCAATATTCTAACTGAAATTCTTTAAATGCTTTCTCCTGCCTGGCTTCTCCAGGGCGGTTTCTCCAATTTTAAAGTGCCCCCGCCCCTGCACGCCCAGATTTGGCACAAACATGCCCACACCCAGATGGTTTCGACGGACTGTGGGGACAATGTACCTCCTCCCCCGTCCCCGACCGATCCTCTGGTGGGTATCAGGAGCCAGGTAAGTGCTTCGATGTAAGTGCTTTTTGGGGAGGGAAAGAGGCACAACTGGGCTAGCCTGACCATATTTTTTGAGCAGTTGACTTGTCCCCGAACGGCTGATCGATGCTCATAACAGCGTTGGGGGAGGTTACATGTCGGCCTGGTGCGCTGGCTACAAGGCACAGAGTAGTTTGCCCATCTCGCACCGCCAGTTCACATAACAAAGTTCAGCTAGTTGTGGCGTTTCGCATAGGGGACCCCTAGTGTCACTACATCGACACAACGTCGAGTGAGTGACAGATAGGGAACGTCCTGTTACTTTCGTGACCTCTGTTCCCTGATGGAGCGAACAAGACGTTGTGTCCCTCCTTTTTAAAATGTCATATAAATGCCTTAATCCAACCGAGATCAAACTAACAGACCTAGATAATGCAATTGTAGATTGGTTCCATTCAGCATGTAAGCACGTAAATCAGTAATGGTTTTACTACAGTAACACAGTCCCTGTATTTTCCTGTCGATGTTCTCGGGAGGGCATGTATGTAAACACGGAGAGGATGCGCAATGGCTAAACCCATCCGTGTAGCTCATGATTATCGAGTGAAAAGGTTCTGCTCTACCCTCGATGGAACGGTTTAGGATTTCCTATCTAGAGATAAGATACGATTTTGTAAGATAAGAATCCTAAATCATGTTAAGAATTTTTTCTGTAATACGCCCCCTGGAGACTTGCTAGTCCTAAAAAATTAACACGACTTGCCAAGTTTGGTGACAATATACTTAATCACAGCTCAAAATTAGTTTTTATCGATGTGAAATGATGGCAAGAATTGCAAATGGATGAATAAAACAATAACTTCGATCTATGATGTGAAGCAAAAAGATTTACTGTAGAGTTAGTTTTTGAAGTATTTTTCCCCCTCAGTATCTCTGTCCCTAGATGCCCATATGTCCAGCTTTCCCACAGAAAAATATTCTCATGTGATGGATTCTCCATGGAAAACACATGTTTATCATTAAATAAAGATGTATTTTTAGTATTTACAAGGTCTAGTCTGTGAATTGACACAATACTACATTTTTATTTACAAAAAAAAATACATTTTCTTGGTGAGGAAAGAATTGGGGAACTGCATGTTTGGGATCCAGCAGTGCAGCTGGGAAACTCATATTTAGTTGCAGTACTCACTAGATTTTGAGAGCCAGACCAGCACAAAAAAGCATAAACCGACCTAACCAGTATGGGAATTTATGGTAGTCTTTGTTGGTCTTTTCAACAGGGTAATCCTACAGTTTTGCTAATTATTGTTAAGGTATTGGTTCCACCTACATGTTGCAAAGCCACAATGGAGTCAGAGGTCCTCACAAGTGAGGATCAATTATTCCACCCCCTCAGGTAAACTCTATGAGAAAAGGCCAATGAGAAATTGGCAGACAGAATTTGCATGTGCGAGAACTGCGAGAACATGCACTGCGAGAACATTACCATGGCAACGTTGCGGTCGCGGCTTTCCTTCCTCACTCCAGACACCCCCCTCGTTGCTCCAGGACGACCCGGCTGGCAATGGAGGCGATTTGGGGATGGCAGTGGGCACGGTTTCACCGGGTACGTCCCCGCAAACCACCAGCCCCCCAACACGCTCCTTGACTTCCATCCGGGCACGAGGCAACAGCGGCTCGCCTCACGGCCCACCTGCCTTTTCTCTTGAGCCCCCTGAGCTGGATGAGCTCGCCGCTGCATTGAAGAGTGGTCCGGCGTCTGACGTGGATGACTCGACTGGGCTGCCGCCTTCAGGCCAGCACGCCCAGTCTGAGGCTGACGCCCAGATGTCCGACATGCTTTCCCGGGCCGCCGTCAGCGTGGGGCTGCACTGGAACCCTCCGTCCTCCCCATAGCCTTCGCTGCATGATTGGTTCCTTGGGTCTGCGTGCCGCTCACAGCCATGCCCCTTCAAACTCCTGTTCAAATTGCTCATGCAAAGACACATTCTAACTTGCGTCCGGCATCTAGACTGGTTTGCAGCAGTAGACCTGAAGGACACGTACTTCCACCTCTCAATATTGCCTTGACATCGACTCTTTCTACGGTTTGCGTTCGACGGCCAGGCGTATCAGTTTAAGTCCCCTTAAAACATTTCCAGAGGCTCCTGGGGCATATGGCGTCCTCCGCGGCGGTCGCGCCGCTGGGGTTGATGCTTATGAGGCCACTTCAGCACTGGCTCCAGACTCGAGTCCCGAGACGAGCATGGTGCCGGGGCATGCACCGTGTGTTTTTCACCCCTGCCTGACACCAAACTTTCAAACCCTGGACAGACCTCTGCTTTCTACGGACAGTGATCCCCTTGCCCGCTCCTGTGTCAGCAGTACACGTACATGGCTTAGTGCATGGCGTGAGTTAATTTGGACCCCTAGTGTCGCTCACTTCGACGTTGTGTCCTCCCAGCCACGTCGCTGAACCGAGCCACTGTTGCGGCCGAACCTCATTGTCAGCTCCTCAGAAAAATCCTGAATGAAACAGACACAAACATTTGAATCATCGTCTATCCAAACTCTGTCTACAGACTGTTTGCTGAGTTTATTACACAATTGATTATATGACTCAAAGATTAGTATATTATGACGAACGCATAATCCTGGCAACAATCCTATGTGACATAGTGTTTTTCTGTGTGTGTTTGAGTGGTAAGGTGGGTGAACTGGGAGGAAGGGTGTGTAATAAAGTGACCGATGTGAACTTTGGCTCTTTCTGTTTTTGTAATTCTGTGAAATTAATACAGGCTGTAAAAACAGACTTCCTTCTGAGTAGCTGCACCACAACCTCTCTCTCTCTCCCTCTCTCTCTGTCTCTCTCTCTCTCTCTCTCTCTCACACACACACATACACACACAAACCCACACACACTCACAAACAATAGACAAATATTTTTTTGAATTCTATAGATGTGTATGCTGAAATCAAGAAGAAATATTTGCCAATGGGCTAAGAAAAATAAAAATAATTCACAATATATTCCCTGAAAATAAGTCTTCTTTTCTTACAATCTTTTTGCTAAGTAGGGTACAATGGGGCTAAAGGCTCTTCAGGGTAAACATTTTATTTTCTCCCAAACACTAAATAGAAACAAAAACTACAACAGTACATTTCATATTATTCCTGATCCATGATATTATTGCATATAATGTCTAAAATTATTATTAATTTGATCTGATATTTAATAATTTTTAAGCAGTTGCAAATTTATATAGCTAATGAAAATCCCTGAAAGTAACCCATTTATTTTTAGATAAAATACATGTATTTTTCTTAAGTGGGGCGAATAGATTTGTTATGAATCACATTGACTGATCCAATCACAATTGAGATTAATTTGTTTATAGAATACTTGAGATGTTATGAAATGCCAAATCTGATTGAAAATTAACAGGAAATGTTTAATGAAGGTGTTATTTTAAATAAGCATCATCTTAATTGTTACTCAAAAAAGCATCATGCTGTCTCAAATGTGTTTACCTAAATTGAAAAATGTGCCCTATAAAACTGTTGTCACTATGTTTACACGACATCTCTATAAACCCCCTCGCCACCTTGTTTTGTTAAAAAATCTTCCGTAATTATTTATTTTCACACAAATTATGTTGCTCCATCAATATTCAAAAAAAAATATTAAATTCTTTCAATATTAATAGACTTTGTGACCAGAAAAAATTTAATTTTCCTTAAGGTGTTCCTTTAGCCCCATTGTACCCTACAGTTATCTTGTTTTAAGGATGCCACAGTATTTTTTTTTTTTTACCAGAAAACAACACAGAAATACTGATTAAGAAATCTAGGAAGCAATAAAGCTTTTCATTGAACTATCAAATTACACAATTCTGAATGAAATTAACTTGGGCTATTTTATTTGAATTGGAACACTAACCCCATCTCTGCTTTTCACTGAAGAGTGAATCACATGCTGATATTCAGTCTGCAAATCTTTTCATAAAATAAAGTTTTATGTTTCTTGTTCCCTATCATATCAACCTACTGTACATGCCATAGGCAGACTACATGGCTTTTCCTGTAACATTCATGTAACATTTCCTTTTCAAGTGTGTTATCTATGTCAAGGACATATCTCCTGCAGATGAAATGTAATACGAGGAAGCTTCAAATATACCTATTACCCAATATCTTCTCAGATACTAGGAAACGCACGAGTGTGTGTGTGTGTGTGTGTGTGTGTGTGTGTGTGTGTGTGTGTGCGTGTGTGCGTATGTGCGTGTGTGCGTGTGTGTGTGTGTGTGTGTGTGTGTGTGTGTCATCATCAAGTTTCGGACCTGCATAAATTCTGCTGGAATCTTTGAGATTCAACACACACACACACACACACACACACACATTCTCTGCCAGAATGCATATTAACTGAGAAAAGGTGGAGCGATGAGAGAAAGAGGGAGTGAGGGGGATGGGGTTTAAAGAAAAAGGAGTTGATTATTGGGGAGTTAGAGAAAGTGGTTATAAAAGACAGACAGGGAATAAGAGTCAAAGAAAGAGGATATCAGAAAATTACTGTTGGATTTTAGGATTGTAGAATATAACTTCTTGGATTACCAATTAAACAGGTAAGATTAGTTTTACAATTATCTCATTTGGATTCATATCTTTGTATTAACTCTTTTGTTTGATCCACTTTACAACTTTTGTTGTATAAGGTAATGGAGAGACAGTAAACAACAAATAAGCTTAATACAACAGCCATTAATTTAAGTATCAAAATACCTTGTATTAATTTCCCACATTGGTTTCAAGTGTTTTTCCTCTCTAAATTCTTTTCATATATATTAAACAAATCTGTTACAAATGATCACAGAATGGTCTCTTCAATGGTCTCAAATCACGTTAACCCATGCAAAGGAATGTTAATCGATACCTTAACCAAGGGCAGCTGACACTGCATGGTACACACATACACACCCACTCACATTTGTGTAGAAATTCCATGATTTGTTTTAAAATAGTGATTTAGACAGCTGGTTTGGTTGTATCTGGTAAATACACATTGTTTTACGAATCTGCACTGGAATTGTTGAATGTCACACGAGGAATATCAAGCAGGTTCTTTTTCCTTTGGATGTTTACTTCGTATCCCCTATTCCACAGCCATGCAGCTCAAATGCCAAACTTTCCTTCTTGCTCTTTTGTAAACCATTTTCTTAATTCTTAATTCCTTAAATCTTCTTACTACACTGTGGTATTCCTGTTTAGGTTGTTTTCTGGGAAAATATTCAATATACAGTACAATATAAAGTGCTACAATAAATGATCAACCTGGCATACTGTAAAAAGTGTTCTACCTGATCTGACCTTTAATTTAAAAATGATTTTGTCAGACTAACCTAATGTAGTCAGGTTAAAAGTGAAAGTATAATTCAAACTGCTTACACTGAAATTATTATTTTTTTTTTTTTTTGAGTAATTTGTAGTCACTGAACAAATGACACTTATAGTCTAATCTGAATTGTGTACTGCTATTTGCCTGCAATTAAAATCGTTACATTATTACTTGATTTTACCCTAAGTCAGATTTGTTGATGCAAACTTATGTATTCAGGTTGATTTGGTGATTTCAAATAAAACATTTTAGTTGAATAAAACTAGTTAAAATAGATGTTACCATTTTTTTTTTGGTTATTTTTTTGGTAATTTTTTTCAATGTGTGTCTGCAGTAACAGGGTAATTGAGGTATACAATATTTGCTGATAAAGCTGAGGCCTAAAATCACAGTGTGCTAAAGTTATAAAGCTAAAATGTATTCAGCAAAAACTTCTGGTAGTATATTTATAAAAACGATTCAAACTTTAAGATTTTATGTCAAAAAAGTATTTATGTGTTTTGAACAGGAGTCATGTTGAGGTGTGGACGTCCTCTCATCAATCTTCTACTCCTCATCATCAATTTACTCAACCTCTCCTTTATGACATCATCTCAAAATGCCAGTCGACCACTTTTCCGCCCCTCTGATGGCATTGAAGATTACTACAATGAGTTTGAGGACGCTGAGCCACCTAGCTCATCCCCCACTCAGTTTGAAGATCCTGAAAACAATCAATGCCTCTATGACATGTGTGTGGAGCAGCAGGAAACATGCTTGAATCTTTCAATAAAAGCTCGGTGCCTCTGCCCTGGGTTGAGTGGACATGATATCCGTCCAAGTGCACCTCGCCTTTTGAAGTTGTCTGAAGAGGACGGCAAAGGGGTTGTGGTACATTGGTGTGCTCCAACCTCTATGGTATCCTATTATGTTATCTGGGTTTATGCCAAAGACATACACAAGACCATACAGGTGGAAGAGAAGAAGAGGACAGCATTACTGGGGGATGTGGAAACTGGCGTGCGTGTGTGTGTACAGGCCGTGAATTCCGCTGGATTAAGCGAACATGAGATTCAAGCGTGTACCACGTTTGAGCCCCAACATTCACACTCTGGACTAGCGCTGAAGCTGGGGATCATAGGGGGAGTGGTGGGACTTATAGTGCTGCTGTTACTGGCTATACTGCTGTGGAGACACAAAACACGACATAAATCTTCAGCACGGACAGAGACAGAGAGAAGAGCAGACGAGGTTCTCTAAAAGAGAGAGCATAGTACTCGTGGAATTAAACAAAAATATGCACATTATTTCTCGTAGTGTGTGTGTGGGTGGTTTAGGAGGAATTTTTTTTAGGTTACAAACTGATAATTACATGGGTATTATGCTGTGGCAGGGTGTATGCTATAAATGTGGTTCATAATTCAAATCACTCAACATACTAAACAATGTTTTTGAAAATGTAAAAATGCAGAAAGTTTTCTGTGAGGGTTAGGTTTAGGGGTAGGGTTAGTGTTAAGGGATAAAATATATAATCTATAGTTTGTACTGTATAAAAATTATTTTGTCTATGGACTATCTAAGGATTGCCGCATCGCGAGCGCACGTGTGTGTGTGTGTGTGTGTGTGTGTGTGTGTGTGTGTGTGTGTGTGTGTGTGTGTGTGTGTGTGTGTAAATTTAGCATACAGAATAAAAGAATGACTGGGGACTGAAAGCCCATTGTGTGTGTACAGGATAGAGACAGTGCATGATTGACTCGAATATGAAGAGAAAGAAGAGGGGCTCAGAAAATGTGGGCGAATGACTCAGCACATTCTTCTCATTTAGTCGTCAGGGTCTGAGAATGTGATTTAGCACAGACTGCAGAGTATACTGGTGTGTTGACACCAAACAAACTTCACAAATCACAAACACACTTTTTAAACATCACAAACTTAGAATAATTATGTTTGTGAATTTTACACTTTATCATTCTTTCTTAATGACAAATAATGGCAGAATCCACATTTATTTATATAATATATATTTAGATTTAGTTCTGGATTGTTGATCTCGAAGTGATTTATGTTCTTTCTTTAGGTCACTTTGGTAAGTAAGAATTTGCTAAGAACATCAGTGTAAATGTAAATCTCGCAAAATATAAGATGGCATTTTTGCATGTTCTGGGTTTATTTTCCGATAAAATCAAAGCTATTTTAATTTGACCATTGAAAACCATGCACTGAAAAAAGTGGTGACCTGCGATTGTTAACTCAATGATATACTGTACTTCTACATGTTCTAACCCATAAAAATGACTTTTGCAGGTGTAACTTCATTTATCAGGCTTATTTAGTCATTTTTACTGGAATAAAACCAATTCATTTAGATATTACCTAATTAATTTTAAGGTGCATTTTTTTTCAGTGTAGATTTGTCAAAATTTCATTACTGAATATATTCCTAGGTCATTTGCTTAACATAAAAATAAGATTAAATCTTAAATTATTTTGGGACAAAATGCCCCTGCCTTTGGAATTTGATCTAAAGTTATTTGCATCTGCAGTAACAGACAACTTGTCCAAAGCTGTTTCTTGTAGTATAATGGCTAAATATCTGCAGAATGTTCTGGAACTATTTATTGAGAAGTTGCTCACCAGAGATCATGACTGTGCCTTTGAGCAAGGCTGTTTAACACGAGGTTGCTCTGGGGAGACGGTTTCTTAACAGGCTGAACATTTGTTTGGATGAAAGATCTTAAAAAGATGTTTATAAATAAATGTATATCAATAAAATGATGTTCATATCTAAAGTTGAATGTCATCTGTGTTAAGGGACACCATGTTTTAACAGTTACCCATGATTGGGGTCAGTCACGTGACACCATGCGAGGAGCGGATGTGTAAATGGCGTGTAAATCTGTGCACTTTGCTAGTTTTTAATTATTTTTATGTCATAAACTGGTGACATTTGGTACTTTGAAGTCAAAATGGCAAAAGCTGATACCTCAGATAGGCCCAAAGACCAGGGAATCAGTTTGGACGGTGCGGCGGCAGGAATCTAGCAGCAGCTGTCCAACATGTCGGTGATGCTGACGAAAGTTGTTGCTGACTAAGAGGATCTTGCTGTAAAATGCTGATCGATTACTGAGATGGAAACTAAATTCTCTGAGTTGCTTTCAAGAATCGGGGACATCGAGAGATGGATCGATTATCTGAAGTCATCGAAGAGGGAATTAGCTACTAATCCGCTAGCGACCAAGATAGACTTGGAACGCATTTGGGAAAAACTGGAGGATTTAAAGAATCGTAATCTGCGAAACAATGTACGAATTGTTGGAATTCCTGAGCATGAAAAAGGCAGAGATATGGTGAAATTCCTAGACAAGCTCTTCCAGAGTCTGCTCGACATAACAGGACATTAGCTTAAATTGAGAGATCTCACATGGTCCCGGCTCGCAGATCCACAGAGGGAGACAGGCCCTGTCAGTTCTGGCCAAATTTCTGAGATCATCCGAGATCTCAGGTTGCACGAGGCAAAGGTAAGCTTTCTTGTAATTAACAGCATTTTCTTGTTCCGAGACTTTGCGTATTCGACAAGAGAGTAACGTTATCGAAACAAGGAATGCAAGAAACTCTTACATCAACGGAAGATCGCTTTTGCACTGATGTTCCCGGCAAAACTGAGAATAGATACTAAGGATGGCTGCAACTTATTTACATGTCCTCAGCAAGCATTATCTTTCATCTTGGTCTTACAGATTTTTGGAGACTTTTGAACCCATCTGGTAGGGACTATAAAATGTTTTCATCAGTACATAAGATTTATTCTAGAATACATTTTATATATAAGTCCCTCATTTTATCTGTTGTTAATTGTTCAATTGGAAACATCTTAGTCTCAGATCATGCCGTGGTGAGTTTAGGGATGTTGTCACATATAGAGAAAAAGAAATCATATAGTTGCCGCTTTAATGTATCCCTTTTGCAAACTCCTGATTTTCAACAAATGTTAAAGGCTGAAATCAGTGTTTATATGGAGAGCAGCTGGTCCTAATTATCCACTGTGGGTGTGGCTTGGGAGGCACTTAAGGCGGTTCTTAGGGGCCGGATCATACAGTGTGTCTCATTCATCAAAAATACAAAGCACGAGAACTTGTGGAGTTGGAAGGGAATATTAAAAGTGCAGAGGCAGAGCTTAAGCACCAAATGTCATCTAATGGCCTCAGAGAATTAACCCGATTGAAATGCAGATATAGATTTTAGACATTTTGCAGAACCATTAGACCTCACTAAACTGACGAATGAGCAATAAAAGTCTCTTGATTCTGAGATAATCTTGGAGGAGCTCGGCGATGAAATTAAGGCTTTGCCTACAGGTGAGTCTCCGGGGCCAGATGGTTTTACGACTGAATTTTTTAGATCTTATGCTGCAGTGTTTGCTCCACTTTTGTTAGATATTTATACGGAATCGTTAAAGAATGGAAAGCATCCGCCAACCATGACACAAGCCCGGAGCAGTCTGATTATTAAAAAGGAAAAAGAGCCATTGACTTACCGTCCAATTTCCATGATCCAGCTAGATGTAAAAATATTGTCAAAAATTCTGACTAACCGATGAAGTAAAGTTATAACAACTCTTACACATACAGTTCAAGTGGGGTTTATTCGGGGCCCCAGCTTTTCTGATAACATTAGGCATTTCATCAAAATCGTGGTCAGTGGCGAATGATCAGACTCAGAGTGCTGCACCTCACTTGACACCGAATAGCCACTTGATATGGTAGAATGGGATTATCTTTTTAAGATTTTGGAAATATACAGGTTTGGGAATATTTTTATTGGATGGATCAAGTTACTAATAGACACCCGGTAAGAAAGGAGTATGACTTTCCAGGGGTGGTGGCGGGAGGTGTGGCACATAAACGTTTGCTTTACGCAGATGAAATTCTATTATTCATCTCTGAACCTACTAAATATATGCCAAGTATGCCTACACATACAAGGAATTTGTCTTGGTGACAGGAGCTTCCAGTGTACAACAATACAAACAATACCAAAAACAGCAGCAAGACATAGGTAATTAAAAACAAAAAAGAATACAAAATAAATAAATATACGTACATACACTCACCTTCATGCATACCCACATACACACACGTAGTGAAAATCTATTACAATCTGTTATATAAAGAACAAAAAAACTATATTATGTACAGAGCAATGTAAGTAATGGCAGAAGTGGATATGTTGGATAATATAAATAGAATTAAACTGTGTATTGCACATAATTATTGCTCAATGGGGCAATTTAATTGTTCATTAGATGGATGGCCTGAGGGAAAAAACTGTTCCTGTGTCTGACGGTTCTGATGTTCAGAGCTCTGAAGCGCCGGCCAGAAGGCAACAGTTCAAAAAGGTAGTGGGCAGAGTGAGTGGGGTCCAGAGTGATTTTTACAGCCTTTTTCCTCACTCTGGAAGTGTATAGATCTTGAAGGGGGGGCAGGGGGCAACCGATAATCCTCTCAGCAGACCGAACTGTCCTTTGTAGTCTTCTGATGTCTGATTTCGTAGCTGCACCAAACCAGACAGTTATTGAAGAGCAGAGGACAGACTCAATGACAGCTGAGTAGAACAGCTGGCGAAGGAAGTACAACCTCTGCTGAGCCTTTTTCACAATGGAGTCGATGTGTATCTCCCACTTCAGGTCCTGTGAGATGGTAGTGCCCAGGAACCTGAATGACTCCACTGCTGCCACAGTGCTTTTTAGAATGGTGAGGGGGGACAATGTTGGGGTGTTCCTCCTAAAGTCCACAATCATCTCCACCATTTTGAGCGTGTTCAGCTCCAGGTTGTTTTGACTGCACCAGACAGCCAGCCTTCAACCTGACTCATCATCATCTCGGATGAGGCCGATGACAGTGGTGTTGTCTGCAAACTTCAGGAGCTTGACAGAGGGGTCCTTGGTGGTACAGTCATTGGTGTAGAGGAAGAAGAGTAGTGGGGAGAGCACACATCCCTGGGGGGGCAACAGTGCTGATGGTACAGGTGGTGGAAGTGAATTTTCCCTGCCTCACAAGCTGCTGCCTGTCCGTCAGAAAGCTGGTAATCCACTGACAGGTAGAGGTGGGAACAGGGAGTTGGTTTAACTTAGTACGGAGTATATCTGGGATGATTGTGTTGAAATCCGAGCTGAAGTCCACAAAAAGGATCCTTACGTATTTCCCCGGTCTGTCCAGATGTTGCAGGACGTGATGCAAACCCATGTTGCCTGCATCATCCACAGACCTGTTTGCTCGATAAGCAAATTGAAGGGGGTCCAGAAGGGGTCCAGAAAGGGTCCAGTGATGTCCTTCAGGTGGGCCAACACCAGTCTCTCAAATGACTTCATGACCACAGATGTCAGGGTGACAGGTCTGTAGTCATTAAGTCCTGTGATTTTAGGTTTCTTAGGGACAGGGATAATAACTGAGCGTTTGAAGCAGCATGGGACTTCACACTGCTACCTGCTACAATCTCTCCCAATAGATGTCCCCCACTTCAAGCAATTTGATAGCATAGCAAAGTCCTTCATTTGAAATGGTAAGCGTCCTAGATTACATTTTAATAAGATACATAGACCGATTGACAAAGGTGGGCTAGGCCTACCCAAGATTATGTTTTATTATTATGCATTCGGGCTCAGACATTTGGCCCATTGGCGCTTCCACCTGAGAGAGCCCCTCACTGGTTTTGTATTGAACAAGAAGTTCTTGCCCCTATTTTACTATTGCAAAGCCTTTCTATCAAACTAGTCAGAAAAGTTAAATTACAACCCGTTATCTCGCATTTGCACATGGTATGGACAAATGTGTTTAAGTCTGACATTTATTTAAATGTCGCCTCAAGCAGATGGCTGAACCCTAAATGATGTATTAATAAGTCCCCTTTCTGGAGGTCAGAGTGGATTGTGAGGGGGGTTACTACACTCGGTGACCTGTATGAGAGTGGAGTGCTGAGATCTTTTGAAAATTTGGTTCAACATTTTGGGATTCCCAGATCTCAGTTCTATAGGTATTTACAGCTGCGCCACCTGCTCTGTATTGTTTTTGGGAGTGGCACACGCACCCCTAAAGTGGCAGATACTCTGGGAGAGGTGATTACTGCTTTTGGAAAAGGTCACGAGGCATCAGTGTATTACTCCCTGCTAATTCAGAGTCTGGGGGACAGAGCTTCAACTTCTCTCAAGAGATTATGGGAGAAACGTTTCAATTTGGTATTAGAGGAGGGAGTGTTGGCTAGGATTCTAAATAAATTTCAAATCTGCATCTAGAGATGCAAGGATTTGCCTAATGCAATTGGAGAGTTTCCATAGATTTTATTGGACCCCCTAGATTGTATAGGCTTGGTCTTAAAGACTCACCCACCTGCTGGTGATGCCAGTCAGAAGAAGGAGACATAACCCATGCTTTTTGGGGGTTTGTTAAGATTTGTTAAGAGTTTTTTGTGTGTTGTTTTAGACACATGAATTTCACTCTGCCCCAGACTTTGTATTTTGTGTGATGGGGCGGTCTTAAATTTTGGGGATAAACACATAAAAAACTGGGTTCTGGACAGAATTATGATGGGCAGGCAAATTATTTTAAGGGGATGGAATTCAGATAGGGCACCCTCATTTCCAGAGTGGTGTGTGGAGATGGGGAGAGTGGCTGCTTATGAAGGAATGTCAAGCAGAAGGCTGGGGGTTCAGAATTTGTTCGACAGGAAGTGGAGTAAATACTTGGTATTTTGGGGGGACTCTTGGGGAGGGGTTGGGGAGAGAGATTTTTTTTTTTATTATATGTGATTATTATGTTTGTGTGTGTGTGTGTGTGTGTGTGTGTGTGTGTGAGAAGGAATTGTTAAATTGTTAAATGTTGATTCAGTGTATATATGTTGTGTTTATATATATATATATATATATATATATATATATATATATATATATATATATATATATATGTATATTTATTTATTTATTTATTTATTAATCAATAAAAATGTAATTGAAAAAAAAAAAAAAACAGTTACCCTTGATTGATAGCTCCATCTGTTGCTAGTTGATGCCAGTTTTATAATAGTGTCCAATAAAGGATAAGGGACAATGGAAAGTTCAAAAACAGTTCAAAAACTCCAGGTCTGAAATTCTAGTTCTAAAAGTCTTGAGCACAAAATATTTTATATAACTAAATGTCATATATATATTTTCATCTGAAGAAAGACATTCACTTGACAAACCTGACTAGAAAGTCATCTTAACAAGAGAGGAAAACAGTGCTGTACATTCAATTTCATGGAAAGGCATTTAAAATGTACTCTTTTGCTCCCAGAGTTGTCAAAAGATCCATAGAACACAGTTAATTCTTCTGTTTAAAAGCAAGTAGTAAAGAAGTAAAACAAGTAGTTCTGGGAAGAGTCTGTGAAAATATTTTATTTGCCACAGGATAACAAATTATTTGAAACAACAGTGCCCAGACAGCAGAAATGGTCCACAAATGTCTTCTCATAACCAGTTACACTTGTTCACTTTATCTCTAACTCCCTCCTGAGGACTTTGTAGAGTGCAAGTCTACCATCGACACAAAGGGGGCATCAAAAACAGTTTTAGTAAGGGTAGGGAGCAAAAAAATAAAACATTTGTAAATCTCTCTAGAATAGATAGAGGACTTCCATCGTTCTAGAGGAATCAGCAGAATTCCTTAAATGTGCTGTAAGCGATTTACCACAAGCTTTTGTTGTTGGATTAGTCATGCCCCATCTTTCCAAAACCCACACACTAAAGATACCAACTGAGCTTTATTAAGACCAACACTGAGCAGAAGCGGTTGTTAAAAACAACAGCAGCAAAATAAAGTGCAACAGTCTGGTTCAGCAACAGAAGTTAAAATCCCATTCATTTGTCCCATAGACTAATTGATTTTCAATGATAACTTAAAAACCTTTAAAGACAGACCTACATTGAGCTACAAGGTTGTTCATCCATGGTATATATGCTTCCGTTGAAGCCATCCGTCTGCGTTATTTCATATTCATTGTTTAAAAATTGTGTTCGATAGCGGAATTCATGGTAAACAACTACATAACCCATGGTAGAGCAGAGAACAATCCACCAGTCAGAGAACCGCAGCCAACAAAACCCACGAAATGTGCCTCGGAGCAACTGCCAACTCCCATGATGCACTGTGAATGATGTAATCGAGCCGGTCTCGCTTCACCCTTAAACTACTTATCTGTTGGTACATATCTGAATATTTTGTAATAAACTTTAAATTTATTGTTTCTTTACTTCTATTCAACAACCTAAAATCTGTAGTTTTATATATTCCCGTTGTTTTTTATTCAATGACATAATTTGCAATGCTTAATGGGATTGTAGTCTGTGCCTTCATCTTTATGTCCAATTATAAAAAACGTTTTTGTCTCAAAACAAAGTTTGTGATGTTGTGATTCACCTCGGAGCTGTTCATGACTTACAACTTTTTTATTAAGGATTTTATAAAAAGAAATGAATTTGGAAAATACTGAAAAAGTAGGCGGGTTCTGTTTCGCTCTATAGCGCCCTCAACTGAAAACTGTTATGAACAACATAGTATAAAAATGGCAGTCAGCAATCAAACTATATGTAGACTTAGGTTGTCAGACTGCCTAAAATAATCCTAATAATCTCATTTTGTGTCCCATAGAAGTATTATGGGTTTGGAGAGGCATGAGGGTGAGTAAATTTACATTACATTTACATTTATGCATTTGGCAGACGCTTTTATCCAAAGCGACTTACAGTCCACTTATTACACGGACAATCCCCCCGGAGCAACCTGGAATTAAGTGCCTTGCTCAAGGACACAATGGTGGTGGCCGTGGGGATCGAACCAGCAACCTTCTGATTAACAGTTATGTGCTTTAGCCCACTACGCCACCACCACACCTATGCCACCAGTGTAAAAATGCATTACATTGTTAAAGGAATAGTTCACCTAAAAATGAAAATTCTCTCATCATTATTCACCCAAATGCCATTTAAGATGTGTTTGACTTTCTTCTGCTGAACACAAACAAAGATTTTTAGAAGAATATCTCAGCTCTGTAGGTCCATACAATAAATGGTGATCAGACCTTTGAAGCACCAAAAAGGAGATAAAGTCAACATAAAAGTAATCCATAAGACTTCAGTGATTTAATAAATGTCTTCTGAAGCTATCCATTTGGTTTTGGGTGAGAACAGACCAAAATATAACTCCTTTTTCACTGTACATCTTGACAGTAATCTCCTTGGTAATCATGATTTCATGCTCATTTACATGTTCTAAAGCGCCATCTAGCGTTTTAAACATGCGTCAAGCACTAGGAAGAGTAATTATGTTCCTGCCTAGAGACTGCAATGACAATATGCATAGTGAAAAAGGAGTTATATTTTGGTCTTACCCAAAACCAACTGGATCACAGAGAAAGGTGAGATATCTCACGATACACATGTATTTCAGTGATATCTTGGTTGCAGTATTTTTTTTATTATTTTTTTGCATACATTTCCTTGAAAAATCTATTACAGCTCCTTTAACAGTCCTGTTCTCTCCATTTTGTGCTTTACATTCTTTGACATCTTCCATATTTTAGAAAGCCACAAGTACAAAATGAAACTAACTAACTTAAAGCAGAATTGTCATAAGAAGGCACAAATAAGGTCTCGTGTATTACACTCAGCTCCCTGTTTTTCTGAAAAATTTCATTCTTTATTACAGTGAGTTTTAAGGAAGCAACACAGGTCTCTGCATTTTTGTCATCTCATTGTGTTATTGGCTAAAGAGAATTCTTTATAATGTTTTCTTAAATCTTTATGTATATATTTTTCTACTTTTGTTACAACATTCTGTTTAGTTTGATACAAGTATGTATGCTTGGTTTGTGTACATTTTTGTGTACAAATAAAAAAAAAGGGAGGGGGGTTATAGATATTAGGGTTATGAGGTATAATTACTGAACATTATGTACTTTTCAAAAGAAAGACAAATTTATATTTGAAAAATTGAAATAAGCAAATGTTTTCTCAGCTTTTGTTTAAAAATTATATGAAGGTAAATTTATGATGAAGAATTCATAGAAATGTGCATTAATTTGTAATCCAGAGAGAATGTTTCATCATCACTGAATTGAAACTTAAATCAGAATCTCCTGAAAAGTACTGTAAAATATTGAAGTTCTGTTACAGCAGAGCCAGTTCAAATACTGTTGAAAATTCTTCAAAAAATGCTGCCACTTCATTTTGGCTTTCATATCTGTAGTGGTTGGCCACATAAGCTCAGAGAACAGGATTACAGAGTGCTGACGCACATAGCGTGTAAACATTACCAATTCCCTGGTTTTAACATTTCAAAGTTCAAAAAGAAATTTAATTTGGGAGCTTCATAAAATGAGTTTATATGGGTGTGCACTGGAGCAATACAAAATGATTGTTCCAAAGCCAAACTGCACTTGAGTGGTTTAAAGCTCACTGCCATGGAACTGTGGTGTAATGAATCATGATTTACCATCAGGGTCTCTCATGGATGAATCTGAGTTTGGAAGATGGCAGAATTAAGCTATCTGACTAGATTCTGATAGATGAGATTCTCTGGCACCATTCTCTAAGTTTGTATCAAATCAGATTCTCTCCTGGACTATGGTCAAGGTTTAACCCAGATCAGTCAAAATCTACTTGGATGTTTCTGTTAAGATTCTGAGCCAACCTCACAACCATGCAATACAAAAGTTTTGACATTGAAATTTGGTTGTTACCTCAAAAATTTCAACTATGGTAGTGAATCTGTTCACACATCCTAAGTTCCTCAAAATGCATTTATCTCATCTGCCTTATATAATTGTGTCTTAAAACTGAAAACCGTCTGAAAACAGTGCAACATAACAGACAGTGACAAGAACAGGCACAAAAGCACAGCATACAGTGACTTTTGTGATAAACAATTTAACATGCTTGATCTAGGCATGTAACTCTGATATATTCCTCTTTTTTGTAACACTTTTCATTTGCTAACAATATTCTGCTGTTTTGAATACTGTGCTGCTGTGAGGTACCGTATACCAACATTTGTTGGATTTGATTATTGTATTGCATTATGTTGTGTTTAAGTGTTGGGAACAATTCACCAAACCAAAATTCCTCTTAATTTCCTCTTCATCAGAACTGAGTGAAGCAGCCGTTTTCCACTGATTTAAAAATAAAGTGAAAGTAAAAAAAAGAAGAAGAAGGTTTTCCTAATTTATATATTTGTATTTATTGATATACTATTTATTTGATAGATTGCTAATACCATCCTAATGTATGCTTTGCGTGTGTACTTACACTTTAAATTAAATGTGTCTAAATGTTCTGTATGAATATTCCCAGGGTTGTATGTGTGTTTGCTTACTTTCACTTATTCTGTGGCATAAGTTTTAATATACAGTATAAGATTTTTTTCACTTTAATCTGTCTTGAATACTACTATTCTGATGCTAGGGAAACTTAAGATGATTCTCTTATCATGTATTCCTCTTTTGTAAGTCGCTTTGGATAAAAAGCATTTGCCAAATGAATAAATGTAAAAACTGAACACTACACACTGCACAGCACATACATTTTGGTTGGATGTGCATAAATGGCTGTCAAGACAAATACATAATATTCCTCCCATTGTTTAAATTATTATTATTTTTTTCAAAAGCAATTGAAATTCCGAAATTTCTGACCTTGTAAACATTATATTTTGTTGGTTAAATGTCATATTTACATATGTAAATTGAAAACAATAAATCCTCTTTTAAATACTTTTTCTGTGATTGTGCAAAAACATTTCAGAGTTTAAAGTACTTAAAAAACTCAAAATAGAAAGATTGCAATTTAATGTTCCTCTATGTCAAAGTATTTATTATTTTAGTGCAGTAATGCAGTAGTGTCTTTCAGTTCCCCACCCATTCTAAATCTTCCTTCTTGTCCTTGCACTGTTTTTTTTTTTCTAGTTTACTACTTTTTGTGTTTATCTTGATAGGGCCTAGTTGTGTCCATGTTGTAACTGTTTTGTAATGTAAATGTACAATAAAATAACTGCAAATAATAACTGTTAACTGTTGCTTTATACAAGAATAATCAAAACAAAGAGAAACGTTCATTCAAATTAAAAAATAAAACAACAAACAGGTTCCAGAGTACAATACAATAATTATGTATTCGCCTCAGTTATAAAGGTCAAAGTTGAAAATCGTCATTTACACGCGCTGTGTTTACGCATGAGTGTGTCATTAAGCCGCGACCACATCTTTAACCAATCAAAAGTCAGGATTGACCTCAGGCGTTTGTATTGTGGAATGAAGGCTGCGGATCTGGCGCGCGTTGAAATAACGATTTGTTAATTACAACAGATTTATTTTACGGTTACTTTGATTATTCAAGGTGTTAATCTGTTGATTTTTTTGAAAAACCCAAGCGATTGAAAGCTTGGGTTTGTAGGAGAAATCTGCGGGCTAGATTGCTAAAGCTAGAGTAGCTCGATTGGGAGGCTGCTGTCGCAATTTTAGCTCTGCATTTCTGAGTAATAACAAATGACTGTAGCACTTAGACTTCCAAGCATGCTCATTAACTTTCATATAACACTAGTCAATCACAGCAATAACTTATAAAATAAATGTCCTGTTCGCTTGTAGTCCAGTCATTGGCGATGAACTCCAAACGCAATAACGGTGATAACGGGGCAAGCAGAATCAACCCAGTGTCGATATCAACAGCAACAAACAGCTTACAAGCGAGCGCCTCCAGCCGTAAACACACTACAATCAACTCATCAAACAAGGGAGAGAAGGGTGAATCCGTGCAAAACATAACACGGGACAAAAGCATGTCCATCTCCACGCTCAGAAGTCGCCTCGGTCCGACCATCCGGTCCACTCTGTCCGCTGCGGTGGACACCCTGCTGGGCGAGATAGTGACGGTGCTGTCCGAAACCCAGCGGGAACTGTTGACCAAAGAGCAAGAGAACGAGAAACTAAAGGTTCGCCTCGAGGTCTCCGAGAGAGAGCTCAAAACGTTACAAGATTGTCTTTGTAGCGCACAGAAATTAATCGATCAACTTCAAGGTCCCTTTGGTAACCCACCCATGCCGGGACATCACATCTACACCACAGCTGGACCCTTAAACTCGGGTCGGTTGACTCATCGGAGTGCCCCCGAGGCAGATCCACGCTGTTTTACTGGAGGTGAGCCGGAGTTGAGTGGTGCGCTGGGTGATGCCATACACGGCTTTGATGCCAGGGAGGAATTCAAGAGCTGCCACCTCTCCATTCAGGCGGATGGAACGGTGACGAACAGTTTTTATGACCCTATAGCCGTCCATTCGTCTAACATCTGCTCAGATATGAACCGAACTGGTAAGATAACAATCAGTGTTGTATATGCGGGTGTAAAGTAACGAATTACAAATACTCAAGTTACTGTAAGTAATTTACTTTAAGTTGTTTAAAAGTTGTATACTTTTACTTGAGTACATTTTAAGGGCTGTAACTCTATTTTTCCCACCGTCTGTGTTCGCTACTTCCCTGTCCTGATTTAACTTGCTCAAGCCAGATATCAACATTAATCCTGCCTCTAATTTTAAGAAACAAATCAATGTAAATTGAATATTTGTGCTTACTAGAGACCGTGTCTATAATTTAGCCTGTAATTTACCTATCTATCACTAAGATTATTTGGTTGATGTGAGCGATTAATGCAATGTTATCAATAGGGCTGGGCGATAAAACAATTTTGATGTTTATCTGGAAAAAAAAAGAGCGAGAGAGAGAGAGATGTTCTCCATATTGATGATACATTTTTTAGTAATTTTCTATACTTAAACTATTTTCTACATCTAGAATAGCCGCCTAATGTTGTGCGCTAATGCGGGTTCACGCCTAAACCATCAAATACACTTTATAATTCTGCCAATGCCCGTCTTGGTGAAGCATTAATGTAAACGCAGTCGGTTTGGTCTAAAGTGAACATAAACAGTGGGACAAAAAGAGTATTTGTGTCGGACTTGAAGTGTACATTTAACTGAATTGAGCACTGTCTAGTAGGCTATGTCATATTAAGGCTATTAATCAAACAACATTAACAAGGAAACGAGAAAACCCTTCACTACTTTGGCTGAATAACTTGAGTAGCTTTAAAAGTATTAGTGTAATAGAATAAAACTGACATTTTTAATAACAATAATTTTGAATATTTTTTTTTTTTTTATAATACCGACCCCTGATGTAGAGAGTGTTTTAATTTGTATAATAAATTACCAGGAAAGTAGAGATGATAAAATGTTTTATAATTATGCTTAGACTTGATCAAGTTTTTTCCAATGCCTGATAGAAAAGTATCACCCTTTGTACAGCAATACTTCAGGCAGAATATTCCACCAGTCACAGACTTCAGAAAATTGTGCATTATGCATTAAAATGAGAATACAACAATTGCTGATCTTAAAAGATACAAGAACTAAATTAATTCTGGAACATTGTTTCTCAAAAAGAGTGCAGTGTGGCCCCCCATGTGAAATAGTTAACTCAAATGTCAAAATATTTTAACATTTTCTCACCCACACACCATCCCATATGTGTATGACTTTTTTTTTCTTCAGCAGAACACAAATTAAGACTTTAAGAAGAATATTTCAGCTCTGAAGGTCAATAGAAAGTGAATGGATGCCAAAAGGCACATAAAGGCAGCACAAAAGTAATCCATATGAGTCCAGTTGTTAAATCTATGTCTTCAGAAGAGATATTATAGGTCTGGGTGAGAAAAAGATCAATATTTATGTCCATTTTTGCTAGAAATTCTTCTCTCTGCCCAATAGATGGTGATATGCATGAAGAATGTGAATCACCAAAAACAAAAGTAGAAGTAGAAGTGAAAGTTAAAGTGGAGATGTGTAGTTAAAAATGTACTTAAATATTGATCTGTTTCTCACCCAACCTTTCATATTTCTTCTGAAGTCATGGATTTTTACCACATGGGTTAGGCTACATTTATGCTGATTTATGTGATTTTTATTTTTTGGAGATTCAAAATTTTGGCACCCATTCACTTGTATTGTATTTAACCAAAAGAGCTGAAAAATTCTTCTAAAAATCTCAATGTGTTCTGCTGAAGAAAGTAAGTCATACACATCCGGGGTGATTAAATGATGAGAGTATTTTCATTTTTGTGTGAATTATTCCTTTGAAGCCCGATGTGGCCCATATACCAAACAAATGCTCTACCCCCTCTATTGTGTGGGACATGACACGCCAAGTGACCCTGCTTTTTTTAGTGTTTTTCTTTTTTCGCATTCCTTGATTGTTTTGAACATGTTTTATGTGCAACAGTAACTCTCTTAGTCAGCATTAAGGGAAATTTAGACTCTACGCAAAATTATTTTAATGTAATTGTTTCATACATTACAATATAAAATGGGAATTATTGTACTAAAAATTACTTTTTCATCTTCATTTCTATAATCATGTCGCCCTTTTATTTGTGTTTCCATCAGATTCATGTAGTGTTTTATATTATAATAGATAAGTGATGTATTTTAAAAGTTGTCAATCACATACACCTATAAAACACCTATATTTTTTATTCTTTCTGGCTAACAGCCATAAAAAGGGAATGTAAATGATGGTAAGTGTGCTACTTTTTTAAATTATGGCATAGAGTTTTTATTATAAAGGGGCATAGCTTTTGCAACTCAGTACTCAATACTCACTACTCATGAGTACTTTTAGATGAGCTACTCTTTTACTATTACTTGAGCAGTTTTTAGGATAGATATTTTTACTCCACTCAAACTAAATGTTTTAAGAAGTAACAGAACTTTTACTTTAGTATTATTTTTCCATACTCTTTTACACCCCTGTATATGCAGGTAATGCTGCTCTTCATTTGCTTGTGTTACAACACAGAACCATACTTATATTAGACAGTGTGGTAATATAAATTGAGTGGTTGAATAGAAATAGTCTGATCTATTATTCTTAAGTTTGACGAGTGTCAGTTCATTGGTCTAAATTCACAAGATTATTGGGATAGTTGTCCCAACAATTTAAGTTATTTCTGCGCATCCTCCTGTCTCTACAACATGTATGACTTTCTCTCCTCAGTGGAACACAAAAGGAGATGTTAGGGTTGAATGTAATTGATTGACCAGTGACTTTCATCGCTTATTTTTTCCTTACAATCAAACTATATGTGGACTTGGGTTGTCAGTCTGCCTAAAATAGTCCTAATCATTTCATTTTGTGTCCTGTAGAAGTATTATGGGTTTGGAAAGACATGAGGTAAGACATGAGTAAATGATGACCGATTTGTTTTTATTTTGGAACTGTCCTTTTAAGGCTCACTGTCTGCCATTAACACTATAATCACATTGTTAAAGGAATAGTTCACCCAAAAATGAAAATACTCTCATCATTTACCCATCCTCATGCCAGATGTGTATGACTTTCTTTCTTCTGCTGAACACAAATGAAGATTTTTAGAAGAACATTTCAGCTCTGTAAGTCCTTTCAATGCAAGTGAATGGTGGCCAGAAACTTGAAGGTCCAAAAAGCATAAAAAGACACCATAAAAGTAATCTATAAGACTCTAGTGGTTAAATCAATGGTTTTATATATATATATATATATATATATATATATAAGTGTGGGTGAGAAACGCATCTAATTTAAGTCCTTTGTTTACTATCAATCTCCACTTAACATTCTTCTTTTTTTGTCGATTCACAATTGTCATACATAACGCCACCTACTGGGCAGAGAATTTATTGTTAAAAGGGACTTGAATACTGATCTGTTTCTCACCCACACCTATTATATCGCTTCTGAAGTTATGTATTTAACCACTGGAGTCATATGATTACTTTTATGCTGCCTTTATATGCTTTTTGCAGCTTCAAAATGTTGGCTCCCTTTCACTTGCATTGTATGGAACTACAGAGCTGAAATATTCTTTGTTTGTGTTCAGCAGAAGAAAGTAAGTCACACATCTGAGATGGCATTATTGTGAGTAAATGATGAGAGAATTTTCATTTTTGGGTGAACCCTCCCTTTAATATATTCAAGGGAATCTAATATTCTGGTAAGAAACACAAAGAGAGAAATGTTTTACAAATTTAAAATGTATCTCATGGCCAAGTTTGACTTTTTGCCAGTTCTTGTAGAGCTGTCCTACCAGTGTATAAATTTGTGATCTTTTTTACAGGTGAGATGGTGGATGACAGCAGAAGGCTCTCACACACTAGAGCCCAAAACCCCTCCACAAACACTATCTTCTCTGTTAAAGAAGAACAGGGTCTTGCTTCTGGGCAGGTGTGTGTGCGAGTAAGAGAGCCACCCACAGCAACTGATCACACTGCACAGAATGTGTGTGATCTGCCATATGCCCATATGGTCGAGGAAGAATTAAGCTCCCGTTCACACAACCACCCTTCCAAACCGACACCACCACCCACCTCCAGGCCTCACAATGGACCCTCATCCAGTAGTTCACCTCCACGAGGGCTTAGATCAGCCCAGAGAGATGCCCCTGGGTTGAGTATGACAGCCAGGATGAGCCCTGGGGTTGGTGGCTCATCTCCAGATGAGTCCACTCGACGCTCCATCTCTGAGCTAATGGGAGAGGCGCCTGGAGAACGCCCTCACTTGTGTTTGGAGTGCGGCAAGACATTCCGTCTGATCTCAAGCCTGAAAAAGCACCTGAGGATCCACACAGGAGAAAAACCATACCCGTGCACCGTGTGTGGGAGACGCTTCCGTGAGTCAGGAGCACTCAAGACTCACATTCGCATCCACACAGGTGAGAAGCCATATTCCTGCTCCGAATGTGGAACGCAGTTTCGTCATCTAGACGGCCTGCGGAAGCACCTGCGCACACACACCGGTGAAAAACCATATGTGTGCAGTGTATGCGGAAAACGTCTCAGCCGGCTGCAGCATCTAAAGCACCACCAGCGCATACACACAGGAGAGCGGCCGTGTTGCTGCCCACTCTGTCAAAAAGCCTTTAAAGATCCGGCCAGTCTGAAGAAACACCTCCGTGCCCATGAAGGGGAGCCTGGAGCAGAGGAAGCTGTTGCCATGGCTGGTCTGGCAGAGGGGGATGGAGGCTCAATGGATGATGAGGATATGAGGTTTGGGATGTGGGGGGAAGAGGAAGGGAACGAAGGGGAGCCTGTTGTGGACTGTGTGTAGTCGTGGCAACACAAGGATTTACTGAAAAGCAAACATGCAAAACTGAACAAAGAAGGTTTTGTTTTTTGTGACATGACTTAAGACTGTGTTGAGGGGACAATTTTGTAAATGTTATTTCTCTCTTTTAAGTGTGTGAAAGTTGTCTTGTCCTGGACTAAAAAAAACACCATCAGTGGCATTTTTTCAACCTTTTCATCTAGAGTCTTTAAAACATTCAACCAAGCAACAAGCTCATTTTTTTTTAAATATGGTTATATAACTTGTATAACAACATTTATTCACTCATGTGAAGTATCATGTCACAGATTTCACATAACAAAACAACCTGTAGATCTTGTGAACTTTTTATTTCTGTGTATTCAACTTCTAGATAATACTGTGATTTAGTACTAGAGCTGTAAATGCTTCAGTGGGACTAACAGGGTATTTTATGATCTGTTACTCACAAGTTCTGGGTGTTGTAATTGGTGTAGTAATTTTAATGTGCCTGTTAAAGAGCTATGACTGACATAAAACAAACACATTAAAGCCTTAACTATGGATTTATTTCACAGACCCACACACTGATGTGCATACAAATATGTACCGGTAGATATTTTCATGTAATGAAGGCTAGCTGGGATTTCACCTTATTTAATCTATATGTTGGGTGTTTGCAGGTTGTAAAATTTGAATTCGGTTTAGTCAGGGTATTTGAGAATGTTTAGATGTTGTATACAAGGTTAAAGTGATAGTTTACTTCCCCAAAATTATTCTTGCATTAACTCTCTTTTATGAAATCGCAGATGTGTATGACTTCTGCTGAACACAAACGAAGATTTTTAGAAAATATTGCTTTGTAGGACATTTCAATGCAAGTGAATGCTGACCAGACCTTTTAAAAATAAAAAAAATAATCCATACGACTCAAGTGGTTTAATATGTGTTCTGAAGCGATGCAATCACTTTTGGTGAAAAAAAAGATTCACATTTAAATCTTTTTTTATTTAAATCTCCACTTTAACTTTCACTTTCAGAATGTGAAAGTGGAGATTTATAGTAAAAAAAAAAAAATGACTTCAATGTTGATCTGTTTCTCACCTACACCTTTCATATAGCTTAAAAAGACTGTTTTAACCACTGGAGTCATATGGATTACTTTTATACTGCCTTTGTGATTTCTGAAGCTTGAAAGTTCTATTAACTATTCACTTGCATTGAATGGACCTACAGAGCTGAAATATTCTTCTAAAAATCTTAATTTGTGTTCTGCAGAAGAAAGTCATACACATTTGGGTTGGAATGAGGGTGAGTATATGATGAGAGAATTTTAATTTTGGGGTGAACTATTCCTTTAAGACCATCTCATAGGGTGCTCATCCAAAGAGTGAAGAACATGACTGCCAGGGCCCTTTGTCAAGTCATCTGAGTTCAGCTGACTTAACATTTAACCTGCATGTTTTTGGACTTGTGGGAGAAACCGGAATACCCGGAGGAAATGCAAACTCCACACAGAAAGGCCCATTTGAGCAGGGACCTTCTTGCTGTGAGGTGACAGTGCTAACAACTGAGCCACCTGTCTGCGCTGAGCAAGTATCAAAGTAAGCTTAAAAAAACTGTTCCCTCTACTGGAAGAAAGAAAATAATTTTTAAGTGCTTCTTGGGTTAGTTTTCCTCCAAACATGGAGAAGTCGTTTCTGTGGTGGCCAATGCACCAATCTGTAATGTGGTTTTGTGAATTTTTTTTTTCTACCCACAGAAAAATATTTTTTTCCCATGTAAATCTTTTGAAATGTCATTTTGTTTATTAAAATGGTATATTCTGTACATTAAACTGCAATAGAAAACTTTTGTGTGAAAATTATCCATATCAAGTGTTTTAATAACTAGACTTTGAACTGTTCACTGTTTTAATGTTTCATTTGATCATGTGCCAACATGTGATATTGTAGAGCTGTTGTTGCCAACTGTATTGAATTTATAGTAAGCACTCCAAAAAACAAAAAAACTGTGTGTGGAAAATTGCATTCTAAATGAACTTTAGGAAGTGTAAGTCAAGATAATGTTAGCTCGATCTTAACAGATCAATTCTTATGGCACTATATTTCACATATACTGTTATGTAAGCTTACCTGTCCAGTAAGAAGAACGCCAATTCAGGGTCCCCTACAGGAATCAAATGGCCTTCTGATGTTCACTCTATTTTTCGCTCGACCAAGATCACGTTCCCGCTTAGCCAGACAGCAGTCAGGAGAAGGCTCTTGGGAGTGAGCATAAATGTCACATCCTTTGCATTTTCCCGGCAAAACCGACCTGCTCCCTTCACATGAAAATCAGTCTACAGGCTTAGACTACCTAGGAAGTCTGGGAAGGGCTAATTTTTTAAGTTGCATTACAAGCCATTCACACAGTGGCAAAAAAAAGGCGAATATTACATGAAAATGGTTACAGTGCACCTTTAATGAACTTTTATTTTCCAGAATTATACTTCATTGTAGTATATCTAAATACTGGTAAGTTTTGATATAATTGTTTTGATGTTGAAATGCATTTCTACTTGAATATGCTTTAATATGTTAATGCATTTCCAATTATTACTTTTACATGAAGAAAGGCACAGCCATGTCCTCACTGGTGTCAATATTATCCATAAAACTAAATTTCACTCATATCATGCATATATATGAATATCATAATGGTGTACAAGAAGTATTAAAAAGTATAAAAAGTATTTTATTTTTTGAATCTGCATTAAAAAATTTCTTGCAAGATTCTTCCCCTATCGGTGTTAAAGGCAAGGTGGGTGTGTAGTTTCAGTGAGGATTTAGCAATGCACCGTACACCAGGGTGAGAGCATTCAGAAGGTTCAGACAGCAGTGCATACTTTATATGTAATTATGGGGCATGAACATGTTGAAAAGCACATTTTAGGTGTGGTGTGTGTTTGTAATAGAGATAAAATCAGAAATGTCTATTTTCTCTGTTTATGTCTTGGTGTTCTTTATGATGGTGTGCCAAACGGTTCAAAAATAAGAATAGTGACTTTCCGAGGGAAGCCACTCAGCTATTGAGAGCAGCTCTTGAGTCACTCACTGATAGAACTGCACAGACTACTGAGAAGCCGGCGGTGCATCAGGACTTGCTCTCCTCGTGCCCGCGACTCACTCTGATGCAGGTTGTTTTATGATGTTCCTTAAATAAATGTTCCTTTTTTGGCCTGGATGTCTACTTAGAATACAGTAAGAAACAGTCACTTTACAATTTTAAACTGTTTCAAGGAAATTGGTTATTATGATGTGTTTGCATCTGTTGTTAGCTGCTAAAAATTTTAATCACAAATGCAACCTCTGATGTACTAATTGTATGCTTACAAAACATTTCCTTGCTAACATTTTAAAGGAAAAGTTTGACAAAAAATTGTCATCCTGTCAATCCAAACATGTATGGATTGACAGGATCCATACAGGATCCAACATGTATGGATTGACAGGATCCATACAGGATCCAACAACTTGTCTTCTGCAAAACACAAAATATATTTTGAAGAATGTTTTATATGTTTGATATTTTGAAGAAAAATGTTTTGGACCCCACTGACTGTAATTGAATGGACAAAGAACATTCTTCAAGATATCCACAGAAGAAAGAAAGACATACCGGTTTGACATGACATGACATGAGGGTGAGTGAATGATGACAGAATGTTCATTTTTGGGTGAACTATCCCTTTAAAACTATATAGTTGATTGGAAACTAAAAAATGGTCCAGAAAGCTGCAGTAGTAGTGTTTTTTTTTTTTGCATGAAAACAAAATGCTGTGAATCATATTGGCAAGTTAAGACTGTTTTTTTTTTCCCCCTCGTTCATTTTCAAGTGTGCATTTATGCTCATTTTATTACACTTGTGCAAAAAGAAGCCTTAGCTTCTTTATTGTATAATTGGTACAGCTATGTTACCCTAGTCATATTGCTATATGTAATATAAACTTGTATACCAACTTTAATTTAGTTGCTTAACATACTGGAATGAGGGGGATTTAGATTTATTGAAAATAATGTTTTTTTTTTTGTACAAATAACTGATATTTGGTTTATTTTAAATGTTTCTTGGATTGTCAACCATTCATTTCATTCACTGGGAGAGGAGAGTGCATCGCCACCTATGTGAGGAGAGTGAGTCCTCCGCTGTGTGAGGAGAGTGAGTCCTCCGCTGTGTGAGGAGAGTGAGTCCTCCGCTGTGTGAGGAGAGTGAGTCCTCCGCTGGGTGAGGAGAGTGAGTGGCCAACCCAGATGCACTGCCGGCTTCTCAGTAGTCAGCGTCGTTCTATCAGTGATAGTTGCTTTCAGTAGCTGAGTGGCTTTTCTCGGCAAGTCATTAGTCTTATTTTTGAGCCTTCTGGCACGCCATACTTAATAGTCTTTAGTTGTGGGAATAGTCTTTCCTTTATGTTTGTTTACTCAGATGTTATGCTAGGGTCAGATGCAGATAGTTTGACTCATTGGATACAAAAACAGAGGAAACTTTGTTTCTTTTGAATTAACAATCTATGAAAAAATACAGAAATGCTAAATTTATATAAATACTGTAATATTCAAAAGGACAATTTAACTTATCATTAGTGTTTATGTCCCTCCCCTGAAAGGAATAGTTCACCCAAAAAATACAATTGTGTCATCATTTACTCATCCTTGTGTTCCAATTAATCCCAAATTACTTTCATTTTTCCATAGAACACAAAAAGAGATATTAGGCAGAATGTTCTCAGTTAACATTCACTTTCATTGTGTGAAAAAATATGCATTGGCAGTGAATGGTGACTGAGGCTGTTGGCTCTTTAAAGGGATAGTTCACCCACAAATTCTAAATGAAAAAAAAAGAAGAAAAAAAAAACACTAGAAGAAGAATGTGAAAGTGGAGATTGATAGTAAAAATAACTTTTCTCACCCACACCTATTATATTGCTTCTGAAGACATGGAGTAAACCACTGGAGTCATATGGATTACTTTTAAATTGTCTTTATGTGCTTTTGAAGGTTCAAAGTTTTGGTACCCATTCACTTGCACTGTATGGACCTACAGAGTTGAGATATTCTTCTAAAAATCTTTGTTTGTGTTCAGGAAAAGAAAGAAAGTCATACAAATCTGGGGTGGCATGAGAGTGATTAAATTATGAAAGAATTTACATTTTTGGGTGAACTTAAGTGTTAAACATGCTTTAATAATACCTTTAAGGGTTAATAATGCAACATTGGGTAACAGAATAAGTAATGGAATTTAAGTGGAAAGATATTTTAAAAGTTTAGGTGTCAATATTGTGTGACTTCACAATAGAATTTAACCTTCCAGAGAATAAGCTTTATAGGGTTTGTTCACCCAAAAATGAAAATGATCCCATGATTTACTCACCCTCAAGCCATCCTAGGTGTATATGACTTTCTTCTATGTGCCAAATACAATAAAAAAAATATCCTGGCTCTTCCATGCTTTATAATGGGATTGAATGGTACCTTAGATTTTGAAGCCCAAGAAAGTGCATCAATCCATCAAAAAAGTAATCCATACAGCTCCAGGGGTTTAATAAAGGCCTGAATCGAAGCAATGCGTTTCTTGTAAGAAAAATATCCATATTTATAACTTTATAAACTATAATCACTGGCTTCCAGTAACAGCCATCCATGCGTTCACGAGAGATTCAATTTGAATTGACATAGGGTGTAGCTTAAACTCCGGTGAGAAGTGATGAAGGCAGAAGCGCAGAGGATAGAGGAAGCCAGTGAATGTGTGGACGGTCGTTACCGGAAGTTTTTACTGCCCCACTTTTTTAATTGTTTTCTGACAATTCCTGTAACTTTCAAGGCATTCCACTGAAAAATGTCACTGTTCAGTTTTGTCTCAGACCAGAACTCCCTTCCCTTCTTGATTTCAAAATGACTCATGTAACCCCTCAGCCATGATTACAGTCTCTGTGACATAAGTCAAGACCATGCAGTCTTTGAGCCCCCACCCTGTCTCCAGACCACAGTCTTGCTCTCAATGCGGTGGAGAGCAGGTTTAATATCACATTTAGGGATCATGTCTGTGGTGCTATAATTGTTGCACTATGAACTTTAGATCCTTGGCTCTCTGTTCCCATTTTTACCTTAGTCATCTTAAAAGCTTCTTTAAACTCACTTGATGAGGGTCATGAATTTTGTCAATGTAGAATTATTTAAATACATTTAGTTTAATATATTGTCATAAGCAAATATACCTGGATATGTAGCTTTGGTTTTTAAAGGGAATGTTCACCCATAAATTAAAAAATTTTACTCAACCTTATGTCATCCCATATGTGTATGACTTTCTTTCTTCTGCTGAACACAAATATTTCAGCTCTGTAGGACCATACAATGCAAGAGAATAGTGGCCAGAACTTTGAAGGTTCAAAAAGCATATTAAAGCAGCATAAAAGTAATCCTTGTGACTTCAGTAGTTTAATCCATGTCATCAGAAGCGATTTGAAAGGTGTGGGTGAAAAACAGATCAATATTTAAATCTTTTTTTGCTATAAATTCTCCTCCCTCGCAGTAGGTGGCGATGTGCACATAGAACGCGAATCACAAAAAACAAAAGTGAACGTGGAGATTTATAGTCTTTCTTTTTGTTAAGCAGAAAAAAAAGAAAGTTATACAGATCTGGGGTTGCATGAGGGTGATTAAATTATGAGAGAATCTTCATTTTTAGGTGAACTATCCCTTTAATGTTTTTTCCTCTAGATGTAGCCAATAAACACATAACCCTGTTGACAAATTACATGAATTCTGGTTTCTGTGAAGTTAAATTGCACCAGAATGTTCAAGGACATCTGTTTGTAAGGAAACTCATTTTTAAAATTTTTATGTCAGCGAATGTGTAGTCATTTACTATGTGTGTGTGTGTGTTAGCAAAAATGAAGGCTGGCATTGAGAGCAACAGTTTGTTTTTTGTGGTCATGTGGTAGTTCTCTGGTTCAACTGTGTATGGATGTATTTTAGCATAGAAATTCATGTATTTGAGAAACTGTGCGTGGCTTGGGTTTCGGTGCTGCATGCCTCTATGTAGCCAAAAATGTAAGATCTGCCTGTGAACTCTCTCTCTCTCTCTCTCTCGCTCTCTCTCTCTCTCTCTCTCTCTCGCTCTCTCTTTCTCTCTCTCTCTCTCTCTCTCTCTCTCTCTCTGTGTGTGTGTGTGTGTGTGTGTGAGGAACTCTCTCATGCAGTCATTTCCTTAGTGACTTAAAGCAAACATTCTTACCTTTCTTTAAGGAAGTGACTCAACCAGAGATTATTTAGCAGAGACGGGCCACTTCTATTAAAATGAATGGGAGAAATCGGAACACCTCTAGCACCCAACTGTTAATGGATGTTGAAAGGAAGTCCCTTCTTACAGGAAAAAGAGCCAATCATCTTTTAGACACAGACAACACCTGTCAATCAAGTCTTGTATATCATTAGATATACAAGCCGGGAAAATTGCATTTTTTAGCGTAATATGAGGTAAAGAATCACATTTGATCAGTAATAAAAGCCTTCCCTGCCGGCCTAACATGTCTAATAAATATTCTCATTCTCATACACCTTTTTGCTTATTTTCAATCACTTTCCACCCTTAATTCATCTAAAAACGAATAGCAAATACTGAATAGTTTATCCAATCAGAATGTATTTCTTGATGCTTACAAGCTGTTATGTATACCCTGTCTTGTTCCACTGTTGCCCTTTTTGTTTACCATTTTTGTCACTTTTGTACTCCTTAGTTTTCACTTTTGTCCCTTTTGTAGCTCCACAGTCTTGTTTGCCCTCGTGTTCACTGTTCATTGTTTTCACCTGCCCTTGTTAATTTGCCTTTGGTCTCTGTTAAACTCCTTGTTATCTTGTTTGAGTCCTGTTTGTTCATTGGCCCCTTTTTCCCACATTTATGTATTTAAACCCTGTCTGTTTGTTCAGTCTCTGTCAGTCGTTGTTTGTTAATGGAGGTATGTTGTTAGCCTGGTCTGTGTTCCCTGCCTGAGTTTTCTGTTTGTGTTCATCGTGTTTAGTTTTCAGTTTTATGTTTTATTTCCCCATTGAGGGTTGTTCCTTTGTGTTTACTTGTTTATTTAATAAAGTCTTAACCGCATTTGGATCCACATCTCCTCGTCTGCCTCTCTGCTCAAGCGTAACAGAACGACTGACCCAACAATGGATCCAGCGGTTCTCCGGGCAAGCTGCCGCCTCCTGGACCTGAAGCAAGGAAGCCGCCCGGTGGAGGATCACATTAGGGACTTCCTGTACCTGGCGGGCGCCACCGACTTTCCTGACTCCTCCCTGGTGGTGTTTTTCCAGGCTAGCCTGACCGGTTCACTCCAGGAGCGGTTGCCCTCGACGACGCGTGGCTGGACGCTCGGCGAGTTCATGGAGGAGACACTTCTGGTATGCGGCTCGCTGCTTACTATGGGTGTGGTTGAGGATCCTGCCTCTACTCCCACGGCGGTGACCCTCCAGTCGTCCTTGGCTCGTCCTCTTCCATCTGCCCCACCGGTCAGCGAGCTCGCCCCCACGCCTGTCGTCATCCATGAGCCAGCATGGTCAACTTCGTCCGCTCGGAGGAGGAAAAGAAGACGGGTTTCCGCCTCCCGGCCCACGCCTGCCCCGGTCTGCGAGCCAGAGCCTACGCCTGTCACCGTGAGCGAGCCAGAGCCAGAGCCTACGCCTGTCACCGTGAGCGAGCCAGAGCCTACGCCTGTCACCGTGAGCGAGCCTGCGCCCACGCCAGCCACGGCCAGCGAGCCTGAGGCCACGCTGACCAGGAACAGCATCCTAGCTTCGCCAGTCGCATCAGCCTGGAGGAAGAGGAGAAGGGGAAAGGTCTCTGCTCTCCAGCCTCCGTCTGCCGCAGCCCCGTGCCCTAAACCCCTCTTGGCTCTGCTCTCAGCGCCCAGCGAACCCAAACTGGCGCATACCACGGTAACCCAGCCAGTGCCTGTCGCCTCAGAGGTCAGTGAGCCAGCGGCTGTAGCCTCGACCGTCCCTGAGCCAGCGCCTGTAGCCTCGACCGTCCCTGAGCCAGCGCCTGTAGCCTCGACCGTCCCTGAGCCAGCGCCTGTAGCCTCGACCGTCCCTGAGCCAGCGCCTGTAGCCTCGGACCGGTCCCTGAGCCAGCGCCTGTAGCCTCGACCGTCCCTGAGCCAGCGCCTGTAGCCTCGACCGTCCCTGAGCCAGCGCCTGTAGCCTCGACCGTCCCTGAGCCAGCGCCTGTAGCCTCGACCGTCCCTGAGCCAGCGCCTGTAGCCTCGACCGTCCCTGAGCCAGCGCCTGTAGCCAGGACCATCCTAGAGCCAGTGCCTCTCGAGCCTTCCAGGGCTCCTCCTCCCGAGCTTTCCAGAGCTCCGCCTTCCGAGTTACCCGAGCTTTCCAGAGCCCCGCCTTCCGAGTTACCGGGCTTTCCAGAGCTCCGCCTTCCGGGCTTTCCAGAGCTCCGCCTTCCGGGCTTTCCAGAGCCCCGCCTTCTGGGCTTCCTGAGCTTTCCAGGGCTCCGCCTCTCAAGCCTCTCGAACCTGCCAGGGCTCCACCTCCCAGGCCTCACGAGCCACCCAGGGCTCCGCCACGAGCCACCCAGGGCTCCGCCTCACGAGCCACCCAGGGCTCCGCCTCACGAGCCACCCAGGGCTCCGCCTCTCAAGCCTCTTGAGCCACCCAGGGCTCCACCTCTCGAGCTTTCCAGGGCACCGCCCCTCAAGCCTCTCGAGCCTTCCAGGGCTCCGCCCCCCGAGCCTCCTACGGCTCTGTTCCCAGAGACCCCAGAGCCTTCTAGGGCTCCGCCTCTGAAACCTCCTACGGCGCCACCCCCTTCGGCCCCGCCTCCAGAGACTTCCAGGTCTCCGCCTCCTGGGCCTCCTGAGCCAACCTCGGCTCCGCCTTCCTCAGCCCCGTCTCCTAGCTCTTCCAGGGCTCCGCCTCCAGAAGCTCCCGAGCCTCCCACGGCTCCGCCTCCAGAACATCCCATGGCTCTGCCTCCTGAGCCTTCTACGGCTCTGCCTCCCGATCCTCCTATGGCTCTGCCTCTCGAGCCACCCGAGCCTCCGACGGCTCCGCCTCCTACGGCTCCGCCCTCAGAGCCTCCTGAGCCTCCTATGGCTCTGCCTCTCGAGCCTCCCGAGCCTCCGACGGCTCCGCCTCCAGAGACCACAGAACCTTCCAGGTCTCCGCTCCTAAAGCCTCCTACGGCGCCGTCTACCTCGGATCCGCCTCCTGAGCCTCCCTCAGCTCCGCCTTCTGAGCCTTCTAAGCCATCACCTCCCTCGGCTTCGCCTCCCGAGCCTCCCTCGCCTCCGCCTCAGAGGTCCTCCTTGGCTCCGCCGGCCTCCCCAGTGGCCACTCCTCCTCCCAGGCCCCCTGAACCGGCCCTTACCCCACGGCCATCTCCTAGGCCACCAAAACCGGCCTCTGTCCTGTGGCCCCCTCCCAGGTCCCCTGAACCGGCCCTTGGCCCACGGCCCCCTCCCAGGCCCCCTGAACCGGCCCTTGCCTTATGGCCAGCCCCCGGGCCATCTAAACCTGTCCCGTCAATACCACCCCGGCCTCCTAAACCTGTCCCTTTGTGCCCCCGTGGACTGCCTAATTGCCCCTTATGCCCCCATGGACTGTCTCATCTCCCTTTGTGCCCCCGTGGACTGTCTCATTTCCCCTCGTGGGCCCCCTTGGACTTCCTGCCTGCCCTCTGTGCCCCTTGGACTGCCTCCTTGTTCTTGTGCCCCCCCTGGTCTGTCTGTCTGCCCCCGGTGCCATCATTTTGTTCTCTGTGGGTTTTCTGTCTTTTGTCTTGGGTTTTTAGGATTGTCTGGAAGCCGATCCTTTGAGAGGGGGCTCTTATGTATACCCTGTCTTGTTCCACTGTTGCCCTTTTTGTTTACCATTTTTGTCCCTTTTGTAGCTCCACAGTCTTGTTTTCCCTTGTGTTCACTGTTCATTGTTTTCACCTGCCCTTGTTAATTTGCCTTTGGTCTCTGTTAAACTCCTTGTTATCTTGTTTGAGTCCTGTTTGTTCATTGGCCCCTTTTTCCCACATTTATGCATTTAAACCCTGTCTGTTTGTTCAGTCTCTGTCAGTCGTTGTTTGTTAATGGAGGTATGTTGTTAGCCTGGTCTGAGTTTTCTGTTTGTGTTCATCGTGTTTAGTTTTCAGTTTTATGTTTTATTTTCCCATTGAGGGTTGTTCCTTTGTGTTTACTTGTTTATTTAATAAAGTCTTAACCGCATTTTGGATCCGCATCTCCTCGTCTGCCTCTCTGCTCAAGCGTCACAAGCGAAGCATGACAACTGGTTCACAAATCACATGCCCAAAGCCGAGCGCTTCTGAAGCAGCACGTAAGTCTGAGCTCCACCCTGTAAAGCCTACAGAATCCCTCAACACTGCATTGAATAGGCATCTAAAGCCAGATTGTCAGATTCATCAGCCAATCAGATTGATTTATTTGTTCTTGTGGGTGTGGTCTTTAAGATATGTCCCAGTCCAGGTCTTCTAGCTGGCCTTGAGTGATGCAGTCTCGCTTTCAGTGATGTACATCATTTGAAAGCAAAGAGCGCAAGCTCTAGCTGACGAGTAGGCTGCCACTGCCACTATTGGCTTTGAGAAAGAGATCCTTATGGATTTAAAAACCTGAGACGTAAACAGGAAAGGAGGGCTGATTTTCCTTTCAAGTAATTTGGTAAGTGCTTTTTGCACTGTTATAGCAACATCAGGAGTTTTCTAAGTGTAAATTAGGCTGCTTGAGCATTCAGTATCAGTTTAAGTTTTGAAAAGTAACCATGTAACCTTACAAAACAAAAATTATTGCAAGCAACATTTAGATCGCAAATATTATTAGAGACCTTGTTGGTTTTGGCTTTCATGCAGGGATGTGTTTTAAAAATGTCAATTGGTATTATTATTTGGCTGTGATGTAATGTATGGTGTCCATAGGCATAGTGTGTCTTAATTGTTAAACAGTTTTTTCTTAATGGCATGAATCAAACTGAAGGCCAAGACTTAAAATGCATGAGCCGCCACTGCATTTTATGATACCAGTATTGTCAGATTGTATTGCTGATTTGAAATATGTTTTTGTTATCTTAATTAGTTGTGTTAAATGTTATCTTAAATATGTTAACTTGACCAGTCATGCCAGTGCAGCTCCAATCAAATAGATAGGAGCTGCACTGGCATGACTGGAAATATTCTCCTGGGAGCGTCTTGTTTTCTTAATAATTTAGAAAAAAAAAAGTTGTTTAACTTGCAGATAGCTGCCATAACGCAAATATTATTTTTAATCCTAGATTAATTTATCCTATTTTATTCTGACCCCTTTACAAAACAATTGGATGGTTACCAGTTTGTACTAAAATACCATAGTTTCTGTAAAATCAAAATATGTTACTGTGGATTTTCCTTCAAACAGCTGAGAAAGATTCTGAATGTTTCAGTCATGTTTTTTAGGTCACTAGTGGCTAATACCATGCAAGTTATCACAATTTTGATTGTAGTTAAAATTACTGTAATGTGCTGTGAGCAAACTGTTAACCATGGAAATCTTTTGTTAGTATTCTTACAAAAGGACTGAAACAGTACCATGGCACAAATATGGTATCAAGTAGTCATACCATGTAGGCCTACTTCATGATTACTATGATTAACCTGGTACTCCAAGATACTTTAAAGAAATATGGTACTATGTTAGTACTAGTGTACGCTTTTGTGTCAGTGGGACAGGTAAAATGCATAATTTGGAGCTCTCCTGTGTTAGGTTGCCCACTCTTGCTCAAGTTTTAGCATTTAAAGCACGTAAACGCGCTGGATATCATGTAAAAATTGTGTCACCCCAGTTGTCATCGCCAATGCAGTTTCTTGTGTTTACTGACCATGACCTCAGCGGAAGATCACGCACAGATAGGTGAGAGTAGGGTAAATAAGGTTAAGAAGAGCAGCATCTAAACCAAACCACTTTGGAGCCCCGCTCCTTTACTGCTCTGGACCTGAGCCAGTTCGACTGCCCGTGGATTGGCTCTTTCTTTGCCTCTCCTCCTCCTAAACTTTCCCAAACTGCGATATGCACACATACGAGCCAGCCAGGCAGCGACTGAAGTAAGGAGGAGCAGGTTTTAAGGAATGAATTGAAAAGAAGCGTTTTTCACGTTATTCGACTGAAAAGCTGACATACACCGCATGTACGATTTTTTAAACGGTCTTTGAAAATGTCCCAAATTGGGGTACGGATAATTTTTCTATTTTTATACATCGAAACGGACGTAGTTTTTCCAGTGTTTACGTAAAAGGGGACAGGGAGGCACCAGGAAAACTTTCTGCGCGAGGACTTTTCTAGTCAGGTTTGCCTGGGATAAGCGAGGCAGTTTGGCGTAACTTTTCCACTCAAGTTTCCAGTGAAACGTCTTCTGCGGTCGAGCCTGGAGAGACTGCCTGACCTACCAAGGCTCTAAGTGCATATACCGTGGGTTGTAGCGTGAATGCTCTGTGTTGTCCTGCGTTGGCATTGAGGGATGCCAGCATGCCCTCGCTGATTCTTTCCCATCTGCTCCTCATCTGGTTCGCGCTCCAGCAGCTGGCTCTGTGCGCCGAGCGCGCATCCACTCGCGAGCGCTTCAAAGTGGTCATCGCGCCTCTCATCTGCAAACGGACGTGCCTGAAGGGCCAGTGTCAGGACACCTGCGAGCAGGGCAACAATACGACTCTTATCGGGGAAAACGGCCAGTCAGCGGATACACTGACCGCACATGGCTTCCGAGTCGGTAAGCAAAATCAAGCAGGTTTTTGGACAGTTATTGCTACTCTAATATCAACTCTTGTTATGAAACATTTTTTTTATTCAATCTACCTATGTGACAGTGGGCTTATTTTCAGTGATTCTCACACAAAATGTACAAAAAACATAATGGTCTTCTCTCATATATTCTAACTCGCTCTTCGTAATGGTTTCTGCATGTTGTCTGGTTGGAAGGGTAGCTCTCACTCTGAGCTGTATCAGATTGGAGGTGGTGGTAAGGCATGGTGCCATAAAGTCTATGCAGCGCACCCACACACACACACACACACACAGGGCTAGCTGGTGGGGTGAAAGTTGGTAAAGATTCTAGGGGCCCAAAGGTCCAGGGGGGCCCCACAACAATTTCTAAACTGTATTTTATAATAGGAAAGGGGCCCAGAGCAATGTACAGGCAGGGGTCCCAGATTACCTTGCTCTAGCCCTGCACACACACACATGCGCGCACACACACACACACGCACACATTGATACTCCAAACATTACGAGGCCTTTTGATAGACATAATGATTTTTATACTTTACAAACTATATATTCTATCTCCTACCCCTAAACCTAACCTTCACAGAAACCTTTTGGCATTTTTAAATAAAAACAAACAAACAAAACAAAAAATTGTATTGTGTTTTTAAGCCATTTGAATTACAGGGACACTAGGGGTGTCCTCATAAACCACATTTATAGCATAATACCCTCGTAATTACTGGTGTGTAACCTAAAAAAAAATATTGTAATCCACAAAAACCAACACACTCACACATACACTCCCTTATTCTTCTTTTAAAAACCCACATACATACTGTACATTCTCTTTGTCCATGATGACGTTCACACACACACACACATAGTCAACAGACAAAAATCTGTGTGTGTGTGTGTGTTTCTGGTGATGGGAATCCCCCTCTGGATAGCTATATGCACCAGTTTGTTATTTCAAGTAAAGAATGTCTGGGGCTGATATGGTAAGGAGTATCTACAAGTGTGTGTGTGTCAGTGTTTTTCATCAGACTAGTGATGAAATTGATCATTATAGTCATCGTCATTCTCCCTCTCAGCAGGTTAATTTTGTGGGTGTTGTCTTTCTGTTTCTGTCTTGCTCTCTCTCTCTCTCTCTCTCTCTCTCTCTCTCTCTCTCTCTCTCTCTCTCTCTCTCTCTCTCCCTCCCTCACTCACTTTTGCCCTCTCTTACTCTCTAATTTTGTCTGCTGCTCTCATGTGCTTTGAAATGAATGCGAGTTGAGTCCAAAAATAAATTAATGTGGTAAAAATAAAAGAGAGAGCAGATTCATAGCTCAGTGAAAGCTACATTTATGGAAGTCCAAAGAAGATGGAGACACACACACACACACACACACACACACACACACATCAGATGTTTGTGTGATTAAGTGAGTGTATATTAATGTGGAATGGGGGACTTTCTAAACAGCAATGTGATAACTCTCATACTTAGAATAGTCTTTTTTTTTTATTTTTATCTCTCCCTAAGTCCTATTTACTTATCCATCTATTTGACTTATTTAGTTAAATCCTGGTTATAGTTTCTGTCATAGTTGATGTGTTGAATTAGCAACCGTGAGTGATGGTGTGATATATAGCTCTGAACAGGAAGTTCTACAGGGTTACAAAAGGGTAGATTTCTCATCAGCACTACACAAACGCCTTATGGATGGATCCAAACCAAGCAGAGCTTTAATAGGTCCCTTAAAACAAATAAAAATTTCCCAATATAGCATCCCGCATATCACTGTGAAATATATCAACCTTATGCAGTTGTTGGTTGGCTTCTCAGTGTTAGGAATTGGAATGCGGCATAAACTTAGGAAGTGTTTAAATAAATGTGTGCACAGAGACTGCATCAATGTAGGAAGCTTAAAAGTAAATTCAAAGTCATAAGTGAGTACTGAATTCAAGATGTTTCTGACTTGTAAACACGTGACAAACACTCACAATTTGCATGAATATTTCCTAGTTCAGTTGTTCTCAACTGGTGAGTTGTGACACAAAAATGGGTTTCAGGTCTGTTCTGAAGGGGCAGTAAAGTAAAAACAATACTAAATGTAAATAATAAAATACAGCTAACAATATAATCAAGCATAGTTAGGATAGAAAAATAAATAGGTTTATCATCTGCATTTAAAAGACTGTGAGTCCCATCAAAGCCCATAGTGTCTTGGTGCAAATTCACATGGAAGAAACTAGTCAAAATAGGCAGATGCCAACATGGACAAGTTGCTTGAAATCTGCTCATCCTCAAAAACCATTAACAAAACTCTTCAAGGTAAAATATGAGCCAGGCTACCTTAAATATGGGTTCTCTTGCAACAAGGATAAAATGGTTTGTGCCAAACACGATGTGTGTTGTGCAGTAAATTATTGGCAGCCAAGAGCATAAAACCACAGAAATTCAAGAGATATTTAGAAACCAAACACTTTTAAACTATGCAGACAAGCCTGCTGAGTTTTTCAACAATTATTCATGGTAATATAAATAAATGATTTATATACATATAAATATATGAATACATTTCAATTATATTAAGGACGTTTTTTGTAGGCAATTTCTGTTCTGTGTTGGGTCACCACTTGATGTTCAGTATAAAAATGGGTCCTGAAGCAAAAGCTGCTGAGAACAACTGTGGTCACACTACAATTCACACTCCATTCACTTCCATTCAAACGTGTCCGAAATCAGTAGCCCAGAAATGCAAGCTCATGTCGAGTAACTTTCCATTTGTGGATGAAAGTGAATTTGTATGATGAGAAAACGTTTGACCAATAGAAGATCAAACCTTTACACACTGATCTCTTGGTTCAATAGAAAGAATACATAATGTATTTCAAAGCTGCTGAGTAGATGGTATATTTTAACAATTTAATTGTAATATTACTATTGTTATTTGCGATTTATTATTTTTAAAACCAGAAGCCCTCGAGCATGACATCATATCCTGTCCTTTGCACTATATGAGATAATTCAAAATTTCCCCATGCTTCCATGCAGGGCCGTAACAAGGAATTCTGGGCCTCCAGACTGTATATTGCTCTGGGCCCCTTACATAGTAAAAAATGCAGTTTTGAATATGTTGTGGGGCCCCCTGGACATTTGGGCCCCTAGAATCGTTACCACTTTTCACCCAACTAGCTACGGCCCTGCTTCCATGGCTTTACTTAATGCCATGAGAGAGAAAGAGAGTGTGAGAAAAGAAAATGTTAATGAGGTCAAAACAATAGAACCTCACCAATTACACTCACCGATTTTGCAAATGGTTTTAAGCCTTAGCCTTGTGCAAACCTGTGTCCACATGCATGGATGTTGTATATTGGCTTCGCTATACGCAACGCATAATTTCATGAGCCATGTGACCAAACAACATGCCATCAATCACAGCAGAGTTTGTGTTTGGTTGAAATGCCAACAAAACTACATCTGGTAAGAAACCTTGTTAAGTTTTTATATTGAAACCTGTTGGATTTAAAAATGTTAGTGATTTATCAAGAAATGGCATGTTGTTAAACACAATGACCATGTGCGTAGACTGTATTCTCATTTTCCTTAAAATATCATATTCACTGTGCATTATCACATTGAGAATAATGTAAAACTTTTGCTCTTTTGGAAGGAAATTGGTACTTTAATTCACCAAAGTGGCATTCGACTGATCACAAAGTATACTCATGACATTACTGATGTAAAAAAAACAGCACCATTACTATTTGAAAAAAGTCATTTTTGATCAAACCTAGACAGGCCACATTTCAAGCAGCCATCACTCAAACAGCTTATCCTTGAGTAATCTTGCTAAATTGCTAATTTGGTACTAGAAAAACACTTGCCATTATATCAAGCACAGCTGAAAGCTATTTGATTTGTTAAATGAAGATTAACATTGTCTTTGTGTTTGTTTTTGAGCCAGTGTGGACATACATGTTTAGGAAAACTATTTGGTCTAAAACATTTATTTTTTTATTTGTTGCATATTTCTTAGGGGATGTTAGTTACAAAAAATGCACACAGCAGTTACGCTCTGGTCTCAGGAGGTTAAATGGCTTAAAACTGTCCTTTGTACAGAAAGAGAGAGGGAGAAATATGCTCTTTCTATTACTTTTTTTTTATTCTTTCTTCCTCAATCTCACAGAGATTCTGATATGTGCATGAGCATGTATCTATCAAAAATGTTATGTGTTTAGATACCCCCCATATATTATATTTGATAAATAAAATGCTACCCAGAGTCTTTTTGAATATGAATACCTTACGTCTCTTTAAAACGTATGCTGCTTGTAAGAGTCCAGTGGGGAATAATGCTCTCCTAACAAGGATTTTCATGTGCTTGAATAGCCCAAGCCGCAACCTGAGCCTTGAAAGATCTTAAGAGTCCAGAGTTCATCTCTGTTGTGTTCAGTGGAAGTTAGCATTCCAGTTACCCTCAGGCTGTATTAAAACTGTATAATCATAATCATAACAATAATGGTTTCTTGTAATACAATAATTTAGTTTGACATTAATAGAAGAATTTTACATCTGGCCCCTAAGGCCTGACACATATTAGTCTACATTTTTCTATGACTTGGTCTTTGTGGTTTCAGTCATTGAATGCAATGAAAGACTGCCTTGAAGATCATGGCACTTCAGAAACATTTGTATGTTGACTCATAGTATTTGACAGACACTGGTCTGGCTCTATATTCTCTATATTTACTTTTTAGAAGAAAGGAATATTCTGGGTTCATTACAAGTTAAGCTCAATCGACAGCTTTTGTGGCATAATGTTTATTAACTCAAAAAATTATTTCAACTTGTCTCTCCTTTTCTTTAATCAAAAATTGAGGTTGAAGGCAGAAATGCAAAGCTTATTAATTTTATAAAAACACACACTAATTCTTCAAACTTGTGTATTATTTGAGCTTTAAAGTTTTTAAATCATTTTGTAGCATTATGTCATCATGGCAGCAAAGTTCTAAAATTAAATAAAACTACACAGAAAATGTTAGTAAGTAATTTTATCACACCAACACGCATATTGTTTATGTCTTGTGGCAATACTTTTGAAATAGTGAGAATTTTAACAATTAATGATTGGCCCCAGTCACCTTCCACTGTAAGTGCCTCACTGTAATCAAGATTTTTGCTTCTTGTTTTTTTTTAAGAAAAGTAGGGGCAGGTCAAAATGTATTTGAACATTATGGCACAAATGTTGTCGACTGAGCATAACTTGTATTGAACCTAGAGTATTCCTATAAGATTCAGAATTCCAGACTGATGTTTTTTGAGTATTGTGAAAGCTTTGCCTCTTATGTGTCCCACTCTTTCTGCCAGCTTCTGGGCTGTCATGTGGTGAGAGGTGTGTAAACCCCAAACCATCGTCCACTTCTCCACAGTGCCACAGAGTGCCCAGAATTATGTCAGCCACCACAGCAGGGCTACCCAACACCGTTTTCTGTCCTCATTCACACACAAACACAAAAACACACACACTCTGCCTCTCTTTTACACATAAGCATCACATATTATTTTCTTATTTTGGTGACATATTTTTGCTTTATTTAATTCAGTTGTACTTCTAGTCTTTAGTCCCTTGTTATTATAGTTTAATGTTCAGTGTATGCTGTGATTTAGGTAGTGCACACAAAATTAAGAGCTAAGAGGAATCAAAGCTATTTATATTACATAACTAGATATGTAAAATTTTTTAGATAGTCTGTCTTATAGTCTTTATTTCTCTCTTGCACTCACGCTGCTCTTCATGGAAAATCCAGAAAGCCACAAAGGAGCAGTTTCAGAGAGGAAAATGTGTCAGAAATCCAGTCAAACATTCCAGAAACACGCCAATCCTTGTGTCTTTGTGAGTGTGAGTCAGTGGTCATTCAAGTACGATTTGATGTGGTTATTAGTTGCTGTGTCATCAACCTCGGTTTTATTCCATACTTAAGTTCTTCTTGTGCACATGCACTCTCACATAAAGAGTTTAACAAAGGATGGAACACTTTACAATAAATCTTGGTTAAAGGTTATTTCTGAAAATACAATTGTGCATTGTTAGTTCATGTTATATCGTGATGCATTAACTGTATTATTGTATACAACTTTTAGTTTTACAAATATATTAGTAAATTATGAATTTGATACTAACCAAGATTAATGAGTGCTCTAAAAGTATTGTTCATTTAAGTATATATTAATTACATTAATATTAACAATACAACCTTATTGCAAGTGTGGATTAGTGTGTCTATGTTTGAGAGAGAGGTGGCAGCTGTGAGGCTTTTTTAAAGGGCAATATTGAAACTCAGGCCCTTTAAAAAGCATTCTGGTTTACTCAGAGTAAACTCAGTGCTTTTCACTGTGAGAATGAGGCCAGTTATTTAAAGTAGAGTAGAGGAATGTGTATGTGTGTGCGTGTGTGTGTGTGTGTGTGTGTGTATTTGTTATTGGCTGCCTACCCTCAAGTTATTCAGAACTGAAAACATCTAAAAGCTTATAGTATTGGACATTTAAAGGGGTCATGACATACTCTTATTTTATAATTTTATTATTTTCCCTGAGCTCCACTTATAGTGTTAGAAAAGGTTTTTGCACCAAAACAGTCATAATGTTTTTGCCCTCAGCGTCTCCTTTTCACAACACAACTCGTTTGAAAGCAGCTTTACAGAAAATGATGCTGTAACAGAAAATTATGCTGTAATGTCTTAAAGTCCTCATTGAGCAGCATGGCGGTGCAAGTGCTGGGCTTCCGGGGCTTAAGACAAAACATTTTTTTCGCAAAGCCCCGAATATTTTTTAGCATCTTGTAGAGATGTCAGTACCAGTGCTTGTATCAAGTTGATACTAAAACATGTATTTTTATATTTTAACAATATTATTTTAATATTAAGGAATATACACTCACTGAGCACTTTATAAGGAACACTAATAAAGTTCCTGATGTGTTCTGCTGTTGTAGCCCATCCACCTCAAGGTTCATTCTGAGATGCTCTTCTGCACACTACAATTGTACAGAGTGGTTATCTGAGATACTGTAGCCTTTCTGTCTGTTCGAACCATTCCGTATGGTTATACAGCATGAATATAATGGCAATATTAGGTATCTCTGTGTAATACAAGTCACATATTATTTGACTAAACTGAGTTGATGTTGGTGGGGAGGGAAAAGTTTTCTTAACTTCAATAAACTTTAATGTAAACAACTTCCACAGACAGGAATGCACTAAAATAGCACCAATTCATCTAAATTTAAACTTTTCTCAAAGTCTAATTCGGAAGTTGACTTATTGAAGGAATTAGTCTCCATAGGTTGAGTATTCATTCATATTTTCATTAATTTCATATTTCTATATACATAATTTTGCATTTAAAATATTCATCTCATAATATTTTTTTATGCATTTGTAACTGCTGTGTAATTGCATTTATTCCTGCTCTGTGAAAATACAAGTAACTGCCAATTCAGATGCAGCTTCTGTGCCACCTTTGCAGTGTAAAGATGGCTTTAGTCCCCAAAAGTTGAGTATTCATTGCAATGGGCATTAAATCTCATAAACTCTCATCATCCACAATATTAATCTGCCGGTAATCTCTGATAGGGATGCACATGTCAGTGTAATGACTCCAGGCGGACGCATTGCAAAGTTCCGCCCTCCCAACAAGTGTTTATGCTGTATTAACGGTAAATGCGTTAATCACGTTTAAGAAAAAGTTAAGTGTTAAACTTTTTAAATCAATCGCATGCGATTAACACGTTCATTCCGACATCACTAATAACTATCAAACAGTCAAACACATACAATCCATGCTGAAATTTGCTGAACACACATAATACAATTTACTGTGAAACGTGATGTACACACATAATCCAACGCATGGTGAAACATGAAGCACACGCATATCATTCTTCACTGATGTAATCAGGAACTTTCTTAAACTTCATTGACTATTTCCTGATGTTGGGATGCTTCAACAGAGGCCAAAGCAGAGACATTTACATTTATGCATTTGGCAGATAATTTTATCCAAAGTGACTAATAGTGCATTCAAGGTACGGTATACTGTACATTGTATCAGTTTGTATCAGAAACGCTGGTCTACACAGGTGCAACATCTCACATCTTCCATTGTCTGTTTACTCTGTATGAGACGTGGTTCTCCCAGCCAGCGGCAGCAATGGAAAGGAGCACAACAGACACAGACAAGCTAAAATTTTTAATTTTAGCTTGTACTGCTCTTAAAATGTGACGCACAGTGCCGGAAATGCATTAAAATGGTCAGAAACGTCCATCTAGAGCATGTTTATTCAGACCAACAATTAAAAAAAGTGCAGATGGGGGGGGCCTGGATAGCTCAATGAGTAAAGATGCTGACTACCACCCCTGGAGTCGCAAGTTTGAATCCAGGGCGTGCTGAGTGACTCCAGCCAGGTCTCCTAAGCAACCAAATTACCCCGTTTGCTAGGGTGGGTAGAGTCACATGAGGTAACCTCCTCTTCCTCATGGTCACTATAATGTGGTTCTTGCTCTCTGTGGGAGTTGTGAGTTGAGTGGTGGCGAGTTGTGCGTGGATGCAGCGGAAAGTAGCGTGAAGCCTCCACACATGCTAGGTCTCCGCGGTAATGCGCTCAACAAGCCACATGATAAGATGCGCAGATTGACTTCTCAGACACGGAGGCAACTGAGATTCCTCCTCTGCCACCAGACTGAGGCGAGTCACTACACCACCATGAGGAGTTAGAGCGCATTGAGGAATTGGGCATTCCAAATTGGGGAGAAAGGGGGGGGGGGGGGTGCAGATGGGTGCAAAAACGCATCCAAAACATGTTTATACTAAAAACAGCAAGTTGTAGAATGGTGGTCTCCTTTAAAGAGTTCAAACTTGACACTGCGTCTTCTAAATGTGGCGTGAGATGTATGGTAATGTTCGAAGCAGTTCGTCTATTGCACGTTTATGAAAAACTTTTAAAAATAGCCCATATTGGCACAAGAAGTTGTCCTCTGTAAGTCCCCATTAGTGTTGCGGAATAGAAGGCCAATCTGTCTTTTTCTCTCCTATTCACCTTTCTGACTGAGCACCAGTGGACGGGCCAAAGGTGTGATGATGTAAAAGTAGGCTTTGATGTCTTGCTGTAGAGGCAGTCATGTGTTATGTATTCTTCTTGGTGATGTCACAAAGTAGGGAAAATCCAAACAAGCTGTTTTTGCTGTTTGGTTTAAATAAATGCTCTTTTTGAATTGAGGAAGTTTTGAGTTCTGAAATTTACAGTATGCTTTTATAGTAAAATAAACTCTTACATGCGAAAGATCAAGTTTGTTTCCTCATGATCCCCTTAAATGATGGTATAAACTTAGTTTTCTACATCCCCTCTATTGTCCAGTTGTGATTTTTAGTACCTACTGCATTCTCAAGACAGCACAGGAGAAAGAACAAGATGTTTAAATAGAACTGAATCCAAATTCTGATTCATAAAACAGCAAGAAGCAAACGGTGAGGTCATTAAGAATTGCATGACCCAGGACATACTGTAATCTTTGGGCCCTTGTATATATTTAAACTGCCCCTGCAGTGACCCTCAAGGGCCAGGAACAACATTTCTGGTTTTCTCCTTCATTAGGGCTCATTCAAACGGAGACTTCACAACATCAGTATTTTTCTCAGTCAGACTAAACCTTGCAAATACAGATAAACACTGACGCAGGCATTATGATAAAGCACCTCATCTTCCAAAGACTGTATTTTTTTTTTTAAATAACTTTCAAAAAAGGAATTTTCGATGAGTCATTGCGATTCTGATATAAGTCATGAGACTTAAGTTAGTGTTTGTAGTGTCTGGCTGATTTTTTTTTCTGTCTACTCTTGGGACAAAGTTTTCCTTAACATTCCATATAAATGTCCCCCTTCCTCTTCCTCCCTTGCCATAAATTAACAAATACCTGTCAACCGCTGATGATGACATCACAGTCACGGTGCATTGCTAGCATTTTATCCATCTACGCTGCCTTAATTCTCACATCTGCTTGGCTTACAAAATTGGAACCTCTGCTGTTGCCAAGGTTACGACTTGTTCAAGTCCCCCATGTGACTATAGGGCAAGGCTTGTTTAAGAATTAAGAAATAGCAAGAAATGTAAACACTGACATGAAAGAGAAGGGTTTCCCCTGAGCTGGTTTGATGTTTTATTTGCTGTGCTTGTATGTACAAATATTTTGAAATTTATTTTTAATGTTGGTCAGACTGTTGAAAAAAGTCTTTGAAATATATTTTTCAGAATTTAAAGAAATAGAAATACATATTTGGAGCACTGTAAATAACTTTGTGTGTTTGGAACAAAAACAGACAGCTTAATTTTTCAACGTATTATGCATTTTATCACAGTTTTTGCTGAATACTAAAGGTTTTCAGGAAACAACCGCTGTATGCACAATATACATGTTAGCATGTTAAAGTTTTTATAAATGTGGTATTTATTCATACTGTATGTGGGTGTGCTTATGTATGTTAATATACAGTCCATGAACATGCCCTTTCGGTTTACACCCACCCTTTCCTTTTCTTGACTTTTTCAGGTGAGCATTTTAAAAAAACTGAGATTATGTTTTTAATGTTGTTGTTTTGTTTTGTTTTTGGATTCCAAAATCTGATCCGCATGATATTTTTATGACTGTTTAGTTTTCAACACAGTTGATAGCAGTGGGAGTAGATTGCTTAGAAAACATGAAGTCTGCATTATAATGGGTGTGTGCTTGTTTTTTTTTTGTTTTTGTTTTTTTTCTGGCCCCAAAAATAAACACACAACAAAACACCAAAAAAACACAGTCCCATGAGAAGCTATTGTCAAGAAACACATTATGTTGTGGAATATTCTTGGGCCCAACCTCCTGTTGTTTTGACACTAATGGCTAGTTTTGTATTTTCTGTATGTGTTCAGAATCCCCAAATTATAGTTGTTAAGATGTAATTTAGTGGGAGGGTTTGTGGTTTGTCAGCATGTGTTAGTAACTTTGTTAGAAGATAAGTTAGTTGGTGTATTTAGATAACATGTTGGTTGGTGTGTTGATTGGTATGTTTGCGGTCAGATGTTAGTTGTTAGTTAGTTGAAGCCAGGGCAGTCTCATAAGGGCATTACCATAGCGACTTTTTGACTGCACCATGAAAACATCAGAGTTGTTATGTTAATCAGGTCAAACGATTCTGTTATAGCCTCTGCAATCTTTGGATATTTTTGCATGTTTCATATTGTATTATGCTTAGAAATATATTTGTTTAGTGACATATTATTATCATATCAATATTTTACATTGCCTAACAACCCAAACACCAACTAAAAACCTAACCACTTTTCAACAATATAAAGCATGTAACAGGCAGATCAATTTAATGTCACAATCATTTAAGTTACACTTCACTATAATATAGATATTATAAAAGATGCAACTCTTATGACACGGAAACGCTGCTAGTAAACACGCCACAATACTACAGGTCTAGGGAACTATACTAAACAGGCTTCCACTCACAAAATCCAAACTAACTGTCCCTACATAATGTAATATGTCGTGGGAGTCAGTTCTAACCAGAATGTATGTGTGTGTGTGTGGACATGTTTATGTGGTTTACAAGGACTATTTTTTTTATTACAAACTGGGGTATTATTACAAGGGTATTATGCTATAAATGTGGTTTATGAGGACATTTCTAGTGTCCCTGTAATTTAAATAGCTTAAAAAACATATTAAACAATGTTTTATTGAAAATGTAAAAATGCAGAAAGTTTTTTGTGAGGGTTAGGTTTAGGGGATAGAATCTTTAGTTTGTACAGTATAAAAATCATTATGTCTATGGAAAGTTCCCATAATGATAGGTAGACCAACATATTATCTGGTGCTAAAAAAATTAATCTGTGTGAGAAGGTGGATGGATGTAAATGAGGGCATGCTAAGCTAGTAAGCTAGTGAGATCAGGGCACTGTTGCTTTGGGTTGTTTTAAAGTGCTTTTTCCTTTTTAATATCTTGTCTGTCATTTTCATGTCACAGTCTCGGCTGACTATAGATATAAATAAGATGTACAGTTTATGAATAAATAATCAATACAAACATAATTTGTTTGTGGTTATGTCATGTGCCTGTGTGCCCAAGAGAGCACATAATCTACAATATGTGTGTATGTGTCTGAGCTTGCTGGCCTTTGAGCCAGTGTATCTGAGGAATGTAAAAGTTCTTTGCTTCTGCACCACTGTACCAATGTACGGTAGACTTACTCTTTTTCTCACACACATACTTAATGGCCCAGTTCCCGCTCAGCCACTACTGCATTATGGGAAAGCAGCCCACACTCCTTTGGCACCTAAAACACATGTGTGAATGTTTTAAACAGGCTAGTTTTTTTCTTTCTATCTTTTTCTATCTCCTTCTTTCCAAAGTTCTGAAAAGGTTATACTTGTTTCCTTTGTTTTGGAAAATACCTTTATTGCCAAAAGTCTGCTGTATGAAAAGTCTTTGTGTCTTGGAGTCTTGATGAAAGACTTTGTACATAATCTTTTTAATACTGTACCTATGTGCTTGTGAAAGGTACATTTTTGGGGGTTAGAAACATTTAGTTAAGCACAAGATATGATTGATACATGGCATGCCAATCTACTCTGAAGAACACAGAGGTAGAGAGCTGACTGATAAAAGCCTTGTGGTAACAATTTTGGAGTTTGTTTTTTTATACTTGTGTTTAACTTTATTAACAATGGCCTTGAAATGATTAAATGTTGCTTTGTTTTACAAATCTCATTGTGTAACAACATGGAACAATGTAGTAGTTTAAAGCCTTTTATGAAAATGATATACCAATCTAAAAAATTATAGTCTAATGATTAATAATTAGAGGTAGACTGATAGTGTGTTTTGCTGATATGATAACTAGGTGGTGGAAATGCTGATAACTGATTAATTGGCCGATATTATTTTTAATTGTTTATAGAATGTTGAAAAAATGGCTTAGTCTTTCCTTACTGTGACTGGCATAGAGGCTACAAGAATCCAAAATGAATAAAATACCAGATAATACCGGAAAAAAATGAAGATTTGGTGCATAACAATGGACTTTTAAACAAGCCTGAATCACACCAAGGACTTTCTTTTTAATTGACAGAGACATGGCTCTGTTACAATGCTCTATATTTAAGTATTAATTTAATTAAGCTTTTTATATCTTATATATTCACCAGATGAAGGATGTATATTATATTTATTTGACTCTCTATGTTGAATCTCTTGGAGAAACAATTGACATAATAGAGATTTAAAGGGGTCATGAACTGCCTTTTTTATTTTGTACTGGTCTCTAAGGTCCACTTATAATGTTATTAAGATTTTTACATAAAAATCATCATAATTTATAAGTAAAAGGCTATTTTCTGTCCTGTTTTGACCCCCTCATCGGAACAAGAATAGATGTGACAGATTGTAGACTCAGAAGTAAACGCCCACTGGTATGATTGGCTAACAGTTTTGCTGTGTGCCCACCGATGTAAACTTCTGTATGAATGTTTGACAGCCTACATCCTTCATAGATGGACGCTGCTGTGATTTAGGTTAAAAACGCATAAATACTCATATCAAACGATATGTAATAACAGACAAAGCAATAGTGACCACGTAATAAAAACAGTTGCTCACACTTGTGTGGTGCAACATTACTGCTGGATCCAATAGAGTCGGCACAGCATAAGCTTTTACTTTCAATCTTTCTGAAAATCCTGCGTCGAATTTTGCCTTGTTTGTAAATGAATCTGCGGTAAAATGAAGCGAACAAAGGACTAAGTTCTTACTGATGTGGTCTGGAACTTCATTAAAAATAAAGTTCATCCACTCTTTCCTAATGTTGGGATCAGAAGGAAGGCAATGCAAAGACTGTATTTTTCCACAACTTGGCAATGTCTTGTTGTCTTTGTCATTTTTATTGTTTGGATTCTGCGTAGACCTGCGTTTGCCTCTCTCGTTATTTACCTACTACATGCGTGAATTGGTGGACGGGGCTAAACAGGCAGTGATGTAGAAGCAGGCGTTGATCTTCTTCTGTGGATGCGGTGTTTAGCCACACTATTATGTAATAAAGTGGCACATTACACATCCTGTCGTTTTGGCAGATTGGCTTCAATATAAGCTGTTTTTAGACTAACGAGAAAGTTTTGAGTTCTGAAATTTACAGGATGTTTTTATAGTACAATGACCTCTTATATGTCAAAAGATCAAGGGAATTTTGAATTCTCAGTTCATGACCCCTTAATTTATAATTGTGTCTTTCCTAAGGAATGCTTTATTAAATTAGCATTTACCTGCCATTTGACAGATACTGAGTATAGTCTGTTGTAGCCCTGCAACATAACATTTGAGTATTTTAACAATCACATTACACAAAAGTGATCTGACAATCAGAATATGGCAGACATTTCAGTAAGATATTTGATAAACTCACATTCAAGGACTTTTTAAGGTTGTTTTCCCAAGTATTCTGGTATTTCAATTTCTGAAAATCAAGCACTTTAAGGAACGTGTAAGAACCCTGCTATAGTGAAACTGATTTATCCCACTACTGTGGCAGATTTATGGATTCAGCTGCCTTTATACTCTGGTGTGCGAAAGCTGGTATGCAATTTTCAGCTTCTTAAACACAGTGATTTTCAGATGGGCAGTGGATAGACATGCAAGGCAGACACCCCCCATTAACCAGCAAATAAAATAAAATATCATCACACAGTCTATTCTGTCATGTACACCCCACCCATCAATCCACGCTCACATACAATACACACAGATTGGGTCTGTTAAATCTATTAACATTCTCTTTGGCTCAGACAAAAGAGTAAGAAAGAATTTGTGATTCCTCTGATATCATAAGCACATAACATTTTGAGGCCTTACATTTTTTAGATTAAAGTACAAATTTTATAGACAGTCTAAGCCGATTTAGGGAAGGTGAATTTGAAGTACGAAAGCAAAAGATATACTAAACCATATGCCCCGAGAACTAAACACTACTGGGGAAAGTCTCATGTATGTGTGTGATTAAGTAGTGTAGTGAAGTCTTAAGCTGTATTGTTTTTTTTTAAACTTCTGTCTGTCTGGAGTACTGCAATTAACTCAGCAAGCACAGACACACTACATTCCCACACATGCTGACAGGTTCATACATAGTCACGCACATACAACCCTACTACCCAGAGTTATGACATGCACATCCATCCAAATACAGATTAATATAGGCAAAAACACAGGCCTCCACACAGAAAATCAGTCAGATTCCTGCATACACACCCTTTAGCCCACTAGCCCATTAAAGGTATACAGTACACAGACATTCAGTGTATGTCTCTGATATGATTACAAAGCCATTACCATGTCACAGACTGCCATCTTGTAAAGGGTTATGAGAAAGAAAGAAAGAAAGAGAAAGAAAGAAAGAAATGAAAAAAGTTTTTTTCCCCTTTTAGTTCTTCCATATTTTTCCTCCTAGGGCTATTCTTTTTTTTACTAGACGATTTGGTTACTTGATTATTTCTGTCATAAACTACTTTATTTTGATTGAAGTGTTTTTTTTAATTCTCTCACCATTCTCATAAAGTTCCCTCTGTGTCGTGCCCTCATGGATATAATATAAGAGAAGGTTTTTTTGTATTTATTTTTTAAGGAAAAGCAAGAATATCAATGCACTCAGAGCCAGAAATAGATTGGCCGTAGGGAGCACCAGGACCCACAGGTTGACTGTCAAAACCAAATTTAAGTAAACATACAAAGATTTTAAAGAGAGAAAAGGTTACAACATTGTCAGGTCAGCACATTGAAGCCATATTGGTGGATCCTGGCATAGTTCATAGACAGCATTCTCTAGGTTGGCACGAGGCATGTCCTTCCACAAAGCCTTCAGAAGTGTACTCCGCGTCTCTATAACAGATTAATGAGACGATGCTTCTTAACCACTCAAACAGAGCCTTAATCAGTTAGAGTGTGTGTGTGGGTGGAAGTCATAAGCACAAAGACACTCTCTGGCCAGCTGTAATTGTTTCCTTGTGTCCTCCTGATCAAGCTACAATAGAAGGTCAGCCACAGTCTGCTGCTGCCAGGTTCATTATACAAACATATAAGCTCATACACTACGGTATATTTGTACTGTATGTGTTTTTCGTAATATCTTCCAGTTGTCTCATTTCTGGCCTTGTAAATTGATTTCTGGCCTTAAACATTGACATTTTCCTTTTACATTGGTAAACATACATTATAGAACATAGTAGCACCCAACACAATGCAAGGAATAGGATTGGGAGGATAACTTTTTAAATGTAATCCGTTACAAATTCTGATTACTAAATAAAAATGTAATCAGTAACCTAATCCAATTGACACAAGAAGAAATGACTTTAATCATATTACATTTAATAATTTTTGGACTACCTTAAGGCAGAGGTGGGTGACTCGAGTTACATGACCTGACTCGAGTCAAGTCGCAAATTTAAGGACTTGTGACTTGAAGAAAATGACTTGACTTGACTTTGACTTGAGAACCAGTGACTCGAGACTTGACTTTGACTTTAACTACATGACTGGACAATGACTTGACTGTTTTTTATTATTATTATTTTTAATATCTTATTATAAACAGTAACAAAATGTGTTTAAAAAGATTTTGCAACATCAATTAATTCATATGCAAAAATGTAACCCTGCCAGCACCACTGATCTGCATCTGCGCAGTTAACACAAGCAAAAATGACAGATGATTGTCAAGTTCCCAAAATAATCTCCTTTGGATATAAAAATTTCAAATTGGATTGTGTGAATTAAAAAAAAGTATGAAAATATGCAACACAAAAATATCTGATACAACCACCACAACCTCAAATTTCATCAGACATTTAAAAACCACAAGGAAAGTAAAGTAAATAATTTCATTATCATTTCATTATCCAGAAAGATTAATATGTAAATTTACAGTTCAAATGTTTGAGGGTTGTCAGTAAATTTAAATGATTCACGATAAATCTCATGTTTTGTAGCACGACAAGTTTGAAATGACCCGACAATTACTCTCTAAATGTGTGTGTGCCTCTTCTAAACCTTCTCAACAGTCAAGAAAATATAATAACCATTTGTTGGCAATATAAAAACATAACAGGCAGAATTGCAGTCACAACACTTCATTTAATACATGACAAGTAGTATAATATATACACAATGACTCGTGATGAAATCCAAGCGCTCTCATAGTGATTATGACTTCTGAAGACTTTAACTAAAGCCCTTGAATGCAATACTTTTATGACTATTTTATATAAATGTCTCTCTGATGTAGGGCTGCCCCCGACCAAAGATTTTCCTAGTAATTTAAGCCATTAGTCGACTATATTTTGGCCAGCATCCAAAAATGGTTTTAGTTCCAGGGCTGAGAAAGAATGTTATAAGTAACATTGATAACACTGTTCTACATTACAGAGAAATACTAAATTGTAATAATGAGCCTTTAAAATATAATTTTTACAAGCGCATGAACAAAGAGAACCGCATCCATGCTGGCAAAAGCGGTAATGATTCTGAATGTGTCGGAAAAACCAGCAAGAGACTGTCTGAACATTTTGTTAATTTATAGAGAGAAATGCATATTAGGGTTGTGCCAACAGACGATGATCTCGGGGATTGACGATGGTCAGAGTGATCGCAAATAGCTGATGCCTTTGCCGATGTCAAGGCGATATTTGGCATGTTTTCCCATTAATGTATTAAATTATTATTATTATTATTATTAGGCTATTATTATTATCAGATTAATATTTCTAATAATTTGCCGTTAGACAAACAGACACATGCTTGAAGAAACACTTTATTATATTTTTAAGAACAGATTACAGAAAAGCCACCTATGCACATGTCTGACACGCTGATACAGGGACATGCAGTCTTGTGGAGCACACGCATGTTTCTTTGTTTCTGTCTTCTGATTTTATTTATTTATTTTTTTTTGCAAGAACAGTATCGTCTATAAGTGCTGCAAATGACCTCAGACTTCTCAGCTCAGGAGGTGCTTTGAATTCAGTTCGCTTTATTTCCACAGAGCAGTTCCTTGTGACCACAGCTCTGCATCCTATAGCCTATACATCTGTGATTAAAACATAAAATAATACAAAAACACGTTCACCTCAAACCATGATTTATATTTCAGTGATTACAATCATCATACATTTATAATTGTTTTTATGTCTTCATTTGTTAATAATAGTCAAAATAATTTTCCACCTGCATGTTTAGACAGAGACTTGCTTGACAGTAAATGGAAAGTTGGTTACTCTCTCTCTCTCTCTCTCTCTCTCTCTCTCTCTATATATCTCTCTATCTATATCTATCTATATATATATATATATATACTTTATTTGACCACTTCATTATTTTATTTGCATTTTCATTTAGTTTGGAGTGCAATTTGAATTTAGAAATTTATTTTATTTCAGTTTTTCGTTTTTTTAAATAAATGAATTAAATTTAAATGCAAAATCACTGAAGCAAGAATATTCACCAATCCCTCAGCCCAAGAGTTGCAGATGTAATTGGATATTGGAATAGCAGTGTATATATATATATATATATATATATATATATATATACAGTGAGGAAAATAAGTATTTGAACACCCTGCTATTTTGCAAGTTCTCCCACTTGGAAATCATGGAGGGGTCTGAAATTGTCATCGTAGGTGCATGTCCACTGTGAGAGACATAATCTAAAAAAAAATCCAGAAATCACAATGTATGATTTTTTAACTATTTATTTGTATGATACAGCTGCAAATAAGTATTTGAACACCTGTCTATCAGCTAGAATTCTGACCCTCAAAGACCTGTTAGTCTGCCTTTAAAATGTCCACCTCCACTCCATTTATTATCCTAAATTAGATGCACCTGTTTGAGGTCGTTAGCTGCATAAAGACACCTGTCCACCCCATACAATCAGTAAGAATCCAACTACTAACATGGCCAAGACCAAAGAGCTGTCCAAAGACACTAGAGACAAAATTGTACACCTCCACAAGGCTGGAAAGGGCTACAGGGAAATTGCCAAGCAGCTTGGTGAAAAAAGGTCCACTGTTGGAGCAATCATTAGAAAATGGAAGAAGCTAAACATGACTGTCAATCTCCCTCGGACTGGGGCCCCATGCAAGATCTCACCTCGTGGGGTCTCAATGATCCTAAGAAAGGTGAGAAATCAGCCCAGAACTACAGGGGAGGAGCTGGTCAATGACCTGAAAAGAGCTGGGACCACCGTTTCCAAGGTTACTTTTGGTAATACACTAAGACGTCATGGTCTGAAATCATGCATGGCACGGAAGGTTCCCCTGCTTAAACCAGCACATGTCAAGGCCCGTCTTATGTTAGCCAATGACCATTTGGATGATCCAGAGGAGTCATGGGAGAAAGTCATGTGGTCAGATGAGACCAAAATAGAACTTTTTGGTCATAATTCCACTAACCGTGTTTGGAGGAAGAAGAATGATGAGTACCATCCCAAGAACACCATCCCTACTGTGAAGCATGGGGGTGGTAGCATCATGCTTTGGGGGTGTTTTTCTGCACATGGGACAGGGTGACTGCACTGTATTAAGGAGAGGATGACCGGGGCCATGTATTGCGAGATTTTGGGGAACAACCTCCTTCCCTCAGTTAGAGCATTGAAGATGGGTCGAGGCTGGGTCTTCCAACATGACAATGACCCGAAGCACACAGCCAGGATATCCAAGGAGTGGCTCTGTAAGAAGCATATCAAGGTTCTGGCGTGGCCTAGCCAGTCTCCAGACCTAAACCCAATAGAGAATCTTTGGAGGGAGCTCAAACTCTGTGTTTCTCAGCGACAGCCCAGAAACCTGACTGATCTAGAGAAGATCTGTGTGGAGGAGTGGACCAGAATCCCTCCTGCAGTGTGTGCAAACCTGGTGAAAAACTACAGGAAACGTTTGACCTCTGTAATTGCAAACAAAGGCTACTGTACCAAATATTAACATTGATTTTCTCAGGTGTTCAAATACTTATTTGCAGCTGTATCATACAAATAAATAGTTAAAAAATCATACATTGTGATTTCTGGATTTTTTTTAGATTATGTCTCTCACAGTGGACATGCACCTACGATGACAATTTCAGACCCCTCCATGATTTCTAAGTGGGAGAACTTGCAAAATAGCAGGGTGTTCAAATACTTATTTTCCTCACTGTATATATATATATATATATATATATATATATATGTATATATGTGTGTATATATATCGTGAAGGAGGGGAAAAAATAATTTATTCACATACATGATGTATTTTCACGAATATCGAAATACCTGACTGGTAAAGAATGCACGGATGCACGAATGCACATTTTAATTGCACTTATTTTTTCCAGTTTCAATTAAATTTTTTGTTAAAATATATAAAAAATAAAGTTCAGAAGTTTGAAATCAAGGTGTCTTGCTTTATTTTGAAGGCTTAACCCTAACCATGTTTAATGAAATTACTCCATAGTACCACCTAGCGTCCAACCAGCGGTAATACCGGTTTGTCGGTATTTTTCTGCGACCAACCGACCAATCAAAACTTGGTTGAATATCAGGGGGCAGTCCTACTCTGAAGGGAACTGACTGTTTTCAAAAGTTTCTATGGCATTTTCTTTTCATCTTACCTCCTTATAATGCCTAATATAGTATTGTTTATAAGTGCAGGGCTGCTTTGTGTACAGGCGTTACCAGGATAACAGCTATATTTCTGCTGCATAAGCGCCACCTACTGTCAGAGAGTGAATTTACATTTTCATTCAGCCCGTCTGCCGTTTTTCTTAGTCAATGTGAAAATCTGACTGCATTTTGACACAGCATACAGTGTCATACAGTGTCATACATTTTAACCGGTTAATTTAAAAAATCAAAATAATTCAGATAATGAGGTATCTAGAATTATTCACAGTATTTTAAGTGCCCATGATAAAAAAATTGTTTTTTTAAATGATTTTTTTATTAACACAATTTACTAATTTACAGTATATATATATATATATTGTATAACACATTACTGTTATACAATTCATATTAAAAAAAAAATATTTCAAGATTTATATAAGTTCATCTTTTCAGAGCAAAAATAAATATTCATTTAAAAAATGAACCTCTATTTATTTTAGTACTATGGCTTGACTCGACTTGACTTGAAACTAATCATGACTCGACTTGATTTGCTTGAGGTGAGTCACTGACTTGAACATATGTGACTTGCTCCCACCTCTGCCTTAGGGTCACATTTGTGAATAAAGTCAAAAGAAAATAAATATGATCTTGAAGACTGGTTTAATGCCTTCCGGATGCAAACAAAACGTGTTCAAATAATGTTGTAAGTAATGAAGCTATTATTATATATATAGGAAAAAAACATGAAAAACAGGGACACGATAGGAAAATAGAATATGTTAAAATGTGGAACAACTCAGTATTTTGTTATACAAATCAGGTGAGTCCTCAAACTGCTACAGAGAATACAGAAAAAAAAATTTCATAAGAACTCAATTAATTTGGTAAAATGTGCAAAATTTGTATTTTTTTAATAATAATTGTTGTCCCTATTGCTGTTGTCATTACATCACAAAAGCATTTCAGATGATAACTTTAGATTTTCAACTGAAGTAATGATGGAAATGAGAAGTGACAGTGAAGTTTTGACAACAGGCATCCTGTGTACAGGAATATGGTCCATTCCCTTTTCTTCTTTGAAGAGACATGAGAATGTTGAAATTTAAATGAAAATAATGTATTTTCCCCAGTGGCCACTGCAGTGAAATAGCCCTTTTTATGGCTTCACTTTGTTTGCCTCGAGAGCACAGTGATGATCCAAGACAGGTGTTATTTGCCCATCCGACATTAAGTGGCACTTCTGACATGTGAGTTACAAGAGAGAACTAGAAGAGATGTCGAGCGTGTATCTGATCATATCTGTACCACTCTAAAGCTAGCAGCAGCCTTTATAATTTTACGTCAGTAGGATTTTTTGTTTCTTTTGTTGTAAATAAAAAAATGGAATCCTGATAATATTCCAAATTTTTACAAAATGTTCCTGTAATCTGATTAAATTGGTGTTTGTAACTAACAGATTACAGTAACAAATTTTCGCTGTTAAAAGTAGTCCATTACTTCCCCAGCCTGGCCAGGACAGAATAGTATAGTAGTGTGTGTTCTTGTATGTCTAAGGAGTCTTAACACTGACATTGTCAATAGTATCATGAGTAGAGTAAATTGTTCATAGATGAAAGTAATCTGACATCACACTGCAGAAAAACCACACTTCCGGGTTTTTTCGAGCAGCAGATTTCAATAGTGGAAATAGGCAGCGCTGCAGTTTTAATAATCTTTTAAGCTTTATAGAATGTAATAATGTTTGTAAATGCTAATAACAGTTATTATAAAGGAATATCTGTGGTTTACATTGAAGTAAGTATGTGGGTTCTTTTATGATAAAATTATGATCAAGCTTAAACTTGGTTCAATGAGCCTGTATGATTATGTCAGACATGCAACAGGTTGATGAATACACATCCTCACACGTTTAACACATTTCTAAAGCCTAAAAATGTGGGTACTTAGAAATGAAAACTACCATCAGACATACAATATGTGTCTTAACTGCTTAAATTATTAACCCACATACTACAAATAATAATATTTTACTTCAATATGGTAATTTTTTAAAATACTCCACATATTTCATATTAGCAAACTATAGTTTTGGCAAATTGTTTAGGAAATCTACGTTGTGCCTGACATAAGTAATTTTTCCAACAATTGTATACAGACCGATTGTGCCACTTTTAATTGACTATATCACAATTCCAGTGGGTCAGAAGTTTACATAAACTAAGTCAACTGTGCCTTTAAGCAGCTTGGAAAATGATGTCAACTCTTTAGGCAATTAGCTAATTAGCTTCTGACAGGCTAATTGGAGTGAATTGGAGGTGTCCCTGTGGATGTATTTTAAGGCCTACCTTCAAACTCAGTGCCTCATTGCTTGACATAATGGGAAAATCAAAAGACATCAAAAGACCTCAGAAAAAAATTGTGGACCACCACAAATCTGGTTCATCCTTGGGAGTAATTTCCAAATGCCTGAATGTACCATGTTCATCTGTATAAACAATAATGTGCAAGTATAAACACCATGGGTCCACACAGCCATCATACAGCTCAGGAAGAAGACATATTCTGTCTCCTAGAGATGGTGTGAAAAGTGCAAATCAATCCCAGAAAAACAGCCAATGACTGCTGGAAGAAACAGTTTGACAAGTATCTACACTCACCTAAAGGATTATTAGGAACACCATACTAATACTGTGTTTGACCCCCTTTCGCCTTCAGAACTGCCTTAATTCTACGTGGCATTGATTCAACAAGGTGCTGAAAGCATTCTTTAGAAATGTTGGCCCATATTGATAGGATAGTATCTTGCAGTTGATGGAGATTTGTGGGATGCACATCCAGGGCACGAAGCTCCCGTTCCACCACATCCCAAAGATGCTCTATTGGGTTGAGATCTGGTGACTGTGGGGGCCATTTTAGTACAGTGAACTCATTGTCATGTTCAAGAAACCAATCTGAAATGATTCGAGCTTTGTGACATGGTGCATTATCCTGCTGGAAGTAGCCATCAGAGGATGGGTACATGGTGGCCATAAAGGGATGGACATGGTCAGAAACAATGCTCAGGTAGGCCCTGGCATTTAAACGATGCCCAATTGGCACTAAGGGGCCTAAAGTGTGCCAAGAAAACATCCCCCACACCATTACACCAGCACCACCAGCCTGCACAGTGGTAACAAGGCATGATGGATCCATGTTCTCATTCTGTTTACGCCAAATTCTGACACTACCATCTGAATGTCTCAACAGAAATCGAGACTCATCAGACCAGGCAACATTTTTCCAGTCTTCAACTGTCCAATTTTGGTTAGCTCTTGCAAATTGTAGCCTCTTTTTCCTATTTGTAGTGGAGATGAGTGGTACCCGGTGGGGTCTTCTGCTGTTGTAGCCCATCCGCCTCAAGGTTGTGCGTGTTGTGGCTTCACAAATGCTTTGCTGCATACCTCGGTTGTAACGAGTGGTTATTTCAGGCAAAGTTGCTCTCTGACCTCTAGCATCAACAAGGCATTTTCGCCCACAGGACTGCCACATACTGGATGTTTTTCCCTTTTCACACCATTCTTTGTAAACCCTAGAAATGGTTGTGCGTGAAAATCCCAGTAACTGAGCAGATTGTGAAATACTCAGACCGGCCCGTCTGGCACCAACAACCATGCCACGCTCAAAATTGCTTAAATCACCTTTCTTTCCCTTTCTGACATTCAGTTTGTAGTTCAGGAGATTGTCTTGACCAGGACCGCACCCCTAAATGCATTGAAGCAACTGCCATGTGATTGGTTGATTAGATAATTGCATTAATGTGAAATTGAACAGGTGTTCCTAATAATCCTTTAGGTGAGTGTATATCCACAGTAAAACGAGTCCTATATCGACATAACCAGAAAGGCTGCTCAGCAAGGAGGAAGCCACTGCTCCAAAACCACTATAAAAAAGCCAGACTACAGTTTGCAGGTGCACATGGGGACAAAGATCGTATTTTTACACTGATCTGATGAAATGATAATTGAACTGTTTGGCCATAATGACCATCATTATGCCTGGAGGAAAAGATTGAGTCTTACAAGCCAAAGAACGCCATCCCAACCGTGAAGCATGGGAGTGGCAGCATCATGTTGTGGGGGTGCTTTGCTTCAAGAGGGACTGGTGCACTTCACAAAATAAATGGTATCGTGAGGTGGGGAAATTATGTGGATATATTGAAACGTCATCTCAAGACATCAGCAAGAAAGTTAAAGCTCATTTGCAAATGGGTCTTCCAAATGGACAGTGACCACAAGCATACCTCAAAAGTTGTGGCAAAATGGCTGAAGGACAACAAAGACAAGGTATTGGAGTGGCCATTACAAAGACATGACCTCAATCCAATAGAAAATCTGTGGACAGAACTGAAAAAGTGTGTGTAAGATAGGAGGCATACAAACATGACTCAGTTACACCAGTTCTGTCTAAAGGAATGGGCCAAAATTCCAGCAACTTATTGTGAGAAGCATATGGAAGGCTACCCAAAACGTTTGACCCAAGTTAAACTATTTAAAGGCAATGATACCAAATACTAACAAAGTGTATGTAAACTTCTGACCCACTGGGAATGTGATGAATGAAATAAAAGCTGAAATAAATAATTCTCTCTACTATTATTCTGACATTTCACATTCTTAATATAAAGTACTGATCCTAACTGACCTAAGACAGGGAATGTTTTCTATGATTAAATGTCAGGAATTGTGAAAAGAATATTTGGTGAGTGAAAAACTTATGAGTTTAATTATATTTGACTAAGGTGTATGTAAACGTCTGACTTCAACTATAGTGGTCTTGATCATCATTAGATCATATATGACCTTGTATCTGTCACAGTGACAGCACTTTTAATCTGCGTTTGCACGATTTCTTCGTAAAAGTTAAAATCCACCAAAAGCTGCTGTGGTTCAATTGGGTCTAATAAAGCAGACACGACAACAATGACAGTGACCCATGAAATATCATCATTTATGTAAAATCCTGTGTTTTCCCTGATGCATGATTTGGTGGAAATTTAAAGAAGCCCTAATCTCCAATAATCACTGGGAAACGGGGTGTTTCAACCCCACAAATAGCACTCTTTGGACAGTTTCAGCACAATTTGAGTAAAGCACCCATAGCAGTTATTTCCTGAGTTACCAAAAGAACCCGGAAGGGGTGGGGCAGAGCATTTGTTTGTAAACATTAACTTCATATATAACATCATCCATCTAATTGTTATTACATTTTCACAATTATGCCAAAAATCATAATTCTTGATTATTTCCCTTGATATTGTAATTGTGATTATTACTGTTGATTCATAAACTTTCAACACATCTGAATTCTGTGTGGTCAAATTTTGAGGGGTAATTTATAATTTGCTACATAAGTCTGTGAATGTTTTTAAAGCACAAAAAAGTAAAATAATCTGTTCACCGTTTCTCTAAGAACTAAAATCTTCAAAAATAAAAATAAAAAATCTTCAAAATGGTTGGTCAAGATTACGTTCAAAGAACATGTTTCAAATCTGCAATAAAATCTGGTAACAATGGTATCATACATTGTGCTACTTTTGCTCAGGTCACGCTTAAAAAAATTCTATTTTTCAGTCTTGTTCAGCTAATGCTAATGCACATTCTAGAGTTGATTCACAGGTGAACTCTTTATCTAAAAGCAGATTGGCTCTTTTACATGCATGGCGGAACTTTTTACAGCCGTTGGGTGTTCCAATTTATCCAAACCATTAATAGCAGTGAGAACGCTAGCAAAGGAAATGTCTGTGACTGGTTACAATGCTCAACCGTATATGTTTAAATGTTTTCTTTGCTGTAAATCCATAACATTGGCAATGGTTTGGCATTCTTGCATGAAATATTTGGTCTCTCCAGGCTTGCTATATAGTTTGTCTCTTATTTAAATCATCAGCTGTGATTTTAAAATGGAACTTTTCATTTGCCCCTCTTCAGCAGTCACCAAAAATACTGCTGAATAACTTAAAGAGTAGAGTAGATATTTATACATTAGAACAGAATAGAATAACTGACAGATACTGATACTTTTCCCCATCTGAAACACATGAGCTTTGCCAGTGTGTTCTGGAATTAACCTGGTTTAGCCTGGTCTGATATTTCAGCCCACACAAGAGAGCTCTAAAACAACCTTAGCCTATAAACACACCACAGTATAAAACAGATTTTTTTGTGACAGTGAAAATCAAATGCAGTCAGATCAAATGAAGTCTTTCATGTGTAATCTCTTTCTGTTTGCAGTGGTGTGTCCTCTCACCTGTATGAATGGAGGAGTGTGTAGTACTCGTACACACTGTCTTTGCCCACCAGGCTTCACTGGACGCCTCTGCCAATACCCTGTTCGAACTCAAGCTTCTCGTGGAAACAAGCAGCCTGTCTACACCCTGCAGGTGGCGATCTTCAACTCATTTACTAATCGTGTTTGCACATGGTATTAATGTCCATCTTGGGCAGGGGCGCTTTAAGGTACCTCTGGGCCCATGGGCTCGCTGGCATTGAACAAGCACTACACAGATGCCTTTAATGGTTGCGTACTGTCACCATGTCAACAACCATGTCTCCCGCTGAAAGCATTTAAACGTGCTCCTCCCACAAACACAGATAGGGGGAAATGGGCCCCATGGCCGCGAGCTGGGCCCCATGGGAGTTGTAGGCCCCTGGGCGTCAGCTCATATAAGCCTGTGTGCTAATGCGCCCCTGATCTTGTTTGATCTGATCACAAGTGGTCAGGTGAGACAGATTGTTGTTTACTCCTGGTAGTAACCAGTGTCTTCTGTTGCATTTGTGGTCCAATATGATCAAATGCAAAATCAACATGCTGCTTCCAAATGTATCATTACATAGACCCTATTATCCAGAATTACTGACAAGCGTTCACCTTTACAAATGTCATGGGTTCTGATCCCTTGGAAAGCAGGAAGTAATCGCATTCACGAAGATTGCATTTTTGTATTATAAAATAAAATGTTTACTCCACTAATTGCTAGGGTTGTGGTTTGGATTAGGCAAGAGGGTTAGTTAAAATGTATTCCTGTTGAGTTATTTCATAATTTACAACTAAAAATAAAACTCAATTTTGCCACTACAGTGTGGACATTTTACCTCAACAACGCTTCCAGCTTCAGCCACTGGGTCAGTGGTTTGCATTTCAGTATGCACAGAGCGATTTCAGGAGCAAAACTTTTGACATCCTGTAGCCAAATTCAGTGTGATCAGTCTGTGTGGTCAGATTTTGAGGGGAGGGTCTCTAAATTCATGACTACATTTATAAATTACTACACTAGTGTGTTACTGAATGTTGAAAGCAAAAAACATCTGTGCACCGTTTTTCCCCAATAAACTTGATTTGTAATCTTACCACAAATATAATGATTCATTACTTAAGTCAACTACCTGTTTTAAATTAATTGAGGATGTGTATGGTTCACATGATCTGTATCACTGCATGTTGATTTATGGCACACTTAAAATTTTCAGTGAAGTCTTTTGCATGTACACCGATGAGCCAAAACATTATGACCACTCACAGGTGAACCGAACAACGTTGATCATCTTCTAACAAGGCACCATGTCAAGTTCTGGGTAGATTAGATGGTAAGCAAACAATCAGTTATTGTAGTCAAGGTGTTAAATGCAGAAGAAATGAGCAGGAGTAAAGACCTGAGTGACTTTGATAAAGGCCAAATTGTTATGGCCAGACGACTGGGTCAGAGCATCAATGAAATGGCAAGGTTTGTGTGGTGCTCCCAGTCAGTAGTGGTGAGTACCTACCAACAGTAGTCCGAGGATGGACTAATTACAAACTGGCGACAGGTTGTTGGGCACCCAAGGCTCATTGATGCGAGACTTTGGCACAAGTCACAGAAACTTTTAATGATGGTTACGGGAGGAATGTGTCACAACACACCGTGAACCGTGCTGCGTATCAGCTGTGTAGCCACAGACTGGTCAGAGTGCCCATGATGATCCCTGTTCACCGTCGAAAGCACCTACAATGGGCACGCGAGCATTGGAACTGGACCTTGGAGCAGTGGAAGAAGGTCACTTGGTCCAAAGAGTCACGTTTTCATATATAGCACATGGACGGCCATGTAAGTGTGCTCCATTTACTTGGGGAAGTGATGGCACCAGGGTGCACTGTGGGAAGGCGACAGGCCAGTTGAGGGATTGTGATGCTCTGGGTAATGTTCTGCTGGGAAACCCTGGGTCCGGCAATTAATGTCTTGGTGCCAGATACCACAGAACACCTTCAGGGGTATTGTAGAGCCCATGCCTCTGTGGTGCCGTGCTGTTTTGATGGAAGAGGACCAACCATCAAAGAGGAACAACAACATATTAGGCAGTTGGTCATATTGTTTTGGCTCATCAGTGTGTATGTAAGGGCTTTTCCAATTTCTCAGATCAGACAGTTAGTTTCTTTCTGCCATACATAGTCAGCAAAGTTTAAGGGTGTTTTCACACTAGTGCTTTTGGAGCATACCTGGGGTCATTTGATGTCTATGGTTTTTTTTTTCGTTGATGTGAACGCTGCTTTCTAAACATGAGGGTGGATCCACAAACTGCACCCAATTCTGTATGAAAAGATGGTCTGGGGTACGGTTCATGTAAACTCTATGATTTGCTGAGCAAAAAAAAACACTAACATTCTTAACATTTTTGCACATTCAATACATCCGCAGCAGACAAACGCAAATGCCGTTCTGTGTAAGTAAAGGAGAAGGGGGAAGGAATCGAACACAGGTTCAGACCAGACCAATCAATCGAACCAAGTGTGAAAACACCTTAAAACGCTTGTTGTAGTGCAACGGATTATTGAAGAGTGAGTACACATTATATCCTTTGATGTTGTCTGGGACACATCAGGATAGATCAGCATTTACACTTCAATGTAATTTGGTCACATGCTTTCTGACAACCTCTAAATGTGGTTTGAGTGATATGATCACAAAGCATTTTGGACCCCATTTACACCTGTCTTAGCGCTGTCAACTTGATGAATGTTAATACCAAGCATAAATGAGGCTTGTTTATAAAATATGTCCCCCAAGGAAAATTGACTGACAGAGAGGGGCAGAACCACGCCAACAGCAGGCTGAGATAAATAGAAAGAATATTTAAATAGCTGATGCAGTGTAATATGTCTCATGTCCCTTGAGGGTTTTGTGTAGACACTGATTTTTGTTTCAATTAATATATGACTGATAAATCTCTACAGGTGATGCCTGATTCCCAGGGTTTGTCTGATCAAGGCGGCACAGGTGGGCGACAGCAACTAGCACAGACTCACTCTGTATTCACACTGCCTTTATCACAAGGTGCTGGGCACCACTCCTCTGAAGGTAATCACAACATTTTCAGCTTTACTGAGCTGTCTTTGTTTTTTTATTGTTAAAAAAATATGAATATAACCCTCTTTTTAATCTTTTTCTTGATTTCTATTAATCCATCTTTCCAGTGCAGGTCAATGTCCATGTTCTTCATGCACCAGACACTTCAGTTGTCATTCATCCTTTCGAACAATCAGAGAACAAGCCCCACAGTACTAAGGCTGTGACCCGCCTTCCTCCACAGACACATAAGCCCAAGGGGAGGTGCTTCCAGGAAACCACACCCAAACAAGCTGTGAGTGACAGATGAAAATGGGATGATACTGATATCTGATTTGTCTATGAAATCAATTTCTCTAACTTATCTCTCTCTCTTTTTGTAGTGTAGTAGTAACCCTCTCCCTGGTCTGACCAATCAGGAAGACTGCTGTGGCAGTGTGGGTAATTCATGGGGCCAAAACAAATGTTACAAATGCCCTTTACTACCTTGTAAGTATCTAGTAAGTAATTAAAGATCACAAACACTTAATTGAAAGTTTAGAGCACAGTCAGACAGTGATGGCTCTCTGGAATATGTCTGGTTCTTTTTGAAAATCCTGGCCAGTTGAATGATTCTGTGTGTGAGCGGATGTGTGTTAGTATGAGTGTTTGCATTTGACTGTGTGTGAATGTCTGCGAGTGTCTTAGCAACATCATATTTTCCTATGCCACACCCTTTGCAGTAAAAGTAGACAAAAGTGAAGGATGGAAAATAGGATGAAAAAAATATTGGCTTTGGCAAATGCTTCTCTGGAAAGTCACTCTGTCTCTGTTTTCACATGTTCTTATACAGACGAGAAAATATCAAGCTTCAGAGAAAAGTTCCCACTGCAGCCCTTCACTCTCTCTCTTTTGCACAAACACATACAAATAAAAGAACCACATCACACACTCAGCAGCTCACTACACCACCAGTTTCCAAATAAAATCCAACATCTGCCTCATTCTCATTTTTATTTAGATTTGTTTTTACTTTCTTCTCATTTGCTGGATGTTTCATAGTAACGGTCTGAATTTCTGGGTTTCTCTCATTCAGATACTGGGAAACACCAGACTATAGTAGAGGAATTTGGCTCCACATGCCCTCAGGGATACAAGAGGCTCAACAGGACTCACTGCCAAGGTAATGAGTGCACACATGTGCCTGCTGGAAAGTTTACATAGTGTCATGGTTTTACTAATTGTAGATTGCTAATTAATTGACTCACTTTTAGCCAACTATGGTTGCAAGTTCCATCATTACCAAAATAGTTAAACTAGTTGTTGTTTCCCGAAACCAAAGTTCCATCAAACATTTGTAAACAGCACTGCTAAGTTGTGTTGTTTGAATAATTCTCCACCTGTAGATAGAAACATAGTTCCCTGATAGTTTGCAGTGTGGATATTATTTGATTCCGCTGAGGCTTCTGTATCTTCTATTCCATATATATCTTTCATTCCGTCAAGACATTGACCATGTTTACATGGAATTAAGAAGACTGCTTATTCCGGGGTTTTGCAGAAAGCAGCATTCTGAAAGATTACGTAAGCGCAAATGCAGATATTTAAGGGATTAAAAGGCTGTAAAGAGAAAGCGCTTTAACATGCATGACTTCTGTCAGAGACAGGGCAGGATTAAAGGAATAGTTCACCCAGAAATTAAAATTATCTCATGATTGACTCAACTTTAAGCCATCCCAGATGTGTATGTCTTTCCTTCTTCAATAGATCCAAAATGAAGATTTTTATAAGCATATTTCAGCTCTATATGTCCATACAATGAAAGTGAATGGGTGCCATGAGGCTGCTGACTGTTAGATGGTCCAAAAAGCATATTTAGGCAGCATAAATGTAATCCATATGACTCCAGTTGATCAATGAATGTCTTCTGAGGCAAATCAATAGGTTTGTGTAAAAAATAAATTGATGATTAAAACTTTATTCACTTTTTTAAAATGCTTCCTGCCACTAGTCGACTCATCACAGAGCTGTCACGTGATGCAAGCACAATGGTGCATTCACAAGAGAAGACGGAAGCGTGCTTTGTATACAACAGAAGAAAGAATGTAATGTGAGAGTTTGGTCATTTCAATCAGTTTCCCAGTGTTGGCATAAATTAATGATTTTCAGTGTAAAACTTTTTAATTATGGATTTGTTTCTTACACAAACCTATTGATTTGATTCAAAAGACATTCATCAACTGTAGATGTGTGGATACATTTTATGCTGCCTAAATGTGCCTTTTGGACCATCAAACAGCCAACAGGCTCATGGCACCCATTCACTTTATTTGTATGGACATACAGAGCTGAAATGTGCTAATAAAACCCTTCATTTAGGTTCTGCTGAAGAAGGAAAGACATAAACATCTAGGATGGCTTACGGGTGAGTAAATCATAAAAAAATAATAATTTTTGAGTGAACTAATCCTTTAAGACTACTGAGTTCCACTGGGCAAGAATTTATGGAGTATCTGTATGTATCTGCACTGTCTCCTGATGGCTCCTGAATTCTTGGCACATTTGTCTACCCCCTCTGCCTGATTCTGTCAGCCTGATCTCCTGTCCTACAGGTTTTTGTCTTCTGCCTGAGTTAGTCAGCCCTTGGCCTGGATCTATTGCCCTGCACCTTTCACATTTGAATGCCCTGCACCTTTCACCGGATTTGAAGCTCTGCCTGCCCCTGAGTTTGTCTGAGACCATTCCCTGTCTGGTCATATCTGCCTAGTTCTCTGCTCCCTCTGGCTATTAATCTCTGCCTGCCCTTACGGTTCAAAACCCAGCCTGCCATGACTTTTATCCCTGCCTGCCCCTCTTCGGCCTGGTCATCCTGCTTCACCTGCCTGCTGGTTGCAGATCTTGCCTAGCTATTGGAGTGTTCCTGCTCTCGCCTTATGGGGTCACTTTGAGTTCTGCCTCTGTTCTTTAATAAAGTTTCTCAGTTGTGGTTATCCTGCATTTGGGTCCTGTCTCACCATCTTTGGTCCTGACATAACGATCTGGCCAGCATGGACCCAGCAGGTGAAGACCCAGTTAGATCAGCTATTGCCCAGCAGGGTGCCCTGTTTGGTCATCACGAGAGCCAGCTTTCCATGGAGATGATGGCATCCCAGATCGCTGACCTCAGCGCCAAAGACTCAGGTCTGACCAGGACTCTGCCTTGGCTGCCGCTGCCACCACTGCTGTTCTGCTCCCTGTTTGACCAGCTCCCAAACCCAGGGTCAGTCCTGTCAAGCTGTCTTGACCTAGTGCTCTGTGGACTTTGCCCTCCAGCCACTTTCTCATCTGAAGAGTCCAAAGAAGCCTACATGATCACCCTGCACACAAGCCGGGCACGTGTGTGGGGAATCACCGTGTGGCTAGCCAAGCTCTTCCTTTAAGGAGTTTGAGGTAGAGATGATCAAGATGTTCGACTGATCAGTGCATGGGAGGGAAGAAGCATGGCACCTTGTTTCACTTTGCCAATCAGTCTCAGACTACTCTATCCAGTTCCGCACACTGGCAGCTTCCTGTGGCTAGAATGAGGCAGCCCAGTGGAATCAGTTCCTGCATGGGCTAGTGGATGAAATCCAGGATGAGATATTCACCCATGAGCTACCAGCCAAGTTTGATGATCTGGTGGACCTGGTCATCAGAATTGATCACCGGTTGGCAGTGCGCCTATGCAGCCATTTGAAATGTCTAGCTTGGGTGCCAGGAAGTGCACTTTCCCCGTGAGGTCAGTTCCGTTCCTGGGGGTTCATTATCTCGGCAGAAGGGATCCGCTTAGACCCAGCCATGGTAAGGGCCATCTCTGACTGGCCGGCTCCCAATTCTTGTAAGGCATTGCAGCGTTTTGGGGATTTGCCACCTGTGGTCAATTTCTCTTCGGCTGCCATATGATCTTTTCCAGATCCTGGACAACAGTTCATTGTGGAAGTGGATGCCTCAGAGGTCGGGGCAGTCCTTTCCCAGTGGTCCCTGAAGGATAATAAAGTGCACCTGTGAGCCTACTATACCCACCGCTTGTCCCCAGTCGAACTGAACTATATCGTCAGGAACAGGGAGCTGTTGGCGGTGTAGCTTTCCTTGGAGGAGTGGTGGCACTGGTTGAAGGGAGTGAGGGAACCCTTCTTGGTCTGGATGGATCAAGAAAACCTTTAGAACATCTCAGCAGGCCTGCTCGGCATTGTTCTTCGGCTTCAGCTTCACTCTCTCTTACCGTCCGAGCTCCAAAAATGTAAAACCTGACGCCCTGTCTCATCACTTCGCTGGCCCGGACAACAGCCACACTCCCGACCCGATCATCTCTCCTGAATGGGTAGTGGTGGCTGTCATTTGGGACATCGAGGCAGGGGTCAGAGAAGCCCTTCGTTCAGCTGAGGTGCTCGAGGGGTGCCCAGAGGGTCTGGTATTTGTGCCTAAATCTATCTGGTCCTCTATCCTCCAGTTGGGCCACTCATCAAGGCTTGCTTGCCATCCAGATGTGAGGAGGACCGCTGGTATCCATCTGCCAGTGGTTTTGGTGTCCTTCCATGTTTGGGGAGGTCCATCAGTTTATTGCAGCCTGCACGGTCTGTGCCCAGAATAAGCCTTCTTACAAGCCTCGCATTAGTCTGCTCCAGCCCCTCCCCATCTCCTCTTGTCCCTGGTCCCATATTATCCAGGAATTTGTCACAGGTCTTCCTCCATCCAGTGGCAATAAGGTCATCCTAACTGTGGTGAACTGCTTTTCCAAGGCGGTCCATTTCATTCTCCTCTCCAAGCTTCCTTCTGCTAAGGAGATGGTACTGGTGGTGGTAGATCATGTCTTCCAGATCCATGATCTTCTGGAGGATGTGAGCAGGCCATGCCTCAAGAAGCAGAAACTATCAAAACTCAATTGCACAAGATTAAGAATTTAATAAAACGTCAGTTGGATCAGTTACATCAGCATTGTAGAAAAAGATAATCTGCTGAATGTAAAAATGTTATACTATTTAGGGTGGTACAGGCTTAATCATGCTTCTTTTACAATTGCTTGAAATATTCTAATACCTGTTGAGTAAGAGAAGAGAACTTTGCAATTAATCAGCTTCATTGTAATCCAGATAAACAAAGATTTTAGCTGAAGTAATTCCCACTAACCTACTATTATAAAGGTATCAAATGACTAATGATTTAACCTTTAACCTAAATCCTCTATATTTAATGAAGAAACATAATTTAGTGCTTTCCTGAAAGAGAACACATACTTGTGCAGACAATTCAGTGTACATAGTACACTAAAAACCCTAATGCTCAAAATAATTAATTGTTTTTATAAATTTTTAAAACATTTAATAATACAAATTAGTTCAAATAAATTAACCTTGATGAGTATTTACAACGTTCTCTTTCTTTTGAGTTCATGAGACTGACACCTTTAAAGTAAACTGAATTGTTTACCGTTTTGAGTTTAGCAAACTTATATACTTATTGTTTATTTGTTGTTCTGTCCCTGTCTCTGTTGATATCTTAGACATAAATGAATGTATGATGCAGGGACTGTGTCAGAATGGAGAATGTTTAAACACACAAGGAAGTTTCCGTTGTACCTGCAAGCCTGGATATGTACTGACAGACAGAACACGCTGCATAGGTGAGGCAAAAACGTTGTGCAAGCTCACACAAATTTACACACAATTACAGAAGATTTGCAAACTATAACAAACATTCATACAGGACTTTAACTTCTGTCTTAGCATCAACTGTTGAGCAGGGTCTATGTTTTCGTATGGTTACGGAGGCAGGGAAATGTGAACATGCTCTTCCAACACGCCTGTCCCATGAGATATGCTGCTGCACTGTTGGTAAAGCATGGGGTAGCAACTGTGAGAGGTGTCCACAGGATGGCACAGGTGAGTGTGTTCGTCCCTGTGTGGAAGTCAGTCTCTAGATTGTGCACAACTTTAAACTTTAAAAGACTTGGACTCTTGGATGCACCAAACGCAAACAATTTAATATACACCTCTCGCTCTCTCTCTGATGGTCTAATTTTATATTTTATCTCACTCTGTGACTCAATAGCTGCCTTCAATAAGATCTGTCCAGCAGGGAAAGGGATGTCTTTCTTGACCTATCATGGAACTTTGTCCATTCAGCCCTTCCTGACTAGCATTGAACACAATCTCAAACCTGACACTGGTACAATAATTGGAATTACATTTTAATATTACAGTTGTTTTTATTTATAAAACTTAATTTTAATTGTATCTCTTTGTGTTTGTATTCCAGAGGTCAAGCCTCCGGTAAGATTGAAAGTAAAAATTTTCTGTCTAAACTACTGGTTCAGGGAAGAATAGAAATCAAGTTAAAATCACAATTTATATTAGGGTCTTTTCACAGTTCACCAAATTGATTTGTCCATTATGTCAACAGGAAGGCCCCATTCAGACAACCACGCCCATGCAGCATTTACCAGTCAGCCCGCACGGTCCTCGCATACCAGGTAGACTCATTCTTTAATTTCCAATTTATTAGAAAGGTATCTGTATCTATTTTTCATCTGCCTTTCTGTTTTTCCTTCGTTTTCATGTACTTACAATTTCTTTGAGTATTTATTTTGTTTCTTCTTCAGTCATTGTGGCTGAGCCAACTCCTCCTCCCATATCCTGGGTTCCCCCAGAGTCTGACTCACTGGAGGTGGCACAGACGCAGGTCTCACGTGAGTTCCAATAGTTGAACTCTCATTCAATTGTCAGATAATTGCAAAATATTTGTCTACGCTAAATTCCTCTTGGTAATTTATTGAGAATAATGGGCCACTCTGTGAATGTGCTAGCATTTGTGCATTCAAACAATTTTGTGTGCTCTGTATTTTTCTCGTTCATCGGTGTGTTGTGTGTGTGTCTGTCTGTGTTTGTGAACAACAGCAATGGATGACTGCAAACTGAACAGGAATATATGTGGTCATGGAGAGTGTGTAAACACACAGAATGGTTTTGTGTGCCACTGTTATACCGGATATCAACCACATGCTCAGAAAAAGAGTTGCGTGGGTAAGTACACACGTACTCTACAACCAATGAAATGCCAGAGTGATGTATCCTAAATGAAATACCCATATCTTCAGTGCACTAAAACCTCTCTAAATATAAAATATCCACACCTAAACATTGTAGTTATACACACACTGATAGATAGAATCCAAGATTACATTTCTGTCTCACTGTCTGTTTAGATGAAAATGAATGTGACTCTGAGCCATGCGGTAGAGGCACCTGCATTAACACTGTTGGTTCCTACCGATGCAACTGTCAACCTGGCTATAAACTTGCAGTGCCTCATGGGAAACGCAGATGTATTGGTGAGTGTCCATCAGAGTTACTGTTTATTCAGCCATTCAAAGACTCTTTTTGACAGCTACCAGTTATGGTAATTATGACCAGTCAGACCCTGTTTACACCTTGTATTAAGATGTGTTTCGGGTGATCATATGTGGTCAGGTGAGACACATGGATGTTTACACCTGGTCACTATGATTCACTGCATCGTTTTAAAGCACAACAAAGTCAGATAAGGCAAAGAATGCAAGAAAAAAATGTCAAGCTGAATTATACTTTATTTTAGTTATTTTATTTTTGTCTCAGACTCTGTTTCCACCTGGTATTAAGATGCATTGTCTAAACGGGGTCTAAATGTTTTGTGATCAGATCACAAAAAACACTTATGAATGAGGTCAAAAACGAATGTGAACACATCACATTTGAGGTCTAAATGCCTGTATGCATCCTGGCAGCAGTGAAGCATCACCCCTCACCTGTCAGTCAACTGATGCGCTAAAACAAGAGTTTAGAGTTTGCCAGTTACAAGTGGCTTTAAAAGGATATAACCGTTCGATCTGATAGTTGTAAAAAGCGGATACATACACAATCACTGATCTGCTTTAGTGTGTCTGATATCAACTCAGATGAGAGCACGAACACCTGAAGCTCCTTTAATACAGGTAATCCACTAAAATAATGGATAATTCTGCTTGACATTTTGTGTTTGTGCTTAGATTAAATATCAACCGCAACTGGGAGAAACAGTGCGCCGTTTTTTTCACACTTTCCTAGTCTTTTCTGGGTTTGTTGCACTTTATTATCATGCAGTAACACGCTGTCATAGTGATTGATGCATGTCATCATGAAACTGACACCATCCCCTCCAAATCCGAGATCCAAATCCGAAGTGGTCACAAGAGATGCATTTAAGAGACTAGGTGTCAACAGCGATGTGTCTCACCTGACCACATGTGATCAGATCCCCTGAGACGCATCGTAATACCAGGTGGAAACAGGGTCTCAGAGACACTTGTGTTATGGTGTTTACCTGTTAACTACCAGATGCATGTCCAGTTAGAGTCAGAGGCTTTATGTTAACTTCAAACAATAATGCCTGCTACTAGTAAGAAATAAATGGTGGCCAACATTTGTTTGCATAAATGTTTTCAGATGTAAACGAATGCTCTAGGCCTGATATCTGTGGAATTGGAGGGCAGTGCACTAATTTGCATGGTTCCTATAAATGTGAATGTCTGCCAGGCTTCAGGAGCAAATCCCGCAGACAGCCTATCTGTGAAGGTGAGTACACCCGCCTACACACATACACACAACTACATTATAATGTTATTTAAAGTTGAACTGTTAATGTTAAAAACAATTCTGGTTCATTCCCCTTCTGCATGTTCTTTTTTCTAAGGAGAAACCTTTGATTGTCTTTGATTGTCTATAACAATTGGAATGTTGTCTCTTTCTCTTTCTCTCTCTCTCTCTCTCTCTCTCTCTCTCTCTCTCTCTCTCTCTCTCTCTCTCTCGCTCTCTATCTCTCACTCTCTCTCACTCTCTGTCTACAGACATTAATGAATGTTTGGACCCGAATACCTGTCCTAATGAACAGTGCGAGAATACTGTTGGATCCTATGAGTGTATACCCTGCCAACCTGGACACCAAGCACAGGGAGGAATGTGTTACGGTCAGAACACACACATAGAGACACATACATTTGTGCACACATGTAACCACTCACAAACACAAAGAAGAGCCCACGTTCATCGACAGATTTATAAAAGTCTTCGTCTCATGTGAATGGTCATGATTTTAAACAGATTTGCCTGGAGTGCTATTTATTTATTTATGTCTAAAACATTTGGAATGAGAAAAATGAGTGCACCTTTAATAACTGCGTATGTATTGTACAGCATGTATGTATCCTACACTAGCGTCTTCAGTTCAAAGCCCTTATTGCAGTCTAATGGCTGCAGTGGGGGCTTATAGAGTAACATTTAACATTTATGGCATTATAAAAACAGTACCAAAGCAGTTGCTGGTAAAACCCCAAAATTCTAATGTAAATTGTTAGGATGACAAATGTTAGTTTATGCTAGTTTTATTTAATTTATTTGATATTAGGGTAATCTTACAAGGAATGTCTAAGTCTGGTCTCTCTCTCTTTATCTCTCTCTCTTTATCAGATATCAATGAGTGTCAAAAGCGTGGTGTCTGTCTGAATGGCCGCTGTGAGAATTTGCCTGGATCGCATCGCTGTTTCTGTAATGAGGGCTTCCTGCCTGAGGCTGACAGCAAAGGCTGCAGAGGTCAGTGGCACGCATCCAAAAAAACTATATAACATGGTGCAAGATGGAAACTTAATACTACCATTGGTTAATTTTATTTGTATTATATAATTTTATGCAAAAGTTCATTCTAGAAAAAAAATAGAATGAAAACAGATTTGAGCAGATGTGGATGTGTGTGCTTGCAATTACAGTGGGGTTTACAAGAGTCCACTTGAGAAAGTGCTTTTTTTCTACAACTACTAAAAAAAATTTTTTAATACAAATGATGTTGTCAGCATTACAATTTTGAATGAAACGTTTAATTGAAAATATTACATGAATTTCAGAATGTATCAGTATTTGATAGGTCCCTCTTTTGCATTAAGGGATAGGTCACTTAAAAATGATAATTCTCTCATCATTTACTCACTTTCTCTCTTCTGCTGAACACAAATGAAGATTTTTAGAAGAATATTTTAGAAGAATAACTCCAAAAATCCCATTAAGGCAGCATACAAGTAGTGCATAGGACTCCAGTGGTTTAATATATGTCTTCTGAAGTGATGCAATCACGTTGGGTGAGAAACAGAACAATATTTCAATGTTTTTTTGTTTTTTTTACAATAAATCTCACCTTTCACTTTCAGAATTTGAAAGAATTTTAAAAGTGAATGTGGACATTTATAGAACAACTAGGACTTAAATAAGTATCTTTTTCTCAGCCACAATATCATATTGCTTCTGAATATACATATTTAAACACTGGAGTCATATAAATTACCTTTATGCTGCCTTTATGTGATTTTGGAGCTTGAAAGGTCTGGCCACCGTTATTCTTCCCAAATGGTCACCAAATATTCTTCTAAAAATCTTTGTGTTCTGCAGAAGATAGAAAGAGTCATACACATCTGGGATGGCTTTAAAGTGAGTAAATGATCAGTTAATTTTTATTTTTGGGTGAACTTTTCCTTTAATGTCAGCATGAACTCAAGTTATGCAAGCATGGAGATCTTTTGTACAAAAGAGTTAACATGGTCAATGTCACAAATTAGTGTCCTAGAAATGACACAGAATCTTAAATATGTCGTATTCAATTTACATCATAATATTTTTATCATTTTTTAAAAAAATCCTAAAATTAAAATTTGATTTTAAAACCCAGATTTTTTTATGTGGACTTTTGAACCATCTGTAAGTATTTATTGGTTTGTCTACAGACATTAATGAGTGTCAGGATAATCGTCTTTGTGCTAATGGTCACTGCATTAACACGGAAGGATCTTTCCGGTGCCAATGTTACCCTGGATTCCAGCCTACACAAGAGGGAAGCCACTGTGAAGGTCAGCTATTACCAACTAATGCAACATTCCAAACTTATTTTTACAGATCACACTGCACATTTATGCAATAAGGTACAAAAGCCTGTGCTGTATTTTGAATACAGTCTGCAACCCCTTTAGCTGTGACTTTATTCAAGTCAAGTCAATTTTATTTGTATAGCGCCTTTCATAACACACATCATTTCAAAGCAGCTTTACAGAAGATAGGCATTAACAGAAGATAAAACTGTAATGTCTATAATGTTGATGAATCATCATTGTGTAATAATCATAAACGTGTTTAAAAATAAGTCATTAAATAATAATTGTATTAATAACCCCAGTGAGCAAGCTGAAGGCGACTGTGGCAAGGAACACAAAACTCCATAAGATGTTGATTAATGGAGAAAAATAACCTTGAGAGAAACCAGACTCACTGTGGGGCCAGTTCCCCTCTGGCTAACATCATGAATATAATGTAAATTTTACTTATGTATAGTTAAAGTCATGGTTTAAAATTATTAAACTAAGTAAGTGTTAAGGTTCAGTGTTTAAACAGCGATATTGTCTGAACTGTAAGATTAATGACCAATGTCTATGAAGTCCATCCTGGATTAACTGCAGAAGTTCACATAGATGCAATTGTCCTTGTTAATTGGCTGATGAAGGCTTTTGTTGGCAATTGTTAGTCTATGCATTCCATTTCAAGAGCATCGTCCATCAATAGACTAGGGATGCACCGAAATTTCGGCCGCCGAAAATTTTCGGCCGAAAATGGCACTTTCAGCACTTTCGGTTTTCGGCCGAAAGAGAAAAAAGGCCGAAAATATGAGCCGAAAATATATACCTCCTCGCCCCGCCCCTCAGAGCTCAGGTTTCAATCTGGATCGATCTAGCCCTTATCACAGCGCTACCAAACAAAGGCGATCATGTCAGCGGTGTGCAAATTCTTCAAAGTTTCTGATAAGGACATCAAATTTGCGATCTGCAGTGTTTATTCAGCAGAACTTTCAAGATATATATATATATATATATATATATATATATATATATATATATATATATATATATATATATATATATATATATATTATATAGAATACAGCAAGAGATTCTACAGGAAAATGTCACAACTAGCGCAGCTACAACACAACTTGAGACGTATAGCTGAACTACGCCAGAAGCGACAATCTCCTTGACTACGGGCGCATAAACAAACACCGCTTTCCTTTGCTTGCGCGGATTGCGCACAGGTATTTATCTGCCCAAGCACCAGCACAGAGAGTGAGAGACTGTTCAGTGCAGCATCTCATGTTCTTGATGAGCTTTCTGACAGGAGAGACTGTCAGAACGTTTAAGCAACTTTTGTTCTTGAAGAGAAACCTGTCACTTGTACTTAAATAGAAAGCGGTCCAATATGATGTGTATAGCAATTACATTACACTTGTTCTTCACTTCAGGATACATCTGTCGTTTACAGTTGAGGTTGGATTTAGTTCAATTACTGCTGTTTTGCACAATCATTTTCACTTAAAGTGTACATACGTTTACATACACAGAATAGAGCACTGATCTATATATATAATTATATATTATAGATATATATAGATCAGTGGAATAGAGACCATTCTGTGTTCTGCCTGTTGTTTTAATTAAAATTACTGTTGCATATTTAAACGTTTTTGAAAGATGTTAGCAAAGTTCATTACTTGACTGTTGTTTTGCATATAATAGTTTTCTAAAACTTTACATGATTTGGATAATTGTTAATAAAATCTGTAAAATTAGATTTTTACAGAACTGAAAGAAGAAGAATATTTAATATAGTTTTAATATATTTTTTGTCCAATTTTGGTGTGCTACTTTCAATAAAAGTGTGATTTATTTTATTGGTTTGTAGTTTTTCAATTCAGATTAATTAAATTCATGAAATTAATGAAAAAGTATAACATTAATACAATTATACACAACATTTTTTTTTTTTTTTAAATAGGTAAAAATTTCGGTTTCGGTTTTCGGCCAAGTGCATCCTGGATTTTCGGTTTCGGTTTCGGCCCAGAATTTTCATTTCGGTGCATCCCTACAATAGACTGAGGTGCTGCAGGCAGAGATCAGTGAGTTGGATCACAGTTCAACCTGGCCGGTCATTTCGGTGAGGTTTGGTGTGGTCCATCCTAAATCCAAGGTTCAGACAATGGCATATGATTTATAACGTATTTATAATGTATATATCATATTATGGTTGGAATTGGCATCAGTTCATCCTCTGAAGTACATCATAATAGTTTGAAGTGATGTTTGGCTGGCAGCGGCTGCATTTAGTCATCATCATTCAGCAGTGGATTCCAACACGAAGCAGGAATGGTGCTGGATCCAGCCGGTTCTGGTGACCTCAGGATAGGAGTCCCGAGGTTGAAACAGGAAACAAATAAAATAATATAAGCATAGATGCCATTCAATTAATTGCAGAGTTAGAGATCATGATCACTGTTTCTGGTTTCTGGTTCTGGCAGACTAAACTAAATCAGCCTAATTGTGGGTTGGAGGATAAATTAGGTGTATGCCTGGCTAAATAGATGAGTCTTTAGTCTAGACTTAAACTGAGGGAGTGTGTCTGCATCTCGAAGAGTGTTATTAGGTGTATGCCTGGCTAAATAGATGAGTCATTAGTCTAGACTTAAACTGAGGCAGTGTGTCTGCATCTCGAACAGTGATAGGGAGACTATTCCATAATTTAGGAGCCAAATATGAAAAGGATCTACCTTCTTTTGTGGATTTTGATATTCTAGGATCTATTAACAGGCCAGAATTTTGTGATCGTAATGAAGCTGATGGAATATAGCGTGGTAGAAGGTCACTTAAGTACTGCGAAGCTAGACCATTCAAAGTTTGTACGTAGTTAACAGAATTTTAAAATTAATACGGAAATGAACAGGTAGCCAATGTAACGATGATAAAATGGGGCTAATATGATCATATTTCTTGGTTCTCATTAGCACTCTGGCTGCTGCATTTTAAACAAATTTAAATGTATTTATTGATCTTGCTGGATGTAACGTTAGTAGGAGGAGGCAGACGAGGAGTGAGGATCTAAGTGCGGGTTTTATTTATAAAGGTGAAAACAAGACAGACAGGAACAAAGGAAACATCCACGATGGGAAAAATGAAACAAAAACATGAAAACATCAAAGGGTACATGAACAGGGTAAACTGGGCTGACACATCGACATCCAACATCTACAAACAACAATCGACAATGACTGGGGAACAAACAGGGTTTAAATGCACAAACACAATGATGACTAAACGACATGCAGGTGAGAACAATGAATTGCATGGGCAGTGATGAGGGCAGGGAATTATGGGAAGTGTAGTTTATGACAATTGACAGGTGAAACATGGGGCAGACAACAGGGGATCGTGACATAACCCCCCCTCAAAGGAGCAGCTTCCAGACGCTCCTAACAAAGAAAGAAAAAATACCCAAAAAACAAAAACAAAATTGTCCAAGGAGTGAGGAGGGGGGCAGGCAGACCAAAGAGGGTACAAGGGCAAACGGACAGTCCACGGGGGCACAGAGGGCAAGCAGGCGGTCCACGGGGGCACAGAGGGCAAGCAGGCGGTCCACGGGGGCACAGAGGGCAGACAGGCAGTCCACGGGGGCACAGAGGGCAGACAGGCAGTCCACGGGGGCACAGAGGGCAGGCTGGCAGACCACGGGGGCACAAGGGGCAGACAGGCAGTCCACGGAGGCACAGAGGGCAAGCAGGCAGTCCACGGGAGACACAAGATGGGGACTGGGTCAGGTGGCCTGGGAGCTGGCCACAGGGCAAGGACAGGTTCAGGAGGCCTGGGAGGCGGCCACAGGGCAGGGACAGGTTCAGGAGGCCTAGGAGCTGGCCACAAGACAGGGACAGGTTCTGGAGGCCTGGGAGTTGACATCGTAGAAGGCTAAGGAGACGGAGCCGAGGGAGGCTCGGGAGGCGGAGCCCTAGAAGGCTCGGGGATTGAAGTCGTGGAAGACTCGAGGGGCGGAGCCCTGGAAGGCTCGGGAGGCGGAGCCCTGAGAGGTGGAGCCATGGAAGGCTCTGGAGGCAGAGCCGAGGGAGGTTCAGGAGGTGGAGACGAGGGAGGCTCAGGAGGCGGAGCTGAGGGAGGCTCTGGAGGCGGCATCGTAGAAGGCTCAGGAGGCGGAGCCCTGGGAGGCTTGAGTGGCGGAGCCCTGGGAGGCTCGGGAACCGGTGGCTCTGGGATGGTCGAGGCTACAGGCGCTGGCTCTGGAACGGTCAAGGCTACAGGCGCTGGCTCACTGACGTTCGAGGCTACAGGCACTGGCTCACTGACGGTCGCAGGCGTGAACTGGGGAGCGGAACCTTTCCTCTCCTCCTCCTCCGGGAAGACGAGACTGGCAGCGCTGGCTTGTTGACCAAGGCAGGTGTGGGGGTTGGCTCGCTGGCAGGCGGGGCAGGCGTGAAGGGATGAGCCATGGACGAATGGGGGGGGTCACCACTGTGGTAGGAGAGGCAGGGTCCTCCTCGACGACGCCCACAGTGAACGGCGAGCCGCAGGCCAGCAGAGTCTCCTCCACGAATTCGCTGAGCGTTCAGCCGGGCGTCGCCGGTGGCAACCGCTCCTTGAGCGAACTGTTCAGGTTGGCCCGGAAAAAAACCACCAGGGAGGAGTCTGGGAAGTCCGTGACACTCGCCATCTCAAGGAAATCACAGATGTGGTCTTCCACAGGACGGTCCTCTTGCATGAGGCTTAGGAGTCGACATTTCGCTTGGAGAACCGCTAGATCCATATTTGGTCGATCGTTCTGTAACATTAGTAGGAGGAGGCAGACGAGGAGTGAGGATCTAAGTGTGGGTTTTATTTATAAAGGTGAAAACAAGACAGACAGGAACAAAGGAAACATCCACGATGGGAAAAATGAAACAAAAACATGAAAACATCAAAGGGTACATGAACAGGGTAAACTGGGCTAAAGGTGAAAACAAGACAGACAGGAACAAAGGAAACATCCACGATGGGAAAAATGAAACAAAAACATGAAAACATCAAAGGGTACATGAACGGGCTAAACTGGGCTGACACATCGACATCCAACATCTACAAACAATGATCGACAATGACTGGGGAACAAACAGGGTTTAAATGCACAAACACAATGATGACTAAACGACATGCAGGTGAGAACAATGAAGTGCATGGGCAGTGATGAGGGCAGGGAATTATGGGAAGTGTAGTTTATGACAGTTGACAGGTGAAACACGGGGCAGACAACAGGGGATCGTGACACTGGACATCCTCCCAGTAATGCATTACAATAATTTATTCTTGAGGTCATGAAAGCATGAATTAGATTTTCGGCATCAGCAACAGAGAGCATGTGCCTACTATTTCTTAGGTGGAAGAATGCTGTTCTACACAAATTGGTAATTTGATTTTCAAAGGACAGATTGGTATCAAGTATCAAAGTGTTTAAACATCGATTTAGTTTGAACTGTAAGGTTAATGACCAATGTCTTTGAACTCCATCCTGGATTAACTGCAGAAGTTCACACAATATAGCACAATATTGATGAGCAAGATATTGTTCCCCTTCTGTTACTCACTCGACTTTGTGTTGAATGTAATGACACAAGGGGTCTTTCTTGAGAGCCTCGTATTCCTCTGAACTTGAGAAAAGGCCAATGAGAAATTGGCAGACAGAATTTGCATGTCCCGCCCCCAGACATACGGGTATAAAGGCAAGCGGGCGTGCATCTGTCAATCTGGATTTTTTCTTTGGAGCTGAGCAGTTGTGCAGCAGCAAGCTGCTGTGAAAGTGTGTATACCTCTGAAAGATAAATATTTTTCCCTCTAAAAGAGAGTATTTTCATTCACAAAATAGCAATACACAGCAGGCGTTGAACGTCCTTTTCAGGACGCATTTTTTAAAAGATGTCTTTCTGTCTCTGTGTAGTTCCTGTATGCTCTCTCCGCTCCTGATGGGTGTCTGGATGGATTTCTCTCCTTGTGTGTCTGGAATGCGATCACGGAGGCAGCGAGAACATAGCCATGACAACGTTGTGATCGTGGCTTTCTCCCTTCCGAGGGAAATCCACTTCAGCCGATAAAGGCGATTTGGGGGGAGCAACAGGCTCGGTTTTGCCGGGTAAATCCCTATGAAATTACGCTCGTTTGCTTCTGTCCGGGTCCGATGCAAGACCGGCGTGCCTCCTGGACAGGGCCCCGGCTGCATTGGCACATCAACTGCCTAGGGTTGCTGGCTGTATTCCTTGCCCTGCGGAGGTTTCTCCCGCTGATTTGGGGCAAGCACTTCTTGATCCGTTCAGACAGCACCGCGACAGTAGTGTACATAAATCGCCATGGCCGCGTGCGTTCTCATCATACGTCACAACTCGCCTGCCATCTCCTCCTTTGGAGTCAGCAGTGACAGTCGCTGCACGCCATTCATATCCCGGGCATTTACATTTATATTTATGCATTTGGCAGACACTTTAATCCAAAGCAATTTACAGAGCCGTTATTACAGGGACAATCCCCCCGGAGAAACCTGGATTTAAGTGCCTTGTTCAAGGGCACAATGGTACACAGCTCTGGTACACAGCTGGCCCCGGGGGCTGTGCAAGTACGCATTTCCCCCAGTGAGTCTTCTTACACTGTTGCTGTGCAAGTTCAAGGAGGACGAGGAACAAGTTACCTTAGTGGCTCCTTACTGGCCCACTCAGACTTGGTTCTCGGATCTCAAGCTCCTCGCGACAGCACCTCCCTAGCAAATTCCCCTCTGGCATCCGCGCCCAGACCTCTGGAACCTCCACGTCTGGCCTCTGGATGGGATGCGGAAGATCTGAGTGACCTAACACCAGCAGTCGTAGACACGATCAACCAAGCCAGAGCTCCCTCCACCAGGCAGCTTTATGCCCTAAAGTGCTGCTTGTTTGCAAATTGGTGTTCTTCCCGGTCTGAAGACCCGCAGAGATGTGCAGTTCTGTCAGTGCTTTCATTCCTGTAAGAGAGGTTGGAGGGGAGGTGGTCCCCATCCACCTTGAATGTGTATGTAGCCGCTATCGCGGCCCACCAAGACCACCAAGTCCTTGGGTAAGCACAACTTGATTATCAGGTTCCTTAGAGGCGCCCAGAGGTTGAACCCTCCCTGGCCAAGCCTGTTCCCCTCCTGGGATCTCTCAGTGGTCCTCTTGGGCCTTCAGAGACCCCACTTTTAGCTGCTTGACTCAAGGCCCTCTCCTTGAAGATGGCCCTCCTGATAGTGCTAGCTTCCATCAAGAGGGTTGGGGACCTGCAAGTGTTTTCTGTCAGCGAAGTGTGGCATCCTTGTGGGCACTGGCCAACGGCACCTTCCTAGCAGACATCTGCAGAGCAGTGGGCTGGGCAGCACCCAAAACCTTTGCAAGATTCCACAATCTCAGGGTTGAGTCGGTCTCATCCCATGTTTTGTCAGGTACGAGCTGGTAGAATTCGGTAATACCTTGCACCTAGCGCCCTTCACCAAAGTGATCCAGTGCGCTCTCTATCCCAGGTTAGCCACTAAGCTTTCGCTTCCTGGATGTGCTTCCTCCCTAGCCTTCTGGCCTGAGAATTCAGTGGAGGAATTTGCGTCCAGACCCACTATGAGCCTCAAGTGCTCTGTACTGGGGTAGGGCTCCACAGGCCTAATACCCTCTTCAGGCAACTCCCTGTTATGTATTTTCCGCTGTACGGTCCCCCTGTGGGCGGACCCGAGTCTCCCTTGGGCAGTCCCTCTGCCCCCTGTCGCTGTGTTTGTAGAGCTTCTTCCTCACCAGGTAGGACCTGTCACTGCTCCACTTCCACATGTGGTTTGACAACCCATGTGACGTACTGGCTTCATGTTACCTCCCCCCAGTCTGTGCAGGATGTAATCTCTTCAGGGTCTTTTCCACCTGAAAGAATATGAATGGAAAAGATCGCCTTCCCCGATGCATTTCATAGCTTTAAGATGACGCTTGTCAGTAGCTTGCTTGCACCTGTGTCAGCAGTTCACCTAACACTGTCTAGTGCATGGCATTTTTAAATGGTACCCTTGTGTCACTACATTCAACACAACGTCGAGTGAGTGACAGAAGGGGAACGTCATGGTTATTTTGTAACCTCCATTCCCTGATGGAGGGAACGAGAACTTATGCACCCCTTGCCACGACACTAGACCTACCACTGTAAATGGTTGTACCTTATTCTCAGCTCCTCAGTGCAAAAACCTGACTCTCAGATGCACACACGCTTCCCTTTATACCCGTATGTCCAGGGGCGGAACATGCAAATTCTGTCTGCCAATTTCTCATTGGCCTTTTCGCAAGTTCAGAGGTTCATGAGGCTCTCAAGAAAGACCCCTTGTGTCACTACATTTGACATGTCTCGTTCCCTCCATCAGGGAATAGAGGCTACAACAGTAACCATGACATTTTTATCTATTTAGATATCAACGAGTGTGAGCGAGCCTCCAATTGCCAGCGAGGACGCTGTATTAACACAATGGGTTCCTACCGCTGTGAGTGCCAGAAAGGATACATGCTGGTCAGTAGTCGCCGGTGCCAAGGTATTTATACACACATTCATCAACATTCAAACCTAGTACAGACACACATAGAAACAGAGATTTCTTACTGCCACCCCAGACTGTCCTCTTGTTCACCATTTCTCACTCTTTCTCAGACATAGATGAGTGCGCTGAGGACAGGAGTCTCTGTCAACCTCATGGTGTATGTGAAAACAGACAGGGTGGATATGTGTGTGTGTGCAATGATGGTTTCATACTATCTGAAGACAAACACAGCTGTGAGGGTAAGAGGTTTTTTCACTTTTTAAAAAGGGATAGTTCATCCAAAAAACAGAATGTTTGCCAAAGCCACCAAAAACTTTGCAATATCAACATTCTAAGGCTAACATTCTGCCTAACGTCTCATTTTGTCTTTAACGGAAAAAAAAGTCTATGAGTTTGGAATAACATAAGGGTAAAAGATGGCAGAATATTCATTTTTGGGCTAACTATCCCTCAACAACAAGTCCACCATGTAGTTTAAGTGTCTGTTTTTGCGTAAAGAAATTGCTTTGAATGAGAAATCTTTGTTAAACAAAAGTGTGTGTGTGTGTGTGTGTGTGCGTGTGCGTGTGTGTGTGTGTGCGTGTGCGTGTGTGTGTGTGTGCGTTTCCCCACAGAGGTTGAGTTTGACCTGAATTACAAGAAGGAATGCTATCTAAATCTGGATGACACCGTGTTCTGTGACAGTGTTCTGGCAACCAATGTTACAAAGCAGGAATGCTGCTGTTCTATTGGTGTGGGATGGGGTGATCACTGCGAGATATACCCCTGTCCAGTCTACCACTCAGGTTAGATTAAGAGAGGTCAAGATTTATTCATGTATGGGTACATTAATAGATGAGTACATTTACAAGCGTTGGACTGATGGTGTCTGTTGTTTCTAGCGGAGTATCACTCACTTTGTCCAACCGGCAGAGGATTTTACCATGAGGAGGGAAAGATAGAATATGGATTACCAGTACGTAGAGGTACATATGCACATATATGTGTAATTCAACCACACAATACATACTGTACACACACACACACACACACACACACTAATAATAAATGTATGATTCTTTGTTTTTCTCTTTGTAGACATTGATGAGTGTGTCCTGTTCTCTAATGAGATCTGTAAGGAGGGACGTTGTATGAACACACAGCCAGGCTTTGAATGTTACTGCCAACAGGGATTCTACTATGACAGCAATCTACTGGAATGTATCGGTAAATTCATTAATGCACACATTTGCTTGTTCATATACACACAGCCAAGAACATACAGACAATTTCTCATGTCTGTTCTTGCAGTTTATAAACACTCTTATAAGCTTTTCCATAACAAAACTGTTCATATCAATGCTCTTCATAAGACTTTTCAGTGTGTTAAGTACTTTAGATTTTAATATAACTACTTCAATGTTTGGTAAATGCAAATAACTAATCTGATCTTTATATGCTTTGGAACAATTCAATATGTATTGTAAAAGGAACTATACAAATATTATATTGAATCTATTCCCAGATTGAATCCTATAGTTTATATTTACAATACTATAAAAGGATTAGTCCTTGTAATTATTCCTTGGTAAATCAATAAATACTAAATAAAATTAATAATATAGTTCTTCATTCAGTTTTTATAATTTAGTGTTTTATAGTTTAGACTTCAGTCGCTTGTAAAAAGTACAAAAGAAATTTTGAGTGCATATTAGATTACTTTACAAAAATTATTGAAAAACGTGTACAAACAGCTATTTTTCTACAACCTGTGTGTGCCAGATTGATACAGCTAAAAAGGAGTATTCTGTGGCGATATACTGGGAAAAAAACTGCCCAAATAATAATGTATATTGATATTTATTTCCTCTTTCAATTAGTACATTTTTTTAACCAACATCGGTCCTGATATTAACTATCAAATATTCTTTAGTTTTCAGGATTTTAATCCTTTAAATGCCAGTTTGTTTATATAATTTCCATATACTAATTGCTAAGGGGATTTATATGTATTATTTATTTTGGAATATCACATATGTCAATGAGTAGCAACAACACTGATTTTGATGCATTATTATTATTTGTGTAGTTTCAGATTAAAAAAAATAAATAATAATAAACTCACACTCAGGACCTTAGGAGACAAAAATGTCAGTGTCAAAAACTGCCATAAAAATATTATATACATTATATATTATATTATTTAGATTATTTAACCAGCATCAGTCCTGATCATGACTACCAAATGTTCATGAATTTTCAGGATTTTAACCCTTTAAATGCCAGTTTGTTTATATAATTTCCATATACTAAATGCTAAGGGGATTATTTTATTTTTTTTATTTTGAAGCCAGGGCTCCAGAGTGAAGCATAATGTCATAGAATTCATGATTTTATGCTTTAATGGCACTGGGATCAAATATTGCCATTTTAATGGATTTCAATGGGTACATTTTTGTCCACACTGCACTGGAGAATCGGCAGGCATTCGCAGTTAATGTGAACAGACGTCACTTTAAAACCGGGGACAGTCCCGATTTTACAAATCATGTTTCCGCCTTATGGTGGACTTACAGCCGGGACACATTTTGCTCTAATAATTAGTCTAAGGCAGCTATAGTTTGATTTTTTTAAATTGACCAGTGTTTCATATGCTTTTGAAATTAGAAATCTTCAAAGAGTATTGAAAGAATCAGTTTATTTACATTTTTACATATTGCAGTGCAATTAGCAAAGCAAGATGCGGTTCAGGGAATATACAGACTTAACGTAGGGTGCATCCAAGACAGATGAGCATTCATACGAGTGAATTATAACAGCTACAACAGTAAATAACAAATGCTAAATTTATAAAAATAATAACAAATAAATTGGAAGATATTGTTACATTTAATATAAAACAATAAGTAATTACATGGAAGCAAAGAGTACTAATTTCATGTTTTTGAATGGGATTATTGGTAGCCTTTACCTACTCATATACATGGCAAGTTTGTGTACCATTTATTATCGGACAAATGTGAAGGCTATATTTAAATGCTGATTTTAAATTCACTGGTTAAGCTTTTGAGAGATGAGCATTCATGAACTTTCTTTATCATAATTTCCATGATGAGCAAGTCCCTAACGCTTAAGCTCCCAGAGCGGGGTAAAGTTAGTTTTAGGTTTGATATTTTGTTATATTCGGTTGTGCACACACTGTTATGGTATATAAATTATATATAACTATAATATACAGACATAAAACACTGCACTCAGAACTGACAGTTGGTGTAGCTGCAGAATTATGACTGAAAATGCTCCGATGCACTTTCATTGCTTAGCATACTTAACGGACCATCTGAAAATTCCACTCACTATTTAACACTGGCAGTGTCCAATCACTCATTCAGTTGACGTGCAAGTTAAACATAAAACATTACAAAAATGTACACTTTTACATTCCAAATGTTGTAGTAGGTTGCCAGTTAAAAGACTAAGCTATTACAAGTGAAAATTTTACAGTATGTCCAATAATATGAATACAGTATTAGATTTAAAATAAATAAATAATAATTCGCCAAAATTATATTTTTACATTCCAAAGGTTGTAATAAATTCCAAGTAGATAGATTGATTTATGTCAGGTGAGATTATTACAGTAAATAATATGAGTACAGTATAAGGATATTTTAGAATAAACATCATACAAATTCCTGAAAATTTTATTTTTACATTCCAAAGGTTATAGTAACTTCCCAATGGCTGGACTGACTAACTGTAAAAATCTCACCTGTAGTAAGTCTATCTAATGGGAACTTACTACAATCTTTGGAATGTGAAAATAACATTTTGGTGCATTTTAGTTAATTCATTTTTAAAATAATCAAATTCTACTCATATTATTGGATGTACTGTAACAATCACACCTGTAGTTAGTCAGTCTGCTCACCCTGAAGTTACTACAATCTTTGGAAGGTGAAAATATTGTTTTTGTTCATTTAAGTGATTTTTACCCCTCATAATATAAGTGAATACTGTACATTCATATGCACAGCCATCACTCTGGTGATCTACTAAAACCTGTGAAATGTTTATTTTGTATGTTTGTTTGTTTTTTAAATAATGTATTTTTTTAGATGCAAGTCATTTGTCAAATTAATGACTGCTCTGACGCCAGTGATGCTTTAGTTGTGGGTGGAGGTTTCAGATGGTCCCTTATGCACCATATGCGAATATCTAATGAATATTTCTCGATCTTTCTAATTTATCCCGCAATTAAACGTAAGTCTGTGTCTTTACAATGTAGGCATATGCTTCAATAGTCTTATGAATGCATGATTATTTTCATCATCTCATTTAAAATCATGCCTTTTCAAACCGAAGCAACGTCAAAGACAGTAGGTTTATGTGTAGGTCTGTCTGATAAATTTGACTATTTAATGAGAGAAATAGCTTGGCTGCAAAAAACGTGGTGAGTTTTGGAGAATAAATAGTAAAGTTGTAATATTAACTGAGAATTTATCTGAACAATGAAACAGCAGAGAACATTTATTTAGTCTCACAGCATCGAGAAAGACGACGGTGCAGGTTGACCAATCAGAAGAAAGGGGCGTTTCAGGTCCACCCATAAGTGTAAATCAAATATTCAAGCCAATTATTAGTGAAATCATATAATCAAAACGCACTGTGTCCTGTAGCTATTTTTCCAATGTCCTATTTTTCCAATGTCCTATACCTGTAGCCATTAAGTGAACTGCAGCCAGCTAACTGTTGCTCGTGCTCATGCACACACTCCATTGGGACGCGAGCATCAGCCAAAACAATGGCGTAATGTACAACGAGACAACGTCATTCACTGGCATCATGCTGACATAATTGAAATTACACGGTTATGATGTATGACTGCATATTATATTTGACTCTCCGGTGCTGGAATAGGGCTAAAACAAAGTGTGGATATATGTCTGGCTATGCGAGACTGTAGATTTAAGTAATCACTTTTCTTTGCATGATACTTTGACTGCATCTATACGATAGTCTATGTCCGCGTTAGCTAGCCAGCCAGCTTTATCAAAAGCTGTTAGCTAAATTTGGTGGATGATGACCATAGCTGTTTATAAAATATTATGTACATTATAAATATGTTGAGACAATTCAGTATTGATGTGATCCCATCACAACTGTCATTTTGGTATATCGATGTGCTATTGCTTTATAATAATAGAATGTATATATTTTCTGTATAACCAAGTTACATTACACTAATGAATGGGTCTTTTTGCATTATCTTGAACATTGAATAGCATTCATTTCATGTATTATTGTAGTTTACCTTGCAGAATAATTACAAGATCAAGTTAGCTAAAATGACTGTTCAATCCTTATGGCACTATATTTCACATGTTTTACAGTTATGTAAGCTTACCTGTCCAGTAAGAAGAACGCCAATTCAGGGTCCCCAAACCTGAACAAAGATCCCTCCAGGAATCAAATACCCTGCCGATGTTCACTCTAGTTTTCGCTCGACCATGATCCCGTTCCCGCTTAACCAGACGGGACTCAGTATATAAACATTTTTTTTTGGCTTACTCAGAGTTTATGTAGGAGTCGGTATTGTGCTGGGAGCCGGACATTTGCTAGACTCATCTCAAATTACATTATTAGTGTTACAGTTTGTTGTCGCTGTTGAACAGGGTTGAGGAGTAACTAAATATATGTAACGAGATTACAGATTTAAAATATAAAATATAAGTAACTGTATTCCACTACAGTTACAATTTAAATCATTGGTATTTAGAATACAGTTACATTCAAAAAGTATTTTCATTACTGAAGAGATTACTTTGCAATTTATTGTCATTTGTTTAATTTAATATTTAGTCCTTTCAGATGGAAAACATTTAAACATATAAATGATACAATATAAAGTGCATTTGAACAGCGGTGAAACACTTTCTTATGATGTGTTACATTCATATGAGCAGACAGAGAAATAAGTTTGATGTAAGTTTGGAGCAGAAGAAATAGAAATAAACCTTGTGTACATTGTCAGCTTTACGCTAAGCTAAAATGAAATTTCTAGCCATTTTACATGCACATGTTACCAGGCATGATCATATTTTCCTATCAAGAAAATTCATGTTGGATCATAATTTCTTTGTTACTTTGTTACCTTTGATATTAGGACAAAAATAGTATTCTTGATCATTTTTGTATTGTATTCCTGTAAAAATATTTAAAAAAAAGAAGAAAAAAAAAGATCAATTTGATTGATCTTGTTTTAGAAACAACACTGCATAAGATATTTAGGTTTTACAGAGAATGTATTTTTAATGTGTGTATTTTGTCTTACTGTACTGGCAGAGTTTTATAGTCAAAACAAGTGAAAAAAATCGACCAGTGCTGAAGAAGTAATCCAAAGTATTTAGAATATGTTACTGACCTTGAGTAATCTAACGGAATATGTTACAAATTACATTTTACAGAATTTGTTCTGTAATCTGTAGTGGTAACAGTCCCAACCCTGCTGTTGAATAGCGGAAGAGAAGAAATTACTGAGGCAAAGCTCTCGGGAGCGCAAATGAACGTCACATCCTTTGGATTTTCCTGGCAAAAGCGACCCATACCCTTTGCATGAAAATCAGTCTACAGGCTTTAATAGGCAACCTAGGAAGTCCGGGAAGGGCTAATTTTTTAAGTTGCGTTACAAGCCGTTCACACATTGGCAAAAAAAGTCGAATATTACATGAAAGTTATTACATATTGCACCTTTAATATTGGTTTTGAAACAAATAATAAAATAACAAATAGTTTTTTGTTTTTCCAATTTTGAATTCCTAATTGAATATGAAATGAACGAATGATACACAGATTTTAAACCTTTACATATATCCAACTCAAAACACACTAACAATTTGTAAACACCATTTTCTCTCTCTATAGATGTAGATGAATGTCATGATGAGTCCCTGTGTACAAATGGGCATTGTGTAAACATTCGAGGCTCTTTCTACTGCACCTGCAATCCACCCTGGGTCCCTGACGCTGCTAACAAAAAGTGTGTCTTTCCCACATTCACAGGTATGTGTGTATAAATTGTTATGTTACACTAGTAGTAAAGATTACTTGTTAAAAAGTTTTTGCCCCTTGTGAGAATCAAACTCACAACCATCAGATTTTGAGATTGATGCGCTGCCTACGAGTCATTGAAAGTCATCCTTGTGGGGCGTATTATGTAGACTCAATGACACATAATTCACGCAGATGCGAGCACTTGGAAAATGCTTTGCCAACGCATAGTCTGGTTGAACATGCTTGAAGTGTTTTCTTGCATTACTGTGACAGTAATAAACCTCAGTTCTCAAAAAGGTGGCCATAAAATCAGATTTGTTGATATTATTCAGGGAAGTTGCTATAGAAATATTGAATTTAATTATATGCTCAGCAACATGCTCTTCAATCCGTTGACTTGAAAGAGAAAACTCAAAGTAGAAGCCGACAGTTCACACTAATGTCCGCTATAGTGGCTCTTGCAGCAAGGCTTACATGCAACACAACTTGCTTAGTGTTATGAATTGTGTTCTGACACATCAGAACGCACTGATGCACAAAATCGACCTGGCATAGTTAGAAAATAAAACCGAGTGTGAAAAATATTGTTTAAGGTCTCCCACTGTTTTTCCACTTGAAATATCTGTACAGATGAGACTTGCATAAATGCGTAAATTTTTTTCTCAAACCATACGAAGTATGAGATCTCTTTCAGCAAATATTTTTATTTACAGCCTTGTTAAACCCCCCTAGCAATTTGTAACGTAGCTAGCATTAAAATATTTCCTGTGACTTTTATTTATTATTTGATGCTATTCATCTGTAACTAGGTGCCATCTTCTCTACTTTTAATCAGTCAACAAATTTTGAGGCATTACTACTTCAGTCGTGCTTTCATGAGCATATGGTTGGAGACTTAAGTCTAAACCAATGGGTTTAACTACAAAAGTATTGTTAAAGAAATGCATTTTAGAATCAAATGTCTGAATATTTAGTTATATTTAATTATATATTTAGTTGAGCTATCCTACATCAGATGTCCCTGAAAATTTTAATTGGTAGCTGTGTTTTGGAACACGGTAGCTGGTCCTACGCTGGTCCAAGTTGGTCCTTAGCTGGTCAACCAGCTACCATGTTCCAAAAACCATATTTCACTGTTTTTAGCATGTGTGTGTTTTTTCCATAGGTGTGGATGAGTGTCAGGACCCTGCTAATTGCAAAAATGGCCACTGTGTAAACACCCAAGATTCCTATTATTGCATCTGTACTCCACCCTGGATTCTGGCAACCGACCGTAATGGATGTGTTACACATGAGGAACAGGCAGGTGAGCATGGCTTTACAGGATCATCACCATCACAACAGATGGCATGACTTGGAGGAAGAGTTGTTAAAAGTGGAACAAATAGCATACCAAAGATTCTGTGAATGTATTACATTTTGTATATGTTTTGTATAATGGTGATGATTCTCAAAGTAGTTTGTATTTGCCAGGTCTACTTAAGTACTACTTCAAATAATGATAAACTATTAAATAAGTATAAACATTAATTGAAGTTCTCGCCCAAGACTGTGTGCTTCTTATGCCTCTCTCCTTGTCTTCCTCCCTCCTTCTTTTTTCTCTTTTTCTCTATATCTCTTCTCCTCTGTATATCTCTTTAGTAACGGGTGTGTCTGTGGTGCACCTTTCAGATGTGAATGAGTGTGAGGATCCCTCCTACTGTAGGAACGGGAGATGTGTCAACACTCCCGGCTCCTTCCACTGCATTTGCAAGCAGCCTCTCACCTTCAGTGCAGCCCTCAAGCAATGTGTCTATGATGGTGGGTATCACAAGTCATTTGTTATATTTACAAAATGCATACCTGTGATTGGAGAAAACATTTGGTCCACATGATTAGCAAATTATTTTTTGTCTAAGATAGACTTCGTGTGGCTTTGCAGTCCATAAACTTTTGTGCTCTCCTCTAAGCCTTGCTTCACCACATGACTGCTGAGCAAGGACCATAAAATATGTTATTTTAGCAGTATTTGACTTGGATCTCTGTATTTTGTTTACACTTCTATATTTTCCATCACTCATTTCTTTCTCTCTCAGACCGCACTGCAGCACATAAAGATATATGTTTCCAAGAGGTTGATGAGGATCTTATGTGTACTATGCCTCCGAACGAGTTAACGGTGACCTATTCTGAGTGCTGCTGTCACTACGGTCGGGGCTGGGGCCCAGAGTGCCGTACCTGTCCCAATAGAAATTCAGGTAATGCCCAATACTTCTCCACTCCTGCAGGAGCAATATCAATATATTTATTTTGCACTTCCACCGATCAACTCTGTCTTGCCACACAAGATCGAACACAAATACGCTTGGCCCATTTCTTTCACGACTTGGAACAGAGTAGCAGCAACAACGGCCCCAACTCCCTTGCATCTATGTTTATTGACATCTGTCATGCGTCTCCTAGAACAGGAGGGTGTGATCATTCAACCTTTATGTTGTTCCAAACCAATATTACTATCTTTCCATTGTGGAACACAAAAGGAGATGTTAGGCAGAATGTTAGTGACTGACAGTCTCCATTCACTTTCACTGCATCTTTTTTTCCATATATGAAAGTCAAGCTTTCTGAGGTTAACTTTCTGCCTTACATCTCCTTTAGTGTTCTAAACAGGTTTAGAATAAAATGATGGTGAGAAAATAATGACAGAATTTACATTTTTGCATGATCTGGATACACAAACACACACCCCATTGAAATAAATTAGACAATATGTGATTATTTAAAATTTAACATTAAGTACATAACTAAGGTAAATAATTATGTTGAGGATCATACCTGGCCCTGCTACTACATTGGCCTTTGTGAGCAGTTTCAGGTATTGGACACTCCTTATTGTTTCGATTCTCTTTCAAAATGGGATGTTATGCCAGCAGAACTTGAACCAACAACTGTTATTTTACTCACAAGGGCAAAGAAAATTAAATAAAATTCTAAATACATAAGAAAGTGAACTAGGAGAAATGTAGCTATAGTTGTGTTATTTCACATAGGTCAAAATAAATGAGAAGTACTGTGAAAAAACAACATATTTAACACAATCACACATTGGATCCCCAAAGTTAGTTAAAAAAAGATTGTTTTTTAAACGGTGATAATTTTCTCTATAACTTTAACTGAGGTTCCCGAGGTCTTTATAAACATTGATATTGATTTTATATTAAATTATTCTGGTTGTCAAAATATTTGTAAAATCCAAATTAAAGTAAACATGCATAGGGTAATGTAAAGTAATTTTACTCTATTTATTTGGTTGGTGTATGTGCACGCATGTTTGTGTGTGTGTGTGTGTGTGTGTGTATACAGTGCTTTTTAACAGGTTGTGTGAGATGCATTTGGATACTGAGTCTGATGGAGAGGGGGAATTCTTGGCAGCTTTTTCCAACTACAACCCAGGTGACCTTGAAACAGCCAATCATGACTGTGTCATTCACCTTGAGCTAAGTAGAAAGTTAATTCAGTATCAAAACTGACTGAATGTTCTATTACTCTTCCTGTCACTTGTTCAGATGGAGACAGTTCAGAAGAAGACTCAGATGAGTGTAGCTGTGCTAATGGTAGGTGTGTGCGATCCTATCTGGGTACAATGTGTGAGTGCAATCCTGGATTTGTACTGGACCACTCCCGAACACGCTGTACAGGTGAGTATTAATGCAGATAGTCTTAACACAATTCAATTCAATTCAATTCCTACATAAACGTTTTAAAGGGGTCACAAAATGTTCGTAATAATAGTATTTATTATCTTTTTTGAGGTACACTGATAATGTTAATAAAGTTTGTTTGCACCAAAACAGTCATAATTTAGTAATATATGATCATTTTCCACCCTGTCTCTGGCCCTCTGTCTGAAATGCTCGGGTTTGGCCTAAGTGCCTAAACGGCCACTGTTATGATTGCTAACATTGTGCAACTCAAATATATATGCATAACGCACATCCAGCACATTGCATCCGTATATATACACTGTTCATCTCAAGCACATCAGTACAATAAGCTATCAAACAGTCATGACATTTGAAATATTCATAAAGGAAACGGTTTACTTATTTTTTTGATCGGGTCCCAATTATTATTTACTTCCCCATCCTTCAATCACAGTTCCTTTGCAAAGCTTGAATCATATTATGACTGCTTCACAAGCAATCCATGCTGATTTGAGCTGAACAAATATACAATCCACGCTGATATATGAGCCGTAAAAAATGCACATACATAGTCCAAAGCATGGAGAATAGACGTACTAACAGCATCACATCACTGGAAACGCATCAAAATGTTCAAACGTTGGAGATCCATCTAGTGCATGTTTACATACACCAACAATTAAAAATAGTGCGGATGAGTGAAAGAACATTTTAATGATGCATTTGAGCTCAAAAGAGCAAGAGGCACAGTAGTTGAATAAGACAAAATGGTATTTCCTCTTCAGAGTTGTAACTTGACACTTCGTTTTATAAAAGCAGTGCCATATACATGACAATGGCCAAAATATTCTGTGTAGTGCATGTTTATATACAAAAATAATTCAAAATAGCCAAAGGTTCAGGAATAGTTGTGACCTGTCTGTCCTGCTCTCTATCAGTTTACGAACTGAAGCACCAATTGATGAAGCCATGGGTGTGATGACATAAAGTAGGCAATTATGTTTTTTTGTTGTAGAGGTGGTCATGAATTAATGGACCCCAAGTGACGTAGAAAAGTCATAGAAGTAGAGAATGAGGTGTTTTTGCAGCTTGTTTTCAATAAATTATTTTATTGTATTGGGGATTAAGTTTTGAGTTCTAAAATTTACTGATGTTTTTTAGTAGAATTACCTCTTATATGTCAGAATATCAAGGAAAATGTTATTACTCATGACATGACCCCTTTAAACTTGCTGGGATAAGTTCATTACACTTTACTGACCACTTTGAATTTACTTACTAATGAAGAAAATGATAAACATTAATAAAATGATGTTGAAATTATAGAATTGAAGTTAAATGGATAGAAAGATGTTGTTATACATACAGTATATGATGCATTTTTTGGTTATGATATCAACATGATGAAGATGCAGTGTGAACACACACTTTCCTATTATTATTTGTTTTACTAATCTGAGGTCACCCTGTCTGAAGTTGGCTCCTTCTCTCTTTCTTTCTCTAGATATTGATGAGTGTGCAGGGCGAAGCTCAGGGCAGAACCCCTGCAAGAATGCACGCTGTATTAACACCTTTGGCTCATTTCAATGTCACTGTAAACTTGGATTTGTAGCGGCACGACGACCTCATGTTTGTATACGTGCTAGGTCCCAATAACGGCAAAGCGTCTCATCCACTATATTCTCAAACACTTCCACACACAAACACTCACTTGTGCCCTCACTCTTTTTATGTACATACGTAAAAAGTGATATGCCACCACTGATACACTTCATAAATTTTGGTGTAACAGCATTTACAAGCAATTTCATGTGTTCACCCTTTCATTCCCTTCTACGTTATGTTGGGAATGTGAGTTAATCACCATTAGCTTCTTAAATATAAATATCTTGCTAGTTTGCATTTATTATAACTTTTATGCTTGTTCCTTCTTCCATTAATCTGTTGCACCCATTTGAAAATGCGTTTGTCATTAAAAGAGGAATTCGCTTTGGATGAAATGTGTATTTTAAATTGTGGTTCTTAATTTTTGTAATTATGCTGCTCTGCAAGTTATGGGTAACTTTAACATAGCTCACCATTTTGTTAAATAATTTGTTTTCTAATCTATTCCTCTTATTATTTTTTTAAGACTTAACTTTGAAGATTTTAAAGTGAATATTTTTTTTTTTACCCTTTGGTTTGTGCCCAAAGCTCTTATTCAGACAGTTTGATACAAATGATGATTTGATTTTTGTGTTATTTCTTTGTTTGTGTTATTGTTTTTATTTGTCTATTGTGTTTTGTTCTATTAATTTGCTTTGTATTTTTCTTTACATTGTTTTCTTTATATGATAATGCAACCGTCATTTTTCTTCAGTTGCACTGAGCATGTAAGTTAGTGTTCTTCTGAAGAAATGTTTGCCTTTCTTTGCATTGCTCCAAATCTTATTTAATTTGCCTTTGTTGCCTGTTTACAAATGAAGTTAGTCTTTGAAAAAGATGGCAGTGATAATTTTGGTTGACCAAACCATTTAAATTATTCAAAAATGTTCTATTGATATAGAATACAAAATGTTTGTTTTAAATTTCTTAAATACCTTTGCCATCTTGCCAAGACTGTGGGAGACATGGGGAAAGGCAGAACAGTTTAGACCTAACTATGCAAGCGCCATACTTTAACAGTAAGAGAGAAAGATGCATTTACCAAAGAAATGAAGATGAATTTATAAATGAGAAAGGATGTCAAACCCTTAATGTTCAGTGCTGTATGACTTTTATTCTCTCTATATTTGTTCTTTCTTTTGATAATTATTATTTTCAAATCAAGGTTGGGTTAAAACTGGGTGCTTTTGGTAAATCATTAGGAATGAGATAAAATTGACTAAAGCTCAAAATAAAATATGAAATGTTTGCACATGCTTTGAAAATAGAACAGAGATTTTAGGTTTTAGCAGCTTCACATGGAGGGAAACACTGTCAGTTTTGTTGTCCCTCTTTATAGACATAGTCTACCAGTTAAAAATTTTGTAATTACTTTTTAAAAAAACAAGTAATGACTTTAAAAATAACATTACAGCATCATTCTTTCATGAACTACCAGCTGTGGTATCACCTGATCAGACACTTTGGGTCTCAAATGGGATGCATAAACATCTGTGTAGTTTCCTTACTACTTACTAAAAGAGAGAAATTGTGAGTACCAACAAATAACAAAACTAATTCAGAAGCTAAGCTGAACAAAATGGTCAGCTCTATAATTAAATCATGGAAGTGCTGGCAATACAGTAAGTTTGACTTTCAAACAGGCTTACTACAGAGATAAATTGAATTTGTTGTACATAACCAAGTGCCAACTGAAGGAATTCTAAAATGTTTTTGATGGAACTTGTTTAAAAAATAAAATCTAATACACCATGTGTGAGCTCATTTGACCAATGTTTTACCATACACGTTTCAACACATTCTCATTGAGACAGTGTTTTGTCTGTGTTGTTCCACTTTTCTCTAGTGGCAAAAACTAAAACTGCGCCAAAGCTCTGGAGTATAAACCTTTATATGGTTTTATCAGTTGGAAAATCGTTATGTGATTTTAATCTTGTGACGTTTTGTGCCTGACGATACACATATTTGTACAGTTGTTATAATTTGTGTCACGATTGTTACAAATACTGGTATAAGGCAGGGACACATGATCTTTAGTGATGTGATTATGCATTCGGTCATAGTGGATAAAGTTCTAAATTAATATTTGGTACTTTTGACATACACTTTGCTTTGTGTATGTGATATTTCCCAAACAAAGCAAAAACTTTAATTGTGTTGTCAATCTCCAAGAAACCGCTATCACATTCCAAAAACAAGACAATAGAATCAGTTATTTGAATAACTTTGTGAAAAATCTCAAAAACGGTTATAGATATTTGAAACCAAAATTATTTTGTATGCCTAAAATTAACATGTTTACAGGGGTGCATTAAGGAAACTGTCTTAAGATCTCACAAACTGATTTAAATTAGTAGTATTTGCTGACATCCCAGCAATCTGTCAGTCAAGCCTGTTTCTAGTCATGATTTCAACAAAAGACCAAACCAGGGTGACCAGTCGTCTTGATAAAACTTGTGGAGACGCCTTTTTTTTGTAACAATTAGTCTTTAAAAAAAACAAAGAAGCTTTTTACATCATGAGAAACAAGCAACAGATCATTTGTCACATATTCCCTGTTGTCTTTTGTTTTTGTGCTTTTCTGTTGAAGTTCTTGTTTAGTTCCTGTATCCTATTAGTTTTTTTTTAGTTATTTGTCATTGGTTTCCCCCTGATTTTTTCTTATTCCCTGATTGTTTCCCCAGGTGTTCCTTGTTTGAAAAAAAAAAATGGAATAAAGCTCAGAATTCAAATAAACAAGAAAGCATAGAATAAATCAAACCTAGCACATAGCATAACCAAACATGCGAGAACTGACAAATAAACTGGGGGAAACAAGGAACACCTGGGGAAACAATCAGGGGATAAGAAACAATCAGGGGAAAACAATCACAAAATGAGCACTAAAACAAAAGACAATGGAATATGTGACATCATTCCAACTCTTCTTCTTCTCTCGGTTTACTGGCGGATCACAAACAATTTTACGGTACTTTACAAGTGTGTAACATGTAATTTTACCCTATTTCTTAAATGGTACATACCATTTAAGAAAGTAAACAGTGCCTTCCTGGTGATTTTTACCCCCTCTCCCTCTGTTCCAAGTATCCCCATCAGATCACACTCCTGTCCCACCTCTCAGACTTTATCACGCAGCTTTTCTCTTTCCACTCCATACATGGTACAATGCAGTATATGTTCAACATTTTCTATAACTAGACACAACACATATCACACACATATCACAGTTCATTTTCCTTAGTATAAACAGGGTGTTATTTAATCATGTGTGGTCCAATCTGAGTCTTGTTATGATGATTTCCTCCCTTCTGTTCCTTTTTTTATAGATTTTTATTATGACAGACTTTTGTATTTTATGATCTTTCCTTTCAGTCCATCATGAGCTGGTACCCAACTAAATTGTACAGCAATACCACCTCTATGAAGTCTAAATAAACTGGTACAGTTCAATGAGTAAATCTTCTCTGACATTTGCTGTTGATTGTATGCTTTCCAAGATGCTATTGAATCAGTATATATCACCACCCTATCTGGTCTGACCTCTTCAACCCATTGTGATCCAATAATGGCTGCCACTATTTCTGCTGTATAGACAACCTTATGGAGATAGATATTTTAAACTCCGGGATATACACACCAATTCCCACACAGTCCTGTTTGTTCTTAGAACCATCTGTGCAGATTTTGAGATGACTGTGACAACTATTCCTCATGTACATACTTGTTTTAACTCCCACTTAATTCATTTGCCATTCTCTTTTCTTTTACAACCATAATCTATTGTTGACCTCATAATCACCCTGCAAATGTCAATTAATAACTGCTGTCTGCCCCCCAGTTTCACATTCGACCACAGCTCATAATAGATTTATTACTTTTTTGCATTTTGTTTCTAGGTGTTTGATATGCACTTTACATGTATATTTGTTATCTAGCCATAGCCACAGGTACTTAAATTCAGACACCCTCTCCATCGGCTGACAATATAGTGTTCGTTTCTCAGCACCCATCTTGTGCTTATTTGTTAACATCATGTAACAGGATTTGCTTGCTGAAAGTTTGAACCCCCCACTCATATGCCCACTTCTCAACTTTTTCTATTGCTTTTCTTAAATTTTCTAACACAAATGTCACATTTCTTCCCCTCATCATATAGTCCCATCATCTGCATGTAGTGCTGACTTGATGTATCCATCTAAATTTGTAAAGATGTAATTTATCATTATGTTGTACAATACAAGGCTGATTGCACTTCCCTGGGGATAACATTATCTATTTCAGATTCCTTAGATACCTCTGCACCAACCTTGACTCTAATATTTCTGGCTGTTTGAAAGTCCATTATCCAATTGTCATCCTTCCTCTAATACCCATTTTTTACTTAATTTGATAAGTAACCCTTCCCTCCACATAGAATCATATGCCTATTTGATGTCAAAATATACTATTGCCACCAACTCTTTCATTTTTATTGTCTTTTCCACCTCATTACTTACTCTAACTAGAGCATTTGTTGTGGAACGTCCTTTTCAAAATCTTAACAGAAAATTACACAATAGCCCTCTCTGTTCCAGTACGTTAGCCTACGTACTATTATCTTCTTCATCCATTTTCATATATGTAATGTGAAAGCTATGGGCCTGTAGCTACAACATTTAACAGGATCTTTCCCTGGCTTGTTAAATGGTAGTATTACTTGTTTTCCAACAGTTCGGCATTACTACATCCCTCCAGATTTTATTAAAGAAATCTCTGCACTAGCTTCAGTGTTTCCAATGGTAGTTGTCGGACCATGGCATAACATAACTGGTCTTGTCCTGGGGCTGTATACCCAGTATTTTGCAAGGCTATTTTGAGTTCCGATATTGTAAAGTCCTCATCCAGATTTGATATATTATCCTCTCTCTTCTCCCTCACATTCTTATTCTCTCTGATTACAGGGTCTTTCTGCTGTCTATGGATATCATCAAGGTGCTCCCCACAATGTGCTGCAGCAAATATCCTACCAAACACATCTGCCTTTTCTTTGTCTGACACTGCCAGCCTCTCTCCATCATCCAGTGTTGGGATTTTGACACATTTCATTTCCACTCATTTGCTTAATTGTAGACCAGACATCCCCTAACTCTGTTCCTCTGCCAGTGGTGGAACAAAATTCTCTCCATGTCCTATTTTTTTTATATTTAACTATTCTATGAGCCATTGCCCTTTTCCTTTGTAAATCCATAAGATTCTCTTGTTTTTCCTCAATGCTCTGAATGCCTTGTTTTGTTCATATATAGCTGTGCTACATTCCTCATTCCACCAAATTACCACTTTCTTTCTACCCTGCATTGTTCTTTTGGGTATACTCAATATTGCAGCAGTTAGAATATGTTCTGTAACTTGCATTGAGTACTTCTCTATGCTTCCATTTAGTGTTACCAGGTGTGCTCACAACATATTCCAAATTTCTCACAGCCAGACTTATCAAAGCACCATTTGGTGAATGTACTCTATTTTTGTATACACATGTTTGTATTAACTATAGTGAGTGCTGGCTGATTCCAACTAGTTTCAGAGGGTTACCTTTCACGCCTTTGGCCCCTCCCACCTCTGCTGCTACCTGCATGCCCCGTGTTTTAGAGCTTCATGGTCTGCCCTCCTCACCTGCCACCATTGTACAAATTATTGGATAAATATTAGACCAAAACACTTCTTCACATGATATAATTTTGATGTTATTGGTTTAGATTTTAATAATCTCATTATCATCTATTCTTTATCAATTTTTGTTAAATATGAAAAGGAATAGAGAATATCCTATAATTGTTTTTATAATAAATATTTATATAGGCCATCAATGACTTTGTGGTTTATTGGGTGCACATGAGGTCCTCTATGCAATATACAACCTTACTGGAATCAGCATAATTGACTGTGCACTGGGACCACAGATCTGAGGTCCAATTGCATCATAAGCGAGTGAAAATTCTGCCCCTGTCCCCTAAATGATTATCAGAAATGTGTTGTGTTGTAGGTTATTTAATTATGTAATAATTTAATTCCAAATTACACAATAGGCATCTTTAAAAAAAAAAATAAATCACCCACAGGCAGCTTAAGCTGTTCTATGCATGCGCACCACACGTATGTGTTTCTTCCGTGCGCACAACCTGGGTTCGATTCCCAGTTTTTCCCATCTGTTTCCTGTCTCCACTCTTTTTTTTTTTCTTTTTTTCAGTTAACATTTTTTATTGATTCAAAAATACACAACAGAGAAAAACACAACACATACACATCGAATCAACATTTAGCATTAAACCCCCATTAATTTCTCTCCCCAATCACCAACCCCACCCTGACCCCCAATGAACACCCCTGTGGTCACATATAATTTTACACACTCAAAAAATTAAATAAATAAAAATAAACATGCTATAATTAAAGTAAACTTCTCTCTCCCCATCCCCTCCCTGAGAGTCCCCTAAAAATGCTAAATTATTACCCCATTTCCAAACAAACAAGTCCCCAAACCCCAGCCTCCTACTTGCCACCTCCTCGAAAGCTGCTACCCTCCCCATCTCCTCACATCACTCCAGAAATGATGGTGCTCCCGCCGACTTCCAACCCCTTAAAATATTTTTTTTTTAAATATGTTTATCCCCCAAGTTTATGACCGCCCCATCACCCAAAATACAGAGTCTGCCTAATGCATAAATCTAAAAAATATATAAATATAAAGAGAGTGTCAAATAGAATCTATGTATAATCTTGAATTGCATAAGGTGAACCCTTGCATCTCTAGATGCAGATTTGAAATTGTTTAGAATCTTAGCCAACACTCCCTCCTCTAATACCAAATTGAAATCTTTCTCCCATAATCTCTTGAGAGAAGTTGAAGCTCTGTCCCCCAGACTCTGTATTAGCAGGGAGTAATACACTGATGCCTCGTGACCTTTTCCAAAAGCAGTAATCACCTCTCCCAGAGTATCTGCCACTTTAGGGGTGTTTGGCTACTCCCAAGAACAATACAGTGCAGGTGGCGCAGCTGTAAATACCTTTAGAACTGAGATCTGGGAATCCTAAAATGTTGAACCAAATTTTCTAAATATCTCAGCACTCCACTCTCATACAGGTCACCCAGTGTAGTAACCCCCCTCACAATCCACTCTGACCTGCAGAAAGGGTACTTATTAATACATCATTTAGGGTTCAGCCATATGCTTGAGGCAATATTTCAATAAATGTCAGAATTGAACACTTTTGTCCATACCGAGTGCAAATGCAAGATAAAGGGGTGTAAATTAACTTCTACGATTAGTTTGATAAAAAGTCTGATCATTCACCACTGACCACCTAATATTGATGAAACGCCTGATTTTATCAGAAGAGCTATGGCCCAGAATAAACCCCACCTGATCTATATGTATAAGACATGTCATAATTTACTTGTTAGACAGAATTTTTGACAATATTTTTACATCTAGCTAGATCAGGGAAATTGGATGGTAACTCTTCCACTTGCTTGAATCTTTGTCCTTTTTAAGAATCAGACTGATCCGGGCTTATGTCATGGTTGGCGAAGCTTTCCATTCTTTAATGATTCCGTAAAACTTCTAACAAACGTGGAGCCAATTCTGTAGCATAAGATCTAAAAAATTCTGTGGAAAAAACATCTGGCAGTTGGTTTATCTCAGAATCAAAATATTTGTTTTGCTCATTTGTCAATTTAGGGAGTTCTATTGGTTCCACAAATTTTTTAATGTCTTCATCAGTAGACGAAGACGTGGAACTATAGAGATCAAGATAGAATTCCTTAAAAGCATTATTAATATAAATGGTAAATATCTCACAATCAGCAGATTTCACTGAGGGAATGGTAGAAAAAGACTCTCTTTGCTTTATATATCTAGCCAAATGCTTAAATACTGTCTTGCCCTGAATAGCCAAAACTCCAACTTCCATGACAAAATAGTATTATATCTGTATTTCAATCAGCCATCAGACGATATTTGGTGCTTCAGCTCTGTACTTTTAATATTCCCTTACAACTCCACAAGTTCCCATGCTTTGGATTTTTTGATGAATGAGGCTAAGAACCGCCTTAAGTGCTTCCCAAGCCACGCCCACAGAGGATACTGAGGACCAGTTGGTCTCCATATAGACATTGATTTCAGCCTTCAGCATTTGTTGGAATTTAGAATTTTGCAAAAGGGATACATTAAAGAGGCAATTATATGATTTCCTTTTCTCCATATGTGGCAACACCTCTAAACTCACCAGGGTGTGATCTGAGACTAAAATGTTTCCAACTGAGCAATCAACAACAGATGAAATGAGGGACTTAGATATAAAAAAATATTCTAGAACAGATCTTATGGACTGATGACAATAATGTATAGTCCCTACCAGATGGGTTCAAAAGTCTCCAAATATCTGTAAGACCATGATTATTCATCCTGAGAAGCGTCAATGTTGCTCTAGGGGGCTTACACACTTTTACTTCACTAAGATCAAAGACTGAGTCCATCAAACGATTAAAGTCTCCTCCAAATATTATATCATGAGGGGTGCCAGTGGCTTGCAACATCCCTTCAAGATCCCTGATCATCAGCGTTAGGTACACAAATATTAGCAAAAATCAACCTTTGCCTCTGAATTTCTGCTAAAACAATAATGACTCTTCCTAATTTATTTTTACTCTGTTTGAATGTATAATGTATAACCTTCCTTCTTTTTATGTGGTGCCCCAACTCATTCACATTCCACATGGAGAGAGACACGTTATGAATCAACACAAAAAGAAACAAGGAAGCCATCCAGTCTCCTCGGACAATCAAGTGAATGTTTAGTTAGTCAAGTCTACTTAGCTGTATCGAGAGCATCACACAATAACTTACTTATTCCATTGACTTTATAAAGGACATTGCTTGCTGTGGGCATGTAAATATTTCAAGTGTGTCAAGTGGTTTTTATTGTCGTTCATCCATATATAGTTAGTACAGTACACAGCGAAACGAGAAAACGACCCTCCAGGACCATGGTGCTACATAAAACAACATAGGACAAACACAGAACCACATGATACTACACAGACTAAATAACATTCCTACATAAAGGGCACGTGCAACGTGTGCGAAAAATATGGGACAGTACAATAATTACTAAAAGGAACAGGACAATAGGCACATTGAGAGACACATTTGTAATCGAATAGTGCAAAAAGATTACACTCTAAAAATGCCAAATGTAAACATAACATCCTATGAAATAGTGTTTTATGGACATAGCAGTTATTGAGGTAGCAGCCAGGTATAAAGTGACAATTAATTAAGTGCAACTCTGGACATGTGCAAAAGTTGGATGGTGTACAGGTGTGTGGGTGTGTGTGTGTGTGTGTGTGTGTGTGTGTGTGTGTGTGTGTGTGTGTGTGTGTGTGTGTGTGTGTGTGTGTGTGTGTGTGTGTGTCAGTCCAGTCTCTTGAGTATTGAGGAGTCTGATGGCTTGGGGGAAGAAGTTGTTTCACAGTCTGGCCATGAGGGCCTGAATACTTTGGTACAGGCGGCAGGAGTGTGAAGAGTTTGTGTGAGGGGTGTGTGGGGTCATCCACAATGCTGGTTGCTTTGCGGATGCAGTGTTTTTTGTAAATGTCTTTGATGGAGGAAAGAGAGACCCCGATGATCTTCTCAGCTGTCCTCACTATCCTCTGCAGGGCTTTGCGGTCCGAAACGGTGCAAGTCCCAAACCAGGTAGTGATGCAGCTGCTCAGGATGCTCTCAATAGTCCCTCTATAGAATGTAGTGAGAATGGGGGGTGGGAGATGTGCTTTTCTCAGCTTTTGAAGAAAGTAGAGACGCTGCTGGGCTTTCTTGGTAATAGAGCTGGTGTTGAGGGACCAGGTGAGGTCCTCCGCCAGGTGAACACCAAGGAATTTGGTGCTCTTGATGATCTTTCATTCCTTGAATCAATCGCGTTTCTCTCTTGTTGAATTCGCAAAGTCTGGGAACAAGAAAATCTTATTGGATGATTTCAGAAATTTGGCCAGAATAGTGCAAATAGCCTCTGCCATTTTTTCCTCATAAAAAACATTTTAGGGTACAGTGGGTCATTTTTATTTTATTTTATCCCAAAACACTAAACAGCATCAAAAACAGCACAGAATTTTCCTTAATACCTGTTTGGTCATGTGTCTGTCACTGGGGTGAGAGGCAGTGGTAAGGGTCATCACCTGGTGATTAATGATGCGTAACACCCGTTTCTTGTTACAGTGATGACAGAGATGGGCTTGAAAAGGCCGCAGAGAACGCCAGTGAGGAAGAGTTGCTTGAAGCTGAAAAGCCACTTCTGTATCTGTGAAGTCTGTTTAGTGTTCATGAACCTGAATGTCTGTTTAGTGTTTGTGAAGCTGAAAAGCCTGCTCTTTGTTTATGAAGCTGAAAATCCTATACTTTGTATGTGAAGCTGAATGCTTGAATAAAAGCTGTTCCCCTTCTGTCACTCACTCGACGTTGTGTCGATGTAGTGACACTTGGGGTCTCTCTTGAGAACCTTGGTTACCTCTTATCTTTGAGAAAATGCCAATGATAATTAGCGAACAGAATTTGCATGCCCCTCTGGGTATAAAAGGAGGGAGGCGTGCGTCTGCTCAGACTGAACTGTTCTTCAGAGCTGAGCGGTTGTGTTTCAGCAAGCTGAATAAATCTACTGCTGTTCCACTCACCTCTATCAAGAGCATATGCTGTTGGAGATATGGCAGACTACGCCCCTGGGAGTAGTGCAGACTACGCCCCTGGGAGTTTATTCTCTAAAAGAGTATATTTTCTCTAAAAGAGCAAGCACTTGGACATTGAGCATCTTTTTAAAGATGCATCTTTTTCAAGATGCCTTTCCATCCTTGTGATATTCCTGGATGCGGTCGTTACCTCTCTGCTTCAGACGGCCACGGGCGCTCACGTGTCTGGGCAGAGAACACACTGAGGCAGCGTATGTAGATGGCTCATGTTGTCATTGTGAGAACATGACTATGGTAACGTTGCGGTAGCAGCTTTCCTTCTTCTGGGGGAAAGCCACTCCAGCCTCCCCCACGTTGCGCCTTCATCCCATGGGTATAGGGCTGGCGCGTCTGGCGCTGGGGGCAATTTTGGGAGTTCAACGGGCACGGTATCGCCACGAGTGTTGGGCTGGACTGGAACCCTCAATCCTCTCCCAGCCCTCGCAGCTAGAAGACTGGTTCTTGGGCACGGGGTGCCACTCACAGCCACGTCCTCCGCCCAATTCCTTTATTCACGGAGGTGTACGATGATTTGACGAAGTCATGTAGTGTACCTTTTACACTACATGCTCGTCCGCTCTCACTACCCTTGACGGGAGGGCAATACATGGAACTCCCCCAGGTTGATAAGGCTGTTGCGGTGCACCTGTGCCCGCAAAACGCGGCCACCTGGCAGGGTCGACCATCACTCCCCTCCAAGGCCTGTAGGTTGACGTCGTCTCTGGCGACCAAGTCCTATAGCGCCGCTGGACAGGCCGCCTCTGCCCTGCACACCATGGCTCTCCTGCAAGTCCACCAGGCCAAGGCGCTCAGAGATCTGCACTTGGGTAGTCCTATTACTGATGTGCTGCAGGAACTGCGCTCAGTGAACGACCTCGCCCTCCGGGCCACCAAGGTCATGGCGCATGCACTCGGACAGGCGATGGCCACCCTCGTGGTCCAGGAACATCATCTGTGGCTGAATCCGGTCAAGATGCGGGACACTGACAAGGCTCGCTTTCACAACGCTCCCATCTCCCGACACTGTAGAGGACTTTGCCGAGCAGTTCACAGCGGTGAAGGAGCAGACAAGATTTGTTTCACGGCGGTAGACCTGAAGAATACGTATTTTCACGTCTCAATATTACCCCGTCACAGACCCTTTCCACGGTTCGCTTTCGACGGCCAGGCATATGAGACCGCTTCAGCACTGGCTTCAGACTCGCGTCCGAGATGGGCATGGCGCCGTGGCACATACCGTGTGACCCTCACCCCCGTCACTTATTCATCCCTTGGACAGACCTCTGTTTTCTACGGGCCGGAGTCCCCCTGCAGCAGGTGTCTAGATGCGTCGTAGGACGCCTCCCTGTTGGGCTGGGGCACCATGTGCGATGGGCATGTGGCCACTGGCTCCTGGATTGGGCCCGGGCTGGGTTGGCACATCAACTGCCTAGACTTGCTGGTTTTATTTATTGCTCTGCGCAGATTTCTGCCATTGATCCGAGGCAAGCACGTGTTGATTCGTTCAGAACAACACAGCGACAGTAGCGTATATAAATTGCCAGGGTGGCTTTCGCTCTCGTCACATGTCGCAACTCGCCCGCCATCTCTGAGGTCGCTGCAGGCCACTCATGTCCCGGGCAACCTAAATGCCACAACAGATGCGTTGTCATGACAGATAAAGATCAGCGGAGAGTGGAGACTCCCCCCCTCAGGTGGTCCACCTGTTTGGCACAGCACAGGTAGATCTGTTCACCTCCCGAGATTCCACACACTGCCCGCTATGGTACACTCTGACAGAAGCCCTCCTCGGCACAGACATGCTGGCACACAGCCGGCCCCGGGGGCTGTGCAAGTATGCATTTCCCCCAGTGAGCCTACTTGCACAAGTCCTGTGCAAGGTCAGGGAGGACGAGGAACAAGACAATCTCGTGGCCCCCGCACTGGCCCACTCAGACTTGGTTCTCAGATGTCACGCTCCTCGCAAAAGCAACTCCCTGGCAAATTCCTCTGGGGAAGGACCTTCTTTCCCAGGGACGGGGTACCCTCTGGCATCTGTGCCCAGACTTCTGGAAACTCCATGTCTGGCCCTTGGATGGGATGCGGAAGGTCTAAAACGGTCTACCACCAGCCATCGTAGACACGATCACTCAAGCCAGAGCTCCTTCTACCAGGCTTTATGCCCCAAAGTGGCACTTATTCGCAAATGGGTGTTCTTCCTGATCTGAAGACCCGAAGAGGTGCGCAGTCGGACTGTGCTCCCTTTCCTGCAGGAAAGGTCTATGTAGCCACCGTAGTGGCTCACCACGATGCAGTGGACAGTAAGTCGTTTGGGTAGCACGACCTGATCATCAGGTTCCTTAGAGGCGACCGGAGGCTGGCATGCCCTGGTCCCAGGCTAGTTACGTAACTTCCCTCCCTCAGGGATGTGGGGAACTATATGACATCTCTTGGGGCATTGGGGAAGGTTATGTTCAGCCTGATGCACCTGCTATTTTCACATGCAACAGCATATATCCAACTATTGTCCCTATATTTACACTTTATAACTGTAACGGGTTCAGGTTGGGCAAGGAGGAGGCGGGAATCAGCAGAACAGTCAACAGAACTTTAATAACATACACAAACTTAAAACAACATAAAATAAACAGACATGTGTGCACACACACACAGCGACCGCGTGTGTCTCTATCTACCGAACTGGCGTCTCCAGCTCCCTTTTATCTCTGTCCCCTGCTGAATAGTTGTTTCAGCACTGGCCATGCACACTCACAGCCTGGCCATGCCCTCCTCCTCGTCACAATCACTTTAAACCGCCTTTTACCCCATATGTGGGCGCCTTTTACCCCAATTGTGGGGTAAAATGATCCCTTGCCACCTTTTAATTGAATTTTAATCAATTAATTTTAATCAAAACAATGTTATAACAATCTGTTATTTTTCCAATAAAGAGATGAAGACATTAAGACCCCAAATCAGCAGCCTAATAAAAGGTGTTTTATCCTGCATGAAGAGGGTCCCCTCAAGGGGGCTGCCATGTTAGGATCACAAGAACAGCCGAATACTACTAAATTAATAGTACTTTTCACAAGATGTAATTTAAATCTTTGGTGTCCCCAGAATGTCTGTGAAGTTTCAGCTCAAAATACCCTACAGATAATTTATTATACCATGTTGAAAATGCAAAATATTTGGGTGGTAATAAAAATGAGCTGTGTGTGTGTGTGTGTGTGTGTGTGTGTGTGTGTGTGTGTGTGTGTGTGTGTGTGTGTGTGTGTGTGTGTGTGTGTGTGTGTGTGTGTGTGTGTGTGTGTGTGTGAGCGTGTATTTATCACTTTGTGGGGTCCAAATGTCCCCATAAGGATAGTAAAACCCGAAATGTTTGACCTTGTGGGGACATTTTGTCGGTCCCCATGAGGAAAACAGCTTATAAATCATACTAAATTATGTTTTATTGAAAATGTAAAAATGCAGAATGTTTTCTGTGAGGGTTAGGTTTAGGGGTAGGGTTAGGTTTAGGGGATAGAATATAAAGTTTGTACAGTATAAAAACCATTATGTCTATGGAAAGTCCCCATAAAACATGGAAACACAACAAGTGTGTGTGTGTGTGTGTGTGTGTGTGTGTGTGTGTGTGTGTGTGTGTGTGTGTATGTGTGTGTGTGTGTGTGTGTGTGTGTGTGTGTGTGTGTGTGTGTGTGTGTGTGTGTGTGTGTGTGTGTGTGTGTGTCTTTAAATGCAAATTAACTGGTGCTCCCCGCCCCATATCCAGAATAGGGCAGAGTTATGACATCTCTGCTTCAGACACAAAACGACGTCACTTTGTACAGAATCTGCGAACGGCTTGTTCTGAGACAGTGCTTTTTAATAATGGGGATTAAAAAAAAGGTCTGGGTGGATTTTTATCATTATAGGGTGGTTGTGTATACACACTGCCAACACACATTTATGTTCAAACACCATGTAAAAGTGAATTTTTCATAATAAGTCCCCTTTAATATTGTGACAATTTTTATGCCAGTGCACCTGAAGCACATGGTATACACATGGCATAAATGTTACTCATTTGCTTTTAACGAAACTATCGGTTAGGTTTAGGGTAGGAAGGTCAGTTTTGTTCATTTAAAACTCAATAGAGAACTAACCTTAAAACACTGTTCTGTTTTGAAGAACATGTAACTTGCATTTTGCACCACAGTTAAGATACTGCCATAATACACGTATGGAAACACGTTATATAATTTAGAAATATATAACAACAATCACGTAATTGGCTTTTACCTAAATTTACTGAGAACATTTTTGCTGTCACTTGAGCTGCTTGAGTCTGGTCAAATTTACTAAACAAATATAATAAAGACAATTTTATTAAATAAATATGGAAAACATGCATATTTCAAGTACATCATTATTAGAAACAAACACAAAGTTATCAAATATTTTTCTTAAGCTTTAAGCCAATTTCTGTGATATTTCAATTATCTTAAATGAATTAGTCACTTATTTATAGTAAATCAATTTTTTCTTAAATTTTAAACATGATTAACCTGTTTAGCACTGAAAAATTAACAATAACATTCTGAATATCTTCTCAGTTCCTAACTAAGTCCTTTATAAACACAATAAGAGCTAGGAGGGCACATAAAACTAGGATGGTACCCATTGTTATAGCAGAATAGAAAGTCTTATCTGTGGTCATGGGTACCTTTCCTTGGCCATGTTTGCCTGCAGGGTTCTTTGTGGTAGATTCGGTTTGACATTTGCCTGTACAAGGTGATAATGACTTGTGTGACTGCATTGTCAACTTGTGAAACGCTTTAGTAGACAATCTCTCTGCTGAAATGGTGTTTGTGCTTAAACCATTTAAGGTGGTGGTCAAAAGACTTGGGGACCTGAAAGATGTTAATCTATTTGATTTAATTGTAGTTTTTGTAAACAATTTGCTTTTACCAGTTAATTGTTTTCCATCTGTAATTTCTTTTGTTCCTGTGGTAATTGCAGTCATACTTGGATGTTTTATATTGGTTGCCCCATTGATTGTAGTTGGACTGTATGACGTTGTTTTAGCTTGTATAGATTCCTTTGGTCTGGCTGTGGTTTCTTCCCTTGTTTTATCGTTTGATGGTTCTGTTCGTACTGTTTTTAGATTTTTTAGGACTGTGCCTGGTGCCATTATTCCTTCTGTGTTTATATTTGCAAAATCTGCAATTGCTGTAATGATTTCAGTTATAGTTGCTGTTGTCCTCAATGCAGACTCTGATCCAGCTTTTGTTGATGCTTTATTTTCAGCTATTATTTTTGATGTAGTAATTCTGTTGGTAATTGATTTTGTTGCTCCATCAGTAATTGGTTCTGGTATTGGAGTTGCACCCCTGATTTTTGCTGCATTTACACTTGTCGCTACAGTTCCAGACTTAGATGTCTCTGATTCTGGTTTTGTTGGTATGATGCTTACTTCTGTTGGTTTTCCAAATATTGTCACATCTGTTCCACTTTTATGTGTTGGTACAAAATCAATAACACTTCTCTCAGTTTTGGGGGTTGTTTCTTCAACTGCATGTGTTGATGTTTCCACCGTGATTCTTTGATCTATTTCTGTACAGGAAGTTACTGTTTCACCTGGGGTTGTTTCTGTTGTTACCGGTACTCTGTTTGTAGTCTCAGTTGTTGAAACTGCTCTTGTGGTTGTGTCTATGGAAGGAGCTGTAGTTGTTGATGTTTTGAATGTTGTTGTTTCTGATTTAGTAGCTGTTGTTATTGCCATGGTTGTGTCTGGTGTCTCTAGCCTTTCAGCCTTTTTTGTTGTAGATATAATGAATGTCTTATCTTTCTCTTTCTCTGCAGTCTCAGACGAGTTGGATGTTTCTCCAGCTGTAGTTTCGACTGACCCAGCTGCATTCACTGCTGCTGTCTCAGCTGTTGTTTGCAAAGAGGGTTCAGCAATAGCAATGGTAGATGATGCTCTTGATACCACAGATGATTCAGACGTGTGTGCCTTCAGCATGTTTGATTCACCTTTAGTCATAGGTACTGTACCTGCTAAAGTTGTCATTTCTGTTTGAGTTGCATCTGAGCATACTGTTGATGGAATTATTGAAAACTTCCTTCTAATCGGAGATCTTTCAAACCTAGAAAAAAATGTGTATGTTTATTCCCCCCTTCTTACATATGAAATCCAGAATACATTTCTTGATTGTGTTTCTCTCATGAAATTAAATTTGCAGTCTTACTGACACCCTTAATAGACTGTCACATTTCTTTTGTGTGGTGTAGGTTTAAAGGACTACAAAGATTTTTACCTGTCCATCCAAGATGCCAGCAGACCAGTTACACAGATCACCCCTGCATAAAGATGGGAGACATAAATGGACCAGTAAGCAGAACAAGGTAGTGATTGATCTTTGATAACCTTTGATAACCCATTGGTTTTCTTAATTAAAGGGACAGTTCACCCAAAAATGAAAATTCACATTTACTCACCCTCATGCCATCCCTGATGTGTATGACTTTCTTTCTTCTACTTAACATAAATAAATATTTTTAGAAAAATATCTCAGCTCTCTTGGATTGATATGAAAGTGAATATGAAGTGGAGACTAATAGTAAAATGACTTAAAAATGTATCTGTTTCTTACCCACACCTATCAAATTGCTTCTGGAGACTGGAGTCTTATGGATTACTTATATGCAGCCTTTATCATTTTTGGAGCTACAAAGTTCTGGCCACCATTCACTTGCATTGTATGACATTGTACACAGCTGAAATATTCTTCTAACAATCTTTGTTTGTGTTCAGCAGAAGAAAGTCATACACATCTAAGATAGCTTGAGGGTGAGTAAATGATGAGAGAATTTTCATTTTTGAGTGAACTTTCCCTTTAATTTTGTCTCATTTTTAACTAGCCATAGATATTAGATCATGTTCTCACTCTTAGGTCTAGAACATTCATAATCGGATATCAGATCAGATGTTAGGTTCATATTTATTATTTTTAATCACCGGCAATGATATGTGTTTCAGTTCAAAGATGCTTCATTGCCCCAAAGCTTCAGAAAATGTAGCAAAGGGGCATAGTGACTCCCAAGACTAAACCCCACATCAGCTCAGAAGTGATCTTATTAATTTCATGTCTTATATTCAGGATTTAAAAAAAGAAAATTCTGCTGTGCTGTACATTTTGCTTTGAACCCCTAATTTATAATGAGCAAAGCACATGTGAAACCACAAACCTGCTGTGGTGACAAGCACACAGACATATCTAGGAACCATCTTGTCTGTCTCTCTCTCTGTCTCAACTGCTGAGTGACACAAACAACAAAAATGAAAATACAAATAAACAGCATCCATAACTTTCAGTGTGTGTCACAGACACACACATACATAGTGCAATTCTAATACAAATCACAGTGCAATGTGTTATGTACAGTGCAAATTAAAAAATAATAATAATAATTTCAGAGGAATGAAATGGCAGAAATGAAGGGAAGCGGTAGATTTGTTGGATAAATATAAAAAAGACTAAACTGTGTATTGCACATAATTATTCTCAATGGGGCAATTTTAACTGTTCATGGCGTAAACTGTTCTGTTCAGGTCATTTGGCTGCTCTAAATCTTTTAGCCACTAGGGGGAGTCCTTATTGTTGCACATGAATGTGTACTGCCAAGAAGAGAAATAGTAAAATGAGACAGATATAAAATTACTTGGTAAGATTTAAAGACTAAAAATGAAAAGTTGGAATCAAATACAACATGCTATTAAAATATATTGATCAAGTTGTCAGTTTCCTTTGTTCATTTTCCCTGTGAGCCAACGCACTTTGGGGCTGATCAGGGGCGGACTGGCCATCCGGAGAACCAAGCGGGCTGGTGGTTCAGCCGCGAAACGGGCCGAATGGGCCGCGATAAGCTAAAATGAGCTGCCGCATTGTGCAAAACGGAACACAAGACGGCGCCGCGATATGCAGAAAAGGACAGCGAACACCCCCTCTCCCTCTCAACTTTAGGGCCAGTTGCTATGTAAAATCCCGGGCCGATTTCTCTTCCCAGTCCAGTCCTGATGGGAGGAGAAGACTCAGGTGGTGCCCCGGTGAAAAAAACAAAATATACATGTAAATTTAACAACACCTGGATGGAAGAATTTAATTTCATATGTCAAAGCCATGTCTACAATGCCCACGCCTTTTGCAAAGTGTGTCGGACTGATTTTAATATCGGACATGGTGGGAAAAATTACTCAGCACATTAGATTACAACGGCACAATTTGTATAGTATTTAGCCTGCCTCTGCCATTCAGCAACCCCACCCGCTCAGAGGTCTCCCGGATTTTGGTACCCAAATGTTGACAGGTATGGCCAACACCAGTCTCTCAAATGACTTCATAACCATAGATGTCAGGGCGACAAGTCTGTAGTCATTAAGTCCAGTGATTTATGGTTTCTTTGGGACAGGAATGACGATTGAGCGTTTGAAGCAGCATGGGACTTCACACTGCTCCAGTGATCTATTGAAGATCTGTGTGAAGATGGCGGCCAGTTGTTTAGCACAGGATCGAAGACACGCTGGTGAGATGCGATCTGGGCCTGAAGCCTTCCTCGTCTTTTGTTTCTGAAAAACCTGGCACACATCACCTTCACAGATCTTAAGTGCAGGTTGAGTAGCAGGAGGAGGTATGGGGATTGCAAATTTGTGTGTATATGATGGTTTTGTGTTTTACTTTTGTTTATTCTTCTAATCTGTCAAATCTAACAAACAGATTGCTGGCTTTCTGCCACCATTTACTGTGCACATGCGGAATTTTTTGTAAACAGTGGGACTGGTCTATTTGATAGTGCAGTCACACTTTCATTAATTTTTTGCTAATTTACACTTAATGAGAACTTTTTTTAGGAAGATCGGTACACTTACTAATTCATGCACTTATCTACTCAGCCAATCATGTAGCAGCAGTGCAGTGCATAAAATCATGCAGATACGGGTCAGAAGCTTCAGTTTATGTTCACGTCAACCATCAGAATGGGGAAAAAATTTGATCTCAGTGTTTCCGACCATAGCATGATTGTTGGTGCCAGATGGGCTGGCAATGAGTATTTCTTTAACTGCTGATCTTTCGTGCACAACAGTCTCTAGTGTTTAATCAGAATGATGACAAAAACAAAAAACATCCTGTGAGTGGCAGTTCTGCGGATGGAAATGCCTTGTTGATAAGAGAGGTCAGAGGAGAATGTCCAGACTTGTTCGAACAGACAGAAAGGCCACAGTAACTCAGATAATCCCTCTGTAAAATTGTAGTGATCAGAATAGCACAACACGTCAAACGTTGAGACGGATGGGCTATAATAGCATTAGACAACGCTGGGTACAATATTAGGACCATAGTGTTCCTAATAAAGTACTTATTGAGTGTTTTGTTTTTTCTCTTCATTTAATCATTTACTTTTTTATCCAGTAGCTAAACCATAGTTTGATAGTAAGTGATATAAATATGTGTTGAATGTACAACATACATTATAAAGAACCTTAAAGCTAAATACAGGATATTCAAAAGACTTGAAATGCAAATTCAGTACTTACACATTATACCAAAAGCACATAATAATATTCTGTCACTATTGTATAACATCTTTATGTGAGCAGCAATATTTATTCTTAAATTTCAGATTGCTTGATTTCTGAAATATTCATTCATTCATTGCATACCATGTAACATATGTTTACACCCTCAATCACAAACCAGGTTTAAGTTTAACCACTCCAGTCCCAAATTTCAGATTTCGTTTTTAAAATTGTTCAAAGGTACAGTTATGGTGCACATTAACAAAACATAGTAATTAATAAATATTTGGTATTTACCCAGTGGCTCATATGAGAAAGAATAACAGCACTTTCTCCAAAGGTCCTGCGACACTGAATACATTAGGACATCTCGGCTAACTTGATTTGCATGTTAAATGGAAATATCAAGACTTCTCATCCATCCTCGTGTGTGTGTGTGTGTGTGTGTGTGTGTGTGTGTGTGTGTGTGTGTGTGTGTGTGTGTGTGTGTGTGTGTGTGTGTGTGTGTGTGTGTGTGTGTTTCATTGCTGGTCTCTATATCCTTGAATTCAAAAGTCCCTCATATTTCTATTTATATGGCTCATATTAGCCAGATGATTTTAATGCAGTGTGTCTCACTGTAGACTAATTGCAAAGCCAGTTTGTTTGGAAACACCTAGGGTTTGGTGGCTTTCTCAAGGGCACAGTGGTTACACAGCAAGATTCTGGTTTCATTACTTCTCAATTTCATGGTGTGGGATGAAATTTCAAATGCAATGGGTATTGCATTTTCCTTTTACTATGATTAGCAAGCATTTTATAGACTGGGTTCAGTGCAAAAAGGCCCATTACGTCATTTGGCTGCTCTTAATCTTTTAGCCACTAGGGGGAGCCCTTATTGTGGCTCATAGTGAACACAATCATGAACGTGTACTGCAAAGAAGAGAAATAGAAAAATGAGACAGATGTGAAATTGCTTGGTAAGAGTTAAAGACTAAAAATTAAATGTTGGAATAAAATACAACATGCTATTAAAATGTATTGATCAAGTTGTCAGTTTCCTTTGTTATTTATCCTTTCATTAATCAGCCTCTGCATCTCACGTTGTCATTGGGCCTGAATCTTTATTCTCTCATCCCTTAGCATAGCATGTGATTAGATTTTACCTGCTGTGACTCATTCTCCAACTCAGAAATACTTTCTCTTTGTCTCCACAATGCATTATGACTCACTGTCATTCATCATGTATATAGAATATAGCTTCAGTTTGACAATCTGTTCACCTACCTACCCAGGTTAACTGTACCTGTAACTCTTCTGGTCATAATAGGTGTTTACTGTCATTCAGTGGGACTGCAGTCATAATTAATTATCCTCCAGTGTGTCATAATCCGGCAGATTATGGGGTTTTCTTTGCTGTCAGGATCCAGTCCGCAGCTGATTGCCAGCAACAGCCGTTGCACTACCAACATACTCAGAGCTACTAAGTAAGCAAGTGTGAATGTGTTTGATAGTCTTATTTATTTTATCTTATCACATGGCTTGTTGAGCACGTTACCATTGAGACACAGCACGTGTGGAGGCTTCACGCTATTCTCGGTACCATTAACGCACAACTCACCATGCGCCCCACCAAGAACAAGAACCACATTCTAGCGACCACGAGGAGGTTACCCCATGTGACTCTACCCTCCCTAGTAACCGGGCCAATTTGGCTGCTTAGGAGACCTGGCTGGAGTCACTCAGTACACCCTGGATTCGAACTCCCAACTCCAGGGGTGGTAGTCAGCGTCTTTACTTGCTTAGCTACCCAGGTCCCCAGTCTTATTTTTATTAAAATTGTTTTATTCCATCAGAGCATGGCTGAGTTCGAAATTGCATACTACCATACTACTCGTACTATTTCTGCCATAGACACACAAGGCAGAAGTAGTAAGAATAGTATGTGTAGTATGCATTCCGAACTCATCCCATGTTTTCAGTCATGTGTAAATTTGTGACCAACAGTATCATAATGTATGATCAAATTAAACTCCAACCAGAATTGTTTGTGTGTGTGTGTATTTATCACTTTAAGGATAGTAAAACCCAAAAGTTTTGATGTTGTGGGCACAATTTGTCGGTCTCCATGAGGAAAACAGCTTATAAATCATACTAAATGATTTTTTTTAATGTTTTTTGAAAATGTAAAAAAACCATTATGTCGATGGAAAATCCCCATAAAACATGGAAACCCAATGTGTGTGTGTGTGTGTGTGTGTGTGTGTGTGTGTGTGTGTGTGTGTGTGTGTGTGTCATATCAAATCAAATCAAATCACTTTATTGTCACACTACCATGTACACAAGTGCAACAGTAGGTGAAATTCTTGTGTGCAGTTCCGAGCAACATAGCAGTCATGACAGTGACGGGACATATACCAATTACAGTAAACAACATACTTGCACAACACAATTTACATATCAAATGTACACATACTTACACAACACAATAATTACATACAATGTACAGTAAACAATACACACAATATACAATACAATAAGTAAGGAGTATATGAAATATATATATATATATGAAGTAGTATATTGAGGAGAATATGTTGACAGTCCAGTGTGAGATTATAGATTAATAAAGTGCAGTGCTAATTATTGACCCTGATAGATCAAGTGTTCAACAGTCTGATTGCTTGAGGGAAGAAGCTGTCATGTAGTCGGCTGGTGCGGGTCCTGATGCTGCGATACCGCCTGCCTGATGGTAGCAGTGAGAACAGACCATGACTCGGGTGGCTGGAGTCTCTGATGATCCTCCGAGATTTTTTCACACACCGCCTGGTGTATATGTCCTGGAGGGAGGGAAGCTCACCTCCGATGATGTTTCTGGCAGTTCGCACCACCCTTTGCAGGGCTTTGCAGTTGTGGCCGGTGCTATTGCCGTACCAGGCGGTGATGCAGCCAGTCAGGATGCTCTCTACAGTACTGTTGTAGAACCGTGTGAGGATGTGGTGGTTCATTCCAAACTTCCTCAGCCGTCTCAGGAAGAAGAGGCGCTGGTGAGCCTTCTTCACAACGGCCTCAGTGTGGACGGACCATGTGAGTTCCTCAGTAATGTGGACACCGAGGAACTTGAAACTGCTGACTCTCTCTACCGGTGCTCCATTGATGGTGATGGGGCTGTGTTCTCCGTCTTTCCTCCTGAAGTCCACCACAAGCTCCTTGGTTTTACTGACGTTGAGGGAGAGGTTGTGCTCCTGACACCAGCGTGTCAGAGTGTGCACCTCTTCTCTGTAGGCTCTTTCATCATTGTCAGTGATCAGACCTACCACCGTCGTATCGTCAGCAAACTTAATGATGGCATTGGAGCTATGTGTTGCCACACAGTCATGTATATACAGGGAATACAGGAGTGGGCTGAGAACACAGCCCTGCGGGGCTCCAGTGTTGAGGGTCAGTGATGAGGAGATGTTGCTGCCCATTCTAACCACCTGACGTCTGCCTGACAGGAAATCCAGGATCCAGCTGCACAGTGAGCTGTTTAAGCCCAGAGCCCGGAGTTTCATATCAAGCTTGGAGGGCACTATGGTGTTGAATGCTGAGCTGTAGTCTACAAACAGCATTCTCACATGTGTTCCTTTTTTCCAGATGGGAGAGAGCAGTGTGTATTGTAGATGCAATGGCATCATCAGTGGAGCGGTTGTTGCGGTAGGCAAACTGCAATGGGTCCAAAGAGGGGGGCAGAACAGAGCAGATGTAATCTCTAATTAACCTCTCAAAGCATTTGCTGATGATGGGGGTCAGAGCAACAGGACGCCAGTCATTTAAGCAAGTGATTGTGGCTTGCTTCGGTACAGGCACAATGGTTGACGTTTTAAAGCATGTGGGGACTACAGACAGGGAGAGGGACAGATTGAAAATGTCCATAAAAACACCAGCCAGTTGATTCGCGCACGCTCTGATGACGCGGCCCAGAATGCCGTCTGGACCCGCGGCTTTACGGATGTTCACCCGTCGGAAGGATCGGGTTACATCCACAACAGAGACGGAGAGTGAATCAACCTCTGTAGCGACAGCCGCGAGTGCTCTCTCCGCGAGGGCTGTGGTGTTGTCCTCGAAACGAGCAAGTTCGTCCAGGAGAGATGCAGCGGTGTTCATGGCGGAGTCTTTATTTTTTTGTAGTCCGTGATGGTATTAATTCCCTGCCACATACTTCTAGAGTCAGTGGTATTGAACTGACCTTCAAGTTTGTGCCTGTACTGGCGTTTGGCTGCACTGATAGTGTTACGGAGGGCATTACTGGCTTGTTTACGCTCCTCCGTGTTAGAAGAATTAAAAGCGGAGGACCGCGCATTGAGTGCCGCGCGAACCTCGCCGTTAACCCATGGTTTCTGGTTGGGGTATATCCGTATTGTTTTGGTTGGAACAACATCCTCTACGCACTTCCTGATGAAACACGTTACGCTGTCAGCGTAAACCTCGATGTCGTCATCAGAGGCGGACCGGAACATCTCCCAGTCCGCGTGATCAAAACAGTCTAGTAGCGCAGAGTCTGATTGGTCCGACCAGCACCGGATCATTCTGAGGGTGGGTGCTTCCCGTTTCAGTTTCTGCCTATAAGCAGGTAGAAGTAGAATGGAAGAGTGGTCCGATTTGCCAAATGGGGGGGCGGGGGAGGGATTTGTAGCCATACCAGAAAGGAGAGTAACAGTGATCTAAAACCCGGTCCCCTCATGTGTTGAAGTTTATGTGTTGATGGTATTTTGGTGCTATTGTTTTAAAATTAGCTTTGTTGAAGTCCCCGGCAACAATGAACGCAGCCTCAGGGTGCGCGGTTTCCTGCTCACTTATACACCCATACAGTTCCCCGAGTGCCCGGTCTGTGTCGGCTTGTGGGGGGATGTACACAGCTGTGATGATGACCACTGTGAATTCCCTCGGTAGCAAGAATGGTCGACACAGAAGCATGAGATATTCCAGATCAGGAGAGCAGAAAGACTTGATGAAATGTACGTTCCTCTGATCACACCATGATTTGTTGATCATAAAACATACACCACCACCTCTGCTTTTACCTGAGAGGTCTTTCGCTCTGTCCGCTCGGTGCACAGAAAAGCCCGTGATTTCGATGGCCGAGTCTGGAATCTCCGTAGCCAGCCAGGTTTCTGTAAGGCAGATAACACAGCAATCTCTCATCTCTCATTGGAAAGAGATCCGCGCTCTCAGCTCGCAGAGTTTGTTGTCCAGAGACTGAACATTTGCCAGTAGTATACTGGGTAGCGGGGGTCGATTTGCACGACATCTTACTCTGATGAGAATGCCGGCTCTTTTTCCCCTTTTCCTTCTGTGTTTCCGCGGCCGGGCAGTCAAGACAAAGGGCTCCGACGGCATGTTTGTAAACAGCGGGTCGGCATTGAGGAATTTGAAGTCCGGTTTTCGATGTGTAATTGTAGAACCTATGTCCAAAAGTGTTTGTCTGTCGTAAACAATAAGGCAGACAACATCCAAGACAAAAAAACAAAGAACTGTAAACAGAACAAACAATAAACCGCAGTGTTGTATCGGAGCTTGCAACGCAGCAGCCATACTCGGCGCCATCTTGAGTACAAAAAAAAAAAAATGTGTGTGTGTGTGTGTGTGTGTGTGTGTGTTTCATGTTTCTTTCAGGTTAGGATAATGAATTCAGTATCATCTGTCTATGTATTTGACCATGGAATCCTGATTAAAAGAATGTGTGACTGTTTAAAGATCATGAGCGTAACTCATGTGTATAGATTAATTGTGAACATACAGCAGGGCCATAACCACAATATACTTTGAGTATCCCCCTCAATAATAAGATATGGCCAGATCAATTTAAGATTTTCTAAATCATTTCTAAGTAATTCTGGATTTTGTACAGCATCTCCTAAGAGTCTTATTTTAAAAGTGACAGTTTTATTTTGAGTATGTCTTGTCAGGTTTGTGCTCATAAAAGAGCCACCAGTTAAAGTAGTTGTTCACCTAAAAAAATTTAAATGTAGGACTACTTTTACTGACTCATTTATTCACCATTGTGTTGTTCAAAACACATATGCTGGGTTTTCTTGGAACATAAACATTTCTAGTTTAAGAAGCTCTATTCCATACAATAACAGTTTATATTGAGCAGGAGCTGTCAAGCTTCAAAAGGGACAAATACTAGAAATGCTTATTTACTCTTGATTATAAAGACATCATAACTGGTGTCCATATGACAAGTGCACTATATTCCAGCTTTCTAGGACCTTGCAACAGCTATGTGTTGTATGGACTACTTTTATGATATTTATATAATTAATTTTTTCTCTTTGGACCTTGATAGCAGTGGTCAGTATGAACTGTCTTTGCATGGAAGAGTGCAGCGTTAGGATTCTTGAAGAAAATATTATGTTAAGATTGTACTTGGAGGAAAAAACAATGAGGGACAACTTGAGGGCAGTAAATAATTGTGTATTTTATTTTTGCTAACCAGCTGACACAGTCATATAATTTTACAGATACATCAATTATGAGTAATTCTAGTAAAGTAATTCTAATTATATTTGTCTTTTTTATATTCACCACCATGAGGACTTAGAGCACATTGGGAATTGGTCATTCCATATTGGAGGGAAAAAAATACATGTATTTTTAAAACCAAAAATTATAAGATTTTGGGCATTTATCACATTTCAAGCCTTTATTCAGAAATGTATTGCATTCAGCACCTTTAATATATTAAAAGACCAAAGAGGACCATTATATTTGTGACCTCAACACCCGTGTGTTCTATATGCAGAAGCTCTCTGAATAAAAAAAAACAATCTTGCATTTGACATCTGAACTAATGTATATGCACTGAAAAAAAACAAACAATATATGATCAGAATGTCTATAATCTTATCTACAATTCTATTCTATTCTAATTAGTGTTATTTGTAATGTTTCACTCAGGAACACTTGCATCACTGAATGACGATCCTTTCAGAAAGTCTTATATTTATTTTAGGATCTCACATACATTATCTCACTGTGCCAATGATGCAGCTGGATGTGTTTGAATCGTTTAATGCAATACACTGCACAGAATGACACACCATCCCATATCCTGGTTGCATAGCAACAAGAATAATCTCATGTTCTAGTAGGTTTGGTTTGTTCTTATTCCACTTGCAGAGAGAGTGAAAGGTGGGGGCAGATAATATTTTAACATGCAGAGTGACATAACTTTGTTATGTAATATACCTGGTCTCTTGCTCATGCATTTGGTATTGTATTTGTTCATATTAATTATGCTTTATTAATATTATTACATTTATGATAATGTGACCGTGTACACCGACCTCATCCTCATGAGGTAATGCTTGGCTTTGTACAGGGCTCCTGTTAAGTCTTAATTAGCATAACTAGAGAGGCACTTGTGAATAGGTCAGCAAGTCCCTCAATACCAAACCCAGAGGTGCCTAAAATATAGAACACACACATATTCATTCACTCTTAGTGTATTAAAGGAATAGTTTACCCAAAAATGACAATTCTCTCATTATCCACTTACCCTGAAGAAGGCACACGCCGAAACGCGTCTGTGCAAAATAAACAATATATGCATAGTGCGGCCACTTTTTCCATTTTATATGTTATCTTTTAGGCCAGCACTCTTAAAATTCATTATATACACTGAGTGAAGCCTGCTCTCATCCTCACCCACTTACCCTGATGCCATCCCAGATGTGTCTTTCTTCAGCAGAACATAAATTAAGATTTGTAGAAGATGATAGAGCTCTGTCAGGTCTTTATAATAGAGGTAAATGGGTACAGCACTTTGACAGTCCAAAAGTCACATTTAGGCAGCAGTAAAGTAATCCACATACAACTAGATCAATTAATGTCTTCTGAAGCAAATTGATACATTTGTGTACAAAATAAATAGATAATTAAAACTTTTTTAACTTTAAATCTGCGCTTCCATCTACTGCTCTGATGCCCCATTGAGAGCGAGAACCACTAATTGCGACCACGAGGAGGTTACCCCATGTGACTGTACCCTCCCTAGCAACCGGGCCAATTTGGTTGCTTAGGAGACCTGGCTGGAGCCACTCAGCACGCCCTAGATTCGAACTTGCGACTCCAGGGGTGGTAGTCAGCGTCAATACTCACTGAGCTACCCAGGCCCCCTATCGATTTATTTTTTACACAAACTTATCGATTTGCTTCAGAAGACATTCATTGATCTAGTCATTTGTGGATTACTTAAATGGGACTTTTGTACTGTCAAAGTGCTGGCACCTGTGTACTTCCATTATAAGGACCTGACAAAGCTCTATCATCTTCTCAAAATCTTAATTTGCGTTCTGCTGAAGAAAGAATGTCATACACATCTGGGAAGGCATCAGTGTGTGTGTGAGTGTGTATTTATCACTTTGTGGGGACCAAATGTCCCCATAAGGATAGTAAAACCCGAAATTTTTGACCTTGTGAGGACATTTTGTCGGTCCCCATGAGGAAAACAGCTTATAAATCATACTAAATTATGTTTTTTGAAAATGTAAAAATGCAGAAAGTTTTCTGTGAGGTTTAGGTTTAGGGGTAGGGTTAGGTTTAGGGGATTGAATATAAAGTTTGTACAGTATAAAAACCATTATGTCTATGGAAAGTCCCCATAAAACCACTAAACCACGAGATATAATTAAGCTAGTGCCGGAGGCCCTGGGGGGACAGGCGTCTATGACGTCTCCTGGCCAAACTCCATCAGGCAGAGCCAGGAGACTGAATCCTCACCCTCAGCACGCCCTAGATTCGAACTTGCGACTCCAGGGGTGGTAGTCAGCGTCAATACTCACTGAGCTACCCAGGCCCCCTATCGATTTATTTTTTACACAAACTTATCGATTTGCTTCAGAAGACATTCATTGATCTAGTCATTTGTGGATTACTTAAATGGGACTTTTGTACTGTCAAAGTGCTGGCACCTGTGTACTTCCATTATAAGGACCTGACAAAGCTCTATCATCTTCTCAAAATCTTAATTTGCGTTCTGCTGAAGAAAGAATGTCATACACATCTGGGAAGGCATCAGTCAATAATGAGAGAATTTTAATTTTTGGGTGAACTATTCCTTTAAACATGCTTGCTGACACAAATACAGATTTTACATATGAAATGGAGTCTTTGGGACAAGTGATGTTTGGTCACCGTGATACAGAGCTTGGTGTTTTTTTTTTTTAGAACATATTAATGAGTGTTTTAGCCCACAGAAAGAACAAACCTCACATCTCACTTTCAAACTGCTTCTTGCCTAATCTATGTTGACCTGATTCTTATCTGTCTGCAGCCCAGCCTCAAACTCAGTCTGTTTCTCATTCTTTCTCTCTTTATGTTGTTTAATTCTCTCTTTGTCTTTCTTCTCTCTTTCAAATGAGGTCAGAGATTGAGTTTATATCAAAGTCACAGCTATCCAGCTTGTCATGCAGTACATCTCTCCAGGCTCTAAAAGTGTTAAATATAACAAAGCATCAATGTCACCCTACCCATATACTACATAAATACGAATGGGAATGCTCTGTGCTTGTGTGTGTGGGAGGGGGGAGAGGGGTATGCATGAATTGGTGTGTCCTGGTTTCAGATGGCTATTTTTAGTCTGTGATTGATTAAAATAGTTCTTAGCTAAAGTTTGAGGGCACAATTTCTTTGGGATATATGGGTTGTTTCATGTAACTTTGTCTAAGCTGGCAGTGTGTGTGTGTGTGTGTGTGTGTGAGTGTGTATTTATCACTTTGTGGGGACCAAATGTCCCCATAAGGATAGTAAAACCCGAAATTTTTTACCTTGTGAGGACATTTTGTCGGTCCCCATGAGGAAAACAGCTTATAAATCATACTAAATTATGTTTTTTGAAAATGTAAAAATGCAGAAAGTTTTCTGTGAGGTTTAGGTTTAGGGGTAGGGTTAGGTTTAGGGGATTGAATATAAAGTTTGTACAGTATAAAAACCATTATGTCTATGGAAAGTCCCCATAAAACATGGAAACACAACATGTGTGTGTGTGTGTGTGTGTGTGTGTGTGTGTGTGTGTGTGTGTGTGTGTGTGTGTGTGTGTGTGTGTGTGTGTGTGTGTGTGTGTGTGTGTGTGTGTGTGTGTGTGTGTGTGTGTGTGTGTGTGTGTGTGTGTGTGTGTGTGAGGGTCTGGCTAAACAACCCCCTACCTCCGTGTGGTGCCGGACGGGCAACGTTGTAGGCAGCGCCATGAGGGGAGGGCCAATAAAGACTGTTCCCTCCCCTTTCTGTCATGGTGCTTTACAGCGGCCAAATGGGGGCTCTGGACGGGTGCGAGGGGCTGGTAACCCCTCTACCCTCAATCTCATTACCACTAAACCACGAGATATAATTAAGCTAGTGCCGGAGGCCCTGGGGGGACAGGCGTCTATGACGTCTCCTGGCCAAACTCCATCAGGCAGAGCCAGGAGACTGAATCCTCACCCTCGGGGCTCCTCCAGAAACAACAAAAAGCCACTACCGATGGCCACGTGGAATGTTCGAACGCTCACAGCGGAGGAGAGGCTGCCACTCCTCTGTCGGGAGCTGGACCGGTACCGCCTGGATCTCTGTGGTGTTCAGGAGGTCCGGTGGACCGGCTCTGGCTCTTGCCACTATGTATGCTGGAGTTGGCATCGTCCCCCACTCCTCTGGATGTCGAGGGGAAATGGGCGAGGTTTAGGGCTGTGGCTCATGTAACTGCAATGGCAGTTTTGGGCACACGGTCCAGACCTCCTCAGAAACCCTGGCTGACAGAGGAGGTGTTCAGGCTGGCTGAGAAAAAGCGACAGGCCCACTCTCATCGTCTACAGCATCCCACGTCAGAGAATGAGGATGATTACCGCAGCCTTCGCTCGGAGGTTCAGAGAGCCGTGAGGCGCTGCAAGGATGGTTGGTGGTCGCGGGTTGCTGAGGAGATGGAGTCTGCCTCAGTGGCCCACGATCACAAATCGCTCTTTAATTCTATCAAAAAGTTACTTGCAGCGCACACCTATTACCATCATTAGGAGAAAGAATGGTGATCCAATCTCCGACCCCCAGAAACAGGTTTACAGATTTGCTGAGCATTTCTGTGAGGTCCTGGGGAGGGAAGTCCCTGAGCCTGGAAAACATTGTGGGACAAAGTGGGGATGACCCTGCTGGGGCTCGCGGTGCCACAAATATTGAAGGAAGAAGTCACTCCTTGTGGGTGGCTGGCTGAGGTACCATCTTTAGAGGAAGTACTGAAGGCGATCCAGAGCCTGAGGCCAGGAAAGGCACCGGGCAGAGATGATCTCCCCAGTGAAATGCTGAGGGAGGGTGGTGTTTGTGCACAGACTGCCCTACATGACATCATAACAACAGTCTGGACCACTGGGCGGGTTCACGCAGGATTGGAAGGATGCCCTGGTGGTCCCTCTCTTTAAAAAGGGGACCGCTCAGATTGTAATAACTATAGGGGCATCTCACTCCTCAGTGTGCCAGGAAAGGTCCTGGCAAGGATTATTCAACATCGCCTTGCCAGGCACGCTGAGGAGAGACTTGCGGAGCCCCAGTGTGGTTTCAGGAAGGGGCGGTCTTGCACAGATGCCATATTCTCTGTCCGTCTGCTACAGCAGAGGTGTAGGGAATTCCAGCAAGACCTACATCTCTGCTTTATTGACCTGGTCAAGGCCTATGATACCATCAGTAGGCCTGGGCTCTGGGTTGTTCTTCGTGCTTTCGGAGTCCCAGACCCGCTGCTCGCGATTATTAAGGACCTTCATGATGGCGAGCGGGCCCGGGTAAAACTACGTGGTCGGGAGTTGGAGCCATTCCCTGTTCACCTTGGAGTGTGACAGGGATGTCCTCTGGCCCCCACATTATTTAATATCTATTTTGACCATGTGGTTCGTGAAGCCTTCGATGGCTGTACTGGCGGAATTTCCATCTGGTACAGATATAATGGGAGGTTGATCGATGCCCGGGTGCGGTCAAGGGATGGCTCCCTATTGGTCAACCACATTATGTATGCTGATGATCTGGTGATTGCTGCTCACTCAGAGGAGGAGTTGGAGGCGCTGCTGATGAACCTGGAGCTTGCCACTAAGAGATGGGGCCTGACCATCAGCCCAACCAAAACTAAGCACCTTCCTGGGTATTATGTACCAACGGACACTACACCCCCACATCTCCCAATTGGTGATGGGGCAGTTGTGGAGAGTGTGGAGTGTTTTCCATACCTGGGAAGTGTGCTTATGACCAGCTCCGGTTTGACAGCAGAGGTCTCACTCCGAATCAGTCGAGCGGCATTATCTTTTCATCGGCTGCGTAATGCTGTGTGGAAGCTAACCGGTTTGTCGCTCCGCACAAAGCTTCAAGTATTCTCGGCCACGGTCATTCCCTCCCTTCTCTATGCTTGCGAAACGTGGACCCCCCTAATGGAACATCTTCGCCGGCTAGAAACATTTAGGCTGGCCTGCCTAAGATCCATCCTGGGTTTAACCAGGCTGGATTGTGTGAGGAGCTCACAAGTCTTTAAAAGATGTGGACAAAGTCCCATCGGTGAGCTCCTCCGGCAGGCAAGGTTGCGTTGGCTGGGTCATGTAGCCCGCATGCCCGGCCACCGCATGCCTAAACAGTTATTGTTTGGCGGATAGAGGGGCTAAGCGGGCGCGGCACGGGCTGGAGAAGAGATGGGGTGATGTGGTACAGGAGGATCTGGAGCTGAGTGGACTTGCCGACGACTGGTACCAGCAGTGTCAAGATCGGCCTCTTTGGAGGAGGCATGTGAAGGATGCTGCTGGCCAGTTGGAGGCAGTCGCCCTCCAACAACAACAGAGGGCAGAGGAGCGACGCTCACAACAACGAGCAGAGCACAGGGTGGCTAAAGCACAGCAAGTTGGCACAGTAGGGGGCACAGGTGGTGCATCAACCAGTCATCTCAGTCATTCGACCCATGTCACCGGTTGGATCTGTCCCGTGACCTCCTGCCAGCGGGCGTTCGACACTTCACGTGGCCTTAACGTGCACATAGCCTGGCACAAGCGTCGTGGTGACGTCACCGCCACTTAGTGGCGAATGGCGGTTGTTTGTTTGTTTGTTTTGTGTGTGAGCGTGTATTTATCACTTTGTGGGGACCAAATGTCCCCATAAGGATAGTAAAACCCGAACTTTTTGACCTTGTGGGGACATTTTGTCGGTCCCCATGAGGAAAACAGCTTATAAATCATACTAAATTATGTTTTTTGAAAATGTAAAAATGCAGAAAGTTTTCTGTGAGGGTTAGGTTTAGGGGTAGGGTTAGGTTTAGGAGATAGAATATAAAGTTTGTACAGTATAAAAACCATTATGTCTATGGAAAGTCCTCATATAACATGGAAACCAAACAAGTGTGTGTGTGTGTGTGTGTGTGTGTGTGTGTGTGTGTGTGTGTGTGTGTGTGTGTGTGTGTGTGTGAGCGTGTATTTATCACTTTGTGGGGACCAAATGTCCCCATAAGGATAGAAAAACCCGAAATTTTTGACCTTGTGGGGACGTTTTGTCAGTCCCCATGAGGAAAACAGCTTATAAATCATACTAAATTATGTTTTTTGAAAATGTAAAAATGCAGAAAGTTTTCTGTGAGGGTTAGGTTTAGGGGTAGGGTTAGGTTTAGGGGATAGAATATAAAGTTTGTACAGTATAAAAACCATTATGTCTATGGAAAGTCCCCATAAAACATGGAAACCAAACAGTGTGTGTGTGTGTGTGTGTGTGTGTGTGTGTGTGTGTGTGTGTGTGTGTGTTTACGGGTGGGTGGTTTACATACTAAACTATGTTTTTTGAAAATGTAAAAATGCAGAATGTTTAGGGTTAGGATTAGGGGCTAGAATATATAGTTCTATGTCTATGGAAACTCCTCATAAGGATAGCCACGCCAACATGTGTGTGTGTGTTTAGGGAATAACATCCTCAGTCCACACAATGTGAAAATGTATGTTCATTTTCTTAACACTTCATCCTCTGTTCAGTTATTCTTTATCTTTTTTTTTTTTTCAACTATTCCCAATTGCAGTGATGTAGACAAACAATATCCTACCACATGAGATATTCCAGACAGAGTGATGTTTATAAGATATGCTGGTGATTGATACCACAATCTAAAGATTGTGGTATCCATCACACACACGGCCATCTGTAGCATGTAAGGTCTGTATCATTTGACAATGTCCACACAATGCATTCTGGGAAGAAGCCAGAGATAAACATACCAGAGAAGTAACCTATTTGTGATCTTCCTGCTCTTATGTTCCCATCACTCTCCCTCTCTTTCTCTCCATGTCCTCCTTTGCTTACTTTTTGTTACTCTTTTCCCTTTCTTTTCTCTTACTAATTTTAAGCTGTCACACCCTTATTTTATTTTCCCCTTTACTTCATCTTCTCTTTATTCATTAATTCACATTAAAAACAGTTCAAGGAACAAAAACCGAAAAAGAAAGAAAGTCCCTTTCAACTGTTCTGTGAAAACTTTATTTTTAAATGAGGCATCAGGTTAATAATGTTATTATTTTGTACAAGCAAGCACAACTCCCTCATTATTTATACCATGATCAATAGAAACATGTAAATGCGTCATGCTGCAAACCCCCCAATGTTCAAGCAAAATCTACGCCCTTGGCGGAACAGCAGAGCCATAATGTAAAAATACAGTTTCTGTTCAGAATGGACTGTGAAAAAAAGCATTTAGTTTTCAATCCCTGCTTCATACCCATCATAGCACAGCACTCAATATATCCAATAAGAGACTCTGTAATTCCTATAACACCCTTACAATCACCTACACTGCATGCACAATGAAAGACCAACATGTGAGCCTAAAAGCTGACACAGTTAAAAACAACATTTCCATCAAGTGATATCAGACTTCTAAAAATGCTTAATTCAGTTGTTTTGTTTATTTGGGGGTAATTCTGAGGAATTGCTGCTGAAGCTTCTTACTTCCCAATTCCCTTTTCTTTCATCCTGCCTCTATCCATCCTACATTCGCTCCATGTCCTATTTTTATGCAACAATCCAAACTACAACAGTGAGGTGACCTTCAAAACTTGTTTCTGGGGAATAGGTAGAACTTGGTGGTGAGAGAGAATAAAGAGAGAACAGAAATAGTTTGCTTGTCCCTGTGAGATGACTAGAGGAATTTAAATATATTTTAGAATAGAGAGAGAGAGAGAGAGAGAGAGAGAGAGAGAGAGTGGAGAATAGAACAAGGGAGAAGGGAGAAGGGTGAAAGGAGAAAGGGAAAGAGTGGTACACAGATTGTCAAACAGCGTCATTTATATTTGTGATTTCTTATGGATGCAAATGTGACCACAGCATCAGCCGATGATATCGAGAAACAAGAGCTATCGCAAACAACACAGTCATCAACATGATCTATGCAGCAACCGAGCTGTGTTATGCACACACCTCCATCCAGGGGCAACAGATGTGGAAATCCTGCACTGAACACATGCAATGAGCCTGAGGCAAAAACGATGGCTTCTGTACACAATGAACACACACACACACACACAGGGGCGAAAATTTCATCAAAATGGGGGGACAATAAACATAACAATTCTCAAGAGCAATTTCTGAAGGGGACACCAAGGATTTTTTTGTTGTTGCCCCATTTGCATTTGTATTATTTTATTTCTTAAACAATTATTTTTAGAATATATCATTATATTATTTACAATACACATATTTTAATGATATTTTAGGGGGCGGACAACCCTCAGATAGGAGGGTCCTGACCCACCCCCCAACGATTTCCGCCTGTGCACACACCCACACATACACACACACACAAACAAATTGAGATACATGTTCCAGTGATTCAGCCCATTGGTGTTCACTGAGGCAGTTGTTTTAAAAGCACAAATATTATAACATAAATCCCCTATTACCAGGCCCTGACAGAATTTGCAGACTTTAAAAAAATTTAGAATAATAATTTAGCATTTTCTGCAAAGATTTTGTGGAAAATCTGTAGAAATCTGTGGAATGGGTTAAAAAAGAAAAGAAAAATTTGTAAAACAGAGCTGAGAGCACTGCACATACATATTAATAGCTAAAAGCATGATCAAATTAGCCATAATCTTAATCAAATTAGTTTGTTTTTTTAAACAAACGTGCAAGGGAACTTTGTGAATGATGGGTGTATTAATTCTGCAGAAATCTGCTGAGCTCTCTGCAAATGCAGATTCTTTCTATTTCGACCCTCTTCTATGTCTCCATCCCCTTAAGCTATAGGGTATAACGAGGCTCAAGGCACCTTATGGAAATTTTAATTTTAACATTTTATTCTGGTTACAAAGTATATCAAGATTGAAAGAATACACTTGATTGAATACTGAAGGAGCAGCATAATTTGTGTGAAAATAAATAATAACGAAAGGTTGTTTTAATTAAAATTATTTTTACCCCCTTTTTTTTATTAATTATTTTAGGGTAAAAGGCCCCCAGGGGGTAATAGTGATACTGTATAAATATAGGGACAATAGTTACAGTGGAAAATCTGTCTACTTCCGCAAACGTATTTGAGAGAGCAAGATGCTTTTGAGTAACAAATTAAGATAATACTTATTCAAAATAACCTCTTCAGAAAAGGGTTAATCATTTTCTTTTAATTTCAATCACATTTGGCATTTCATAACATCTCAAGTATTCTATAAACAAATCAATCTCCATTGTGATTGGATCAGTCAATGTTTGTCAATTTCACTTTCAACATTTTTCAGAACAAATCTATTCGCACCACTTAAGAAAACCAATGTTTTTTGGGGGGTTTTACCCCAAATACTATCCTTCCACTTGGACAGTTTTTAAAAAGACTTTTGACTTAACCACCTTGAACAAAACTGAAATAACAAATAAGACTTTTGTCTCAAATAAATGTGATAATTTCAGGGATTTTTATTAGCTACATAAATTTGCAACATTTTAAAAAAATAATCAAAATCAAATTTAAATTAACAGAAAATTAAATAAAAAGTGCCTTTTACCCCAGGGGACCTTTAGCCTGTTGTACCCTACACCCACTGCTATATGAGGAATGGACAGACAGAAGGGCATATTTAGAAAGAGAAATACAGAGTGATGTAGATGGAGGGGCAGAAATAAAACTGAGAGAGAGAGAGAGAGAGAGAGAGAGAGAGAAAGATAGAGAGAGAAAGAAAGAGAGACTGAATGTGCTGTAGTGAGCAGAAGGCAGTTTCTATGTAAGCACAGCTTCAGCCAGTCTGTCCCAACTACAGCAGGCCCCATTCACATACACCCTACTGCCCACTCAGCTGTTTTCCTTTGTCTTCCACACTATTGTGCCCTCTTCCAAAAGAAGGGGGGCCAGGTAGGGATGGTGACCATTGTAGGTGGGCGGCATGGAGGTGTGGGGGGAAATTGTTTTTCAGATGATTCTTACAGCAAAACAGGCCATCTATATATCACCCACTCAGTACACTGATAAAATACACACCAAACTACAGTATATTGTTGCTCGTTCAAGACAACTTTCAATAAACAGAGAATTTACAAGATAATGATCAACAGATAAAAAAATCTAATGTATGTCAATGTATAGTGAATAATGTGTATGTGACATAATGGGATAACATAAGGGCATGGAGATATTTACAGTATTTGTCATACTTTAAGCATGTGTTTGAATAACTATCTGCTGCTATGTAAATGTCATATGAAAACGTTCATTATATGCTCCAATGGCCAGAACCTGTTTATGAGGGAGCATGCTAGACTACTGTTCGTTAGTGCAGATAAAACTGAAATTAATTTGATCACTTGATCCGTACATCTAACACTGTCAGTATTGGGATTTTGTTAGTCATTGACTAAATATGGATCAGCAAATTCTTTAGTTCAAAATGAATGCAAGGTGCAAGGAATTCCGGGTTCTAATCTGCCCTAATATATATTTTTTTATTTATTAAACAAAGATTGCACCTGAATGTCAGTGAATGTATATCATGAGCGGGGACGCATATGTTTGCAATTTGCTTTGCGACTGGAATTGAGAAGAAGTTGCGGTGCGATTGTAGCACATGTCTGGATGCACAAAAGAACATCACCACCTGCTGTCAATCAGCACCACTGATAACAGCCGTCACAAACACTCATATAACAAACACCAGTCCTGGATCACCACTTATTGTAACACAAAGGAAATGGAAACTCCTGCTCAAGAACTGGAGATATTTCTACTGCATTAGACACTTAAGCCCAAAGGATACTTCGGTCAGGCGTGAATGCTGAGCACCCATGTACATGGCGTGTGACACAAATCTTGTCATTAACATTGTGTGTAGGGAGGGAGGGTAGAGTCAATGGGGTAACCTCCTCATGGTCACGATTAAGTGGTTCTCGCTCTCAGTGTGGCACGTGGTAAGTTGTGCGTGGATCGCGAAGAGTAGCATGAGCCTCCACATGCTGTGAGTCTCCGCTGTGTCATGCACAGTGTGCCACGTGATAAGGTGTGCGGATTGACTCTCTCAGAAGCAGAGGCAATTGAGACTTGTCCTCCACCACCCGGATTGAGGTGAATTACCGCGCCACCACAAGGACCTTCTGAGTAGTGGGAATTGGGCATTCTCAAAATTGGGGAGAAAAGGGGATAAAAGAAAAAAAGAGAAAAAAAGAAGAAGATGTAATCACTGCTAAACAACAGGAGATGAAGGTAAAAACAACACCAGTTGATGTGAAAGTCAAGAGCGAGTGTGTAAGGAGGTCTAGAGATACCTCTATTTGCAACACAAGTCTGAGGGATTATAAAGACATGCGCCAACCCAACCACCTGTGTATGTGTGCACAGTTATTTGTAGTATATTTTAACAGGCACGAATACATCCATATGCAGACGCTGAGCATTTGTGTCAAAATGGAAGTATACCCAGGGCTTTACCTGATGAAGGGTATTTCTAAAAGTGGTGGGGACAAAACTGGCAAAGGCAAAAAGTATTGGGGTCCTACCCGTCCCATCCATAAATTACGTCTTTGATGTGGACATATATTCTTTTCCCATAGTTTTGTAGTTTCATATAAGAGCCTCTCTTTAAACTTAAAGGGGACTGCTCAGTTATAAGTCTTGCATTTACAAGGTAATACTTTTCATGTACAAGTGTAAACCATCGTCATCAGATCTGCCATGCATTTAGAACTGACAGACTGCATGTTCTGATCACTGTTTATGTTCTTGGTTTGGATAGACCACGCATCCAGTAGGTAGGGATGGGAGGATCGATACTAAAAACTTCCGATACTGATGTGGTATCAAGAATATCGATCCTCACATACAAATATTGATTTTTAACTAGTGATCTTATTATTTAGAAACATGAAATTTGTGCATCTCATAAGTTTAGAAGTGGAAAAGAATAATTATATGAGCGAATTGTTGCATGGCACCGGAACTATTTTTTCTCCCACTCACAGAAATGCTAAAATACACCAGCAGTCAGACAGCACTCACCCTTTCAGTAATAGTGCTCGTTCAAAGAGGGAGCAGTGCTTTTCTGAGGTAATGACAGAAAAACAGCATCTGGAGTTGTTCACACCAAGTAATGACAAACCTAGACGTGACATGTATTATAATGGGCTGGTGTGACCATTTTATCAGGCTTATTTCAATTCAGAGGTGTTAAAACATTGATAATGATCTTTAATCCTCGTTAATAAATTATACCCTAATGAAAACTACCCATGGATTTACTGTAGTAATATTGTATTAACCATGACTAATAACCATGACTGTAGTAACCATGCTTATTTTGTTTTATTGGCAGTAACCAAGGTTTTGCTACAGCATTACTGTATTATCTATATGGTAACTTGGTTTTAGTAATAGTAACCATATAATAATATCTATGGTTAATTTTGTGAATTTATATGTTGCTTATACTTACTCATTTTAAAAAGGTAAACAAAGCAGTCTAATAATTTTCTGCTTAGGCCTATACATATATAAAATAATTAAGTAATAATTTAAATTACTAATTTTATCCAAATAATTCGCAAAAATTAAATGTATTAGAGGTATCGGTATTGGTATCGATATCGGCGATACTTGCCTAAAAGTAGGCTATACTTGGTATCAGATCGAGAGAAAAAAAATTGGTATCGCCCATCCCTATCAGTAGCCCAATGTGTAGGCCTAGTATGAGTAACTGAGAAGACTGTTTCTAAACGCATTGAATTAACCATCTGTAAAAATGGCTGTCTCATCAAGACTCATTTTGTATATCTGATTTGCTTCATGGTGGAAAATATCCATCAACTGGGCATTTGCAACTGGGCTGTCTTCTTTGCTGGACATTGGGGCGTTTGTTGTATTTAAACACCCATAGGCTTTGCAAACACTGGAGTAAGGACAGCAAACTTAATTCACTCCATGTGGACGAACGTGTGCGCGAAATGCCTTTAAAATATCCACGCACTCGCGCCTCTCGTGTGTAGGCGCTCGAGATGTGTGCACGAGCGATGATGCGACTGTGCACGCTCGCGCTTGAGTAGAACCCCCAGCTCTCGATCATTCAAAGATTTCGTCTGTTAGGCAGACTAAAGAAAGACTCGAGGGACGGATGTTGTGCGACGAGAGACACTGAGGAGGTCGCGTTGACACCAATGTTCTATTCAAAAAGACGAAGAAAACTGAAGTAACGGTTTGAAATTGGTTACCTGAGCTCACCGTCACGCGAGGGCTTTATGTTTCATAACCGCCCGCGCTGGTTTGGCAGGAAAACACACTTAAGGATGCGGATCTAACAGAACATATCTATCGGGATTTTAACGAGAGAAAAGAGAAACACCTATATGATCTGAGCGAAATCATTCTGCTTTGTCTTCGTCCAAGAGAAACGTTGAGAGGTCCGATTCGTTTGAATTGGAAAACAACCACGCCATCGGTAAGTCTGCTCATCTCTAACGGATGATGATTTAAAGATTACGCTTTGGTCATCACGATTTAATAATGGCGACCAGGTACAACACATTGTGTTTGGCCGGGGATGTGAATATTGTGTAGTAACGTGTGGCACGTTTGTACAGTTAGCTCACATGGGTCTGGTGAGGATGACCATGTTGCTCGCCTTTTGTCTCGGCGTGTGTCTGTAAATCCACACCGCTCACATTCACTCCTGCCCATACCATCATGAGAGCGTTTCACCCAAACATTCCGGTTCCACACACCGATTATGTGAGTGATATCTGTGCAAGGTGAGGGTATGTGGTGTTCTTAAACGCAATGCAATATATTGTGATTTTGCTCCCAACTTGAGTGAATGCATGCCATCTTGCTGTGTTATTTTGATTTGTCAGAGGCGCTGGACGGGAGGCAAATGCATGGCCTCACTAGCTGTGTAACCAGAACATTGTCAAATTCTCGTGTAAGGTTAGGACTTACCAAACCTAATGTCCTTGGTTAATTGTACTTCTCAACAACCAACTTTAACGTCAGTGTTGTGGACGGCTATCTTTGGCAGATTAGGGCGTTTAATGATCGAATCAACTAGGACATGGTAGTGTCTCCATTGCATGTTGTATAAATGGAATGAAAGGTTGAGAACACAGGATTTGAAAACATTAACACAGCATGGATGGAGGGGGATTACAGTCACATCTGCGGTCAGTCTGGAGTTGGTGTTGTGGACCATCTGTGTTTATTGCACCCCTGATTCAGTGGGACAGGCCCTCATGTTGTCTGGATGGGCAGTTTGAAGCACTGATAGTTTCCATGCTGTCTTGAGCACTAAATCTGAGCACATTTGACATGTTTACTGTATGTACTGCCTAAGAAGTTTTCATCTTGGTAGTTCTGTTGAAAAATGTTTGGGCAGAACTTACTAAGCTTCATATTAGTGGTACAGCAAGTTATCGGCCAATTATTAACTAAATTATAACTGTTGGCATATCGAACCTAAGCATGACAACAATGATATGGAAAAGTTTATAGTAATTTTTTTTACATAAACCTACCAAAATAAATGAAATCCAGAACAGTAGAGCTAGTCAAATATGCATATTATAATAATAATAATAATAATAATAATAATAATATATTATCTTGTCTGTCTTTTAATTGTGGCTTTCTTAAAATGTTGTCCTATCAACAGATCCAATCCATGTTCAATGGATATTATTTATTGTTAGAACAGTAAAATAGCTTTTGTACCAATTTGGTTGCTTAGGAGACCTGGCTGGAGTCACTCAGCATGCCCTGGATTTGAACTCGTGACTCAAGGGGTGGTAGATAGGCAATATTTTAAAACCAATATATCTTAGACTTTCTTTACCGGATAGCCCCAGACACAGAGACTACAAGAGTGCAAATTGAATGAAATCCCAGGTGCAGTTTATTGTGCTACTTACCAAAAGAAAAAGAATTGGTAAACAATACGGGACTGTTAATTATAATGAAGCCCGAAATACACGTGGCACTCTTATTTTGAAATCCCTGCACTCCTAATTGTGAGCTCACTGATTGCTGATTCAATGAGAAAGTGAATCTGATTCAAACTGCTAACCTGAACTTCAAACCCTCAGTTCTTTTCGTGTTTTTCATGAAAAAGATCCTGTTCAGAAGAGTAATTTGGTCGTTGGTATGTTGTTTTGTGTGTGAAGTGAGCTCATCAGAAACAGAAAAGCGGTGCAAGAGATATTGGTGCGCATTCTAAAAATATATTCAGTAACTCACAAGATGATATCTGATGAAACCGCATATGAACGCACACAACCCGACTGTCGCCAGTGGTGACTAGATTTTTAATTATTGGCGCAATCAATTATTTTTGGTCTCATTCGCAGTCTGGAATATTGATACAGACTTTTCAATTCCGATTCACAACTCTTGATTCCGATTTGATATAGATTCATGTGGGTATATTTCAGTTGTAAATAGTTGAAACAGTTGAATATATGGCTGCTATGAACTCACGCTGGGAGATCCATCAGTACAGGGGAAACTTCCATGCGAAAAGGTTAAGAGCATTAGCTGAGAGAAAATTTATTTAATATGTAAGCTAAATGAACATTGTAACTAGAGATGCACCGATTGCAATTTTCTTGGCCGATTCCACAAGTGTGACCTGCCGATACCGATTTTCTTTCTAAGAACTATTATTGACCACATATACAAACAAAATCTACCTTTCTTCAATGCAAAATTTTATTTTCATAAGAAAATAAATTATTAAACATTACAATTTCCCCCAAACTGCACTAAGTTACAGGATCTTCTCTCACTTAAACAACTCTCAAAATAAAGTGCTCTGTGACTGGAAAGCGGTAGAAATAACAATTAACTGCAAATGAGTTGCTTTATATAACAGATGTCATTTTCCACTATTTTTATAAATGGACCTTTTTCTCTTTATTACTCATCTAACAAAACAATTCCACAGATCTGAAAAACTGAAGTGTCCAATACGCTCTACTTACGTTAGATGTCCAAATATCAGTTGTATTACTGAGCACTGCTTCGGGAACGGCTTGTAACCATACCCGTCAACACTCCCGTTTTGTTATTTCTCCCAAGAAAACTCCCGTAATTTTTATGGCCCAAACCACTTTATATGAATAATCGCATCAATATATTATTCCAAGGTGGTAGGGTTGGGCGATGTCCCCTAAATTGGCAGTTGACGATGTTGACAGTAAAACATCGCAATGGACGATGATATCGTCGGGGGGGTGGGGGGGATTATATAATTTCATATAATTTTCAAAAATTATATGAAAAATTATAATTTCGTTATTTTACTAACCCAACTAATGACTCGTCGGCGCTTTATCAGTAGGTTGCACGACACGTGAAGCATTTTTTTTTTTAGCTTTCACTTAAGAAGAGTTGTGCACTTTTTATTTTAATATATCTCTTTACATTAATACTATTTTCCACTTAAAAACTATAATTTCGTTATTTTACTCACTGATGAGCAAAAGGTCGATGCAGAAATGACCATGTACCTGCAGGAAATGGCCATTGATGGGGAAGAGGACCCGCTGACTTGGTGGAAAACGAACGACAAAAGGTTTCCGTTCATGGCAAGATTAGCACGGAAATATCTGTGCATATGTGCTACCAGTACTCCATCAGAGTGGGTCTTCAGCACAGCGGGTAGTGTAGTTACTCCAATCCGCAGCTTATTAAAACCAGATAAAGTGAATATGTTGGTATTTCTGGCCAGAAACATTGAAATTTAAACATGGTCTATATGGTGAAAGATATTAAGACTTCTTTACGCATTTTTAGCCATCCGTTGCGGAGCGATTTTGCATATTATTTTTTAAACGTTCATTTGTGTAGTTCATATGACCACTTTACAATATTTCAATAACATAATTTATTTTGTAGCCTGTGCTGAAGTTAATTGTGCTGCTAATTATAAGTGAAATGTTAATGCCGAGTTTCGGTCCCGTTTTCTTGTTCTTTGTTGTTCTATGTTTCAATAAATGTGTGTTATTCATATTCACCTTGTTTCTTTCATTTGATTTGACATTATGGATTTATGGCCAAGGAAATTTTTCTTTAAAAGTATTAACCAGACAAAAGTTATTTGACGTTCGCTGGTCTGGGTTTATCTTAAACTGCCGCTTCAGTAAGAGCTATGTGACAATGAGCAAGATTTTCTGAGACACTACAACTACTAATAATTCATTAATAAAGGCTATTTTCTTGTAGCCTACAACATAAAATATTTTAATCTAAATGTACAGTGTAAGACATGTAAAAAAAAGACAAGAAGCTAACAATGTCAATATCAATATTTGTGTAATCTACCTGACACGGTATTTTCACAGACTAACACGTCACGTCTCTGGCATATACTACAGTATTTAAAATAGCATATATGCATTAGTTATATTCTCAATTTAATTTACAGAGCAATCCCTGCAAAGTTTTTAGGTTAACTATAGAAGAGACTAGAATTAGTGAGTCACACTAGCAAGACTCGCAAAAGGGGGCGTGGCATGGCATCACGATGGTGGCTCTACATCGTGATGTTGGTCAGCCATCGTCCATCGGCACAACCCTACAAGGTGGTCCAGTTGCCAGATCTTGAAAGAAATGCATCCTACTCACACAATCGACACATCATACAAATTACAAATCATTTGCAGCCTCAACCTGGTAACCTACAACCCATTTGCGCTGTTGATATCTGCACAGGTAGTAGACGTGGGATGTTAAATCAATCATCACTGGTAGATGGGAGGAGAAGACTCAGCTGGTGCTCCGGTGAAAAAAACAAAATATACATGTACATTTAACAACAGCTGGATGGAAGAATTACATTTTATATCCCGAAGCCATATCGACAATGCCCACGCCTTTTGCAATGTGTGTCACACTGATTTTAATATCGGACACGGTGGGAAATATTATGTTACTCAGCACATTAAATCACAACGGCACAATTTGTATAGTATTTAGCCTGCCTCTGCCATCCAGCACCCCACTTCCCCTCTCCTGCATTTGTGTACCCAAATGTTGACAGATAACAGGCTGCGTGTGTGACATGACATGAGATTAAACAACTCTGGCAACGCGACGTCGGAAAGTACCTCCTACTCTGTATTGAGGAAATTTATCAGATTTCTGAACCCTCTGTCCTCAACTATGGAGAACAGCTGGTCATCCAGGGCCATGAATTCCATAATATTCCTCGTAATTGCTTTGGTCTTTTCGCTGCTCATTCCAAGGAATGATAGGAGAGGCTGCTGACTTGTGACTGGCTCTGAGCTCTGGCTAGCTTTAGCCGCTTTCCCTTTTTAGCTTATTTTTTAAAATGGGCATTTTCAGCTGGGTGATGGTGTTTTAAATGTCTAATTAGGTTTGTTGTTCCGAAAGTTATTGTGTTGGTTCCCCCACGGTTTATTTTGGCCTTACAATTATTACACATTTCAAACTTTATGTATTCTTCACAGTGATGATCTTCCATGCCAATGACATGTTTACGTGCGGCTGTGACGTTATTGCCTGCGCCGCTGGCAACAAAACGGACCGGCTTGGAATCGGAAAGACGTGAGGCTGACCAGCCGGTCACCGGTCCGGCCGAGCATGTGGAAAATCGGCTAATTCCGGTCCCTAGCCGGTTGATCTGTGCATCTCTAATTGTAACAGAAATGTACCCATATGAATGGATATCAAATCAAGGGCTTGTGGATCGGCATCAAATGGAATCAGGAAATCTGTATCAATACCCAGCCCTAATCTGGTGGGTGAATGAGCAAAGGATCAATGCATGGATTGATTCATATAACTGACAGATGGGCAGACGGATCTGCTCAAATTTACTGATGAATCATTGGCTGGAAGGATGTGTTTGCTGGGTTGATAAATGGATGGATTCATCAGTGTTGGGTGAGATGAGAGGAATGTGACCGTGGCCCCCCCAGAGTGCTGACGGTCTAAATCCCCACATACTCTTCCCTCTGTTGTTGTCAGTGAAGCCACTATTGTCCTAATGCACGGACTGATGTGATTTTTATGAGCCAAGTCATCATTACCACTGTCGGCGCTTTTGTTTCCACTAATGCCCCTGCATTCCTGCCCATCGCCACACTATCATGTGGGACCAGGGCACAAGCAGCAGAGAGCAAAGATGGGCATGGTGATGTGATCTTTATCGAGGTCAGAGTTAGTTTGATTACGAATCTTCAGATCAGCTGGAGTCTCAGCCAGTGCTCAATAGCCCAGAATCAGTTCCAGAATCTCAGCAATTTGCAGAACTTGAATTGGGTTTACATCTTAGTAGTGGAAAATTCATGGAAATCATGAAATATAAAAAGTTTTAAAGGGGACCTATTATGCAAAATTCACTTTTACGTGATGTTTGTACATAAATGTGAGTTGGCAGTGTGTGTACACAACCAACCTACAATGTTAAAAGTCCTCCCACTCCTCTTTCATATATTTCTATTAATCAAGAACGGTGTGTCAAAATGAACAGTTTTCGTTTCTGCTCTAAAGTGACGTCACGTTAGAGCAGGCCTCGCCCACGACTGGTGACGGACTCCACCTTCCTCCCCTGAGTGATCTTCACACTGTCTGCCATTTTTTTTTCCAAGCTGGAGCAAATACAGTGATAAGAATAATGTTTCAGCTTCATAAGTGTCATAAATGTTCTGTTATTGGCTGTAAAAGTAAACATAAGTAGTGTTTCACGCAGGATTTTGTTAGACTATGGGGGGTGGACCCCCGCCCCTCTAGGGGGGTCCAGGGGCATGGTCCCCTGTAATAAAATTTTGTACATTTTAAAGTTAAATATTTCCATCTGGTGCACTTTGAGAGCAAAATGAAGAGGCTAAGTGTTGTGATCTTGTAAACCATTTTGTGCTCTTAAAGCTGCAGTAGGCAACTTTGAAATAAATTGAATTGTGAGAAACAGCACCCCCAATTCTTCCCCATATACATGATGCTCTTCACCCCCAGCCAGGGTTACTTGACAGCTGTTCACAAACAACTAATAACTAATTTCTAACGGGGCCTCATTTAACTTGCTCTAACCATTCTATAAAGCAGGGTACAAACAGAATAGTAAGGGGATCACTACAAGAGGTACAACTTATCAGAATTGCACAGTACTGAGGAGAAAAACTAAATTTGCACAATCCACATTTTCATTTGAAAGTACACTGCTTTGGAACAGCCTACCTGCAGAACTGAAAATGCAAAAGGGGCTGAATATTTTTCAAATCTAAAAAAGTGGTTCAAACAAAAGCAGGTTTGTGAACACTGATGGTCGTGCACAGTCTCATCTTTCTTTTATTGTTGTTATATTTTGTACTTTTTGCTTAGTTTTTAGTGTGATTTGTTTTATTGTTGTTAAAAAAGCCTAACCAGGGACTGGGGTTGCAAATTAGCCTTTGACTTGAAGCCTGTATGTGGAGCATCGGATGCTTGAAGTTGTAGCAATATTTCTGCATTGTCCCTGTTAAATAAACTAATAAATAAATAAAATAGTGATGTCAGTTTCAGCTTTTAATCTATTAACTTTACCTCAGACTGCTAACGATAGCTAGCTAGTGAAGCCGTATGCAGTGTAACGTTATGCCAATTAACCTAGTAATGCTAACTTCAATTTACGTTAATCATCATGATTGTAACTTTATTTTTTTGTTTTCTTTTGTAACCCAGCCAACCTGTATAGCTATTATATTGTATTACAGTATAGGGCTGAAATGATTAGTCGATGTTATCGTCAAAGTCGACAAAACAAAATTGTCAACAAACATTTTCATTGTCGAATAGTCGTTTGATCTCATTTAACGTAACATGAGATCACATTAAACTGTAATGGTGTCTCGAGAGAGCAGCACTGCAGCTCACGCCTGACTGAGGAGAAGAATTACACGGATCACAGTCCAGATGCACTCTAAACATTCCAAACAGCTTCATATATGTAGAACGCAAAGTACAAGGGAATTATACAAAAATAACAAATAAGTAAATACAGAAGCATTCTCGTTGTGGAATAAGCAGAGCTTGAGCTCTTTAAAGGAAACACCCCGGTGTTACATCTTAAATGCAGTTATATTTAATGCGTTATAGCTTTATTAAAGTTCAATTAATACAGAATAGTGTTGTCACGATACTAGAATTTCTAACTTCGATACGATACCTTGAAAAATATCGATATTCGATACCATTTTCGATACCACAGAGAAAAAAACTGCCACAATATTAAGAGGGTAGAACTGTCTAGAACATGACAATGAGGTATATTTTACATGAACAAAATGTCCTGAGGTATTGCACTTGTTCAAAAGCCTCTCAGATTGCCATACATTCAAAAACCAATAAAGTGCAAGTAAATAAAAAGTGCAATCTTTTGTATATCCAAGTCAAATCAAATCAATCTCAATGTCAACAAAAGATACTTAAACGTCAAGGGGTGGTTGGGGTTGACTAGCTTTCATAAGGTCTCTCGCTCTCTCCCTCTCTGCCGTGCACGCTTATGTATGTTGTGTGCGCGCTATCTATGTTATGCGTGCAGTATGTTCTGTCTCGCATGTGCGCTGTAGATTCCGGGAGATTTGAACTAAATTGCGGGCATCAGGGAGAAGCTATCAATATGCGGGAGATTCCCGGAACTTCCGGGAGACTTGGGATGTCTGGCTTCATATCAAAAATATTTCCAGATAGCACTCCTGCTGTGTTCTTTATCAACAAAACTGGTCGCGGGGGCGCCGCATGCACTCGCCATCTTTACATTCACTTCACTTTTGCTATTTAACCAGAGCGAATGAGAGGAGTGCGAGTGTGTGTGGTGTTTGTCAACGCGCCTTTTGGAGAGAAGTGAAAGTGACAGCTCGGCTAGTATCGATACTTAGGGAAATTAGTATTGGTACCGTTCAGATATTTCAGTATCGATATTTATCGAAATATCGATATTTTTGACAACACTAATATAGAAGTAGGTCATGTAATTAACTACAAACTCCCGAAAATGGCATTTCTCTGTGCGGTCAGTGCCTCTTCTGTGAGTTGCGCGAATGTCCCGATCAAAGGGGTAGAGATTGAAACTGCACCCGGCTGATGCGCACTCTGTTGCGGGGACGCTCATCCCTCGAGCTCGCACACTTAATGCAGCTAGATTATAACACGATGGTCTTGTGACTTACTGAATCATAATATACAGTGGGTACGGAAAGTATTCAGACCCCCTTAAATTTTTCACTCTTTGTTATATTGCAGCCATTTGCTAAAATCATTTAAGTTCATTTTTTTCCTCATTATTGTACACACAGCGCCCCATATTGACAGAAAAACACAGAATTGTTGACATTTTTGCACATTTATTAAAAAAGAAAAACTGAAATATCACATGGTCCTGAGTATTCAGACCCTTTGTTCAGTATTTAGTAGAAGCACCCTTTTGATCTAATACAGCCATGAGTCTTTTTGGGAAAGATGCAAAAAGTTTTTCACATCTGGATTTGGGTATCCTCTGCCATTCCTCCTTGCAGATCCTCTCCAGTTCTGTCAGGTTGGATGGTAAACGTTGGTGGACAGCCATTTTCAGGTCTCTCCAGAGATGCTCAATTGGGTTTAAGTCAGGGCTCTGGCTGGGCCATTCAAGAACAGTCACGGAGTTGTTGTGAAGCCACTCCTTCGTTATTTTAGCGGAGTGCTTAGGGTCATTGTCTTGTTGGAAGGTGAACCTTCGGCCCAGTCTGAGGTCCAGAGCACTCTGGAGAAGGTTTTCAGTCCAGGATATCCCTGTACTTGGCGCATTCATCTTTCCCTCGATTGCAACCAGTCGTCCTGTCCCTGCAGCTGAAAAACACCCCCACAGCATGATGCTGCCACCACCATGCTTCACTTTTGAGACTGTATTGGACAGGTGATGAGCAGTGCCTGGTTTTCTCCACACATACCGCTTAGAATTAAGGCCAAAAAGTTCTATCTTGGTCTCATCAGACCAGATAATCTTATTTATCACCATCTTGGAGTCCTCCATGCGGGCTTTCATGTGTCTTGCACTGAGGAGAGGCTTCCGTCGGGCCACTCTGCCATAAAGCCCCGACTGGTGGATGGCTGCAGTGATGGTTGACTTACTACAACTTTCTCCCATCTCCCGACTGCATCTCTGGAGCTCAGCCACAGTGATCTTTGGGTTCTACTTTACCTCTCTCACCAAGGCTCTTCTCCCCCGATAGCTCAGTTTGGCCGGACGGCGAGCTCTAGGAAGGGTTCTGGTCGTCCCAAACGTCTTCCTTTTAAGGATTATGGAGGCCACTGTGCTCTTATGAACCTTAAGGGCAGCAGAAACTTTTTTGTAACCTTGGCCAGATCTGTGCCTTGCCACAATTCTGTCTCTGAGCTCTTCAGGCAGTTCCTTTGACCTCATGATTCTCATTTGCTCTGACATGCACTGTGAGCTGTAAGGTCTTATATAGACAGGTGTGTGGCTTTCCTAATCAAGTCCAATCAGTATATCAAACACAGCTGGACTCAATTGAAGGTGTAGAACCATCTCAAGGATGATCAGAAGAAATGGACAGCACCTGAGTTAAATATATGAGTGTCACAGCAAAGGGTCTGAATACTTAGGACTAGGGTTGGGCGATGTCCCCTAAATTGGCAGTTGACGATGTTGACAGTAAAACATCGCGATGGACGACGATATCGTCGGTGGGGTGGTGGGGGGATTATATAATTTCATATAATTTTCAAAAATTATATGAAAAATTATAATTTCGTTATTTTACTAACCCAACTAATGACTCGGCGCTTTATCAGTAGGTTGCACGACACGTGAAGCATTTTTTTTTTTTTAGCTTTCACTTAAGAAGAGTTGTGCACTTTTTATTTTAACATATATCTTTTATATAAATACTATTTTCCACTTAAAAACTATAATTTCGTTATTTTACTCACTGATGAGCAAAAGGTTGAGGCAGAAATGACCATGTACCTGCAGGAAATGGCCATTGATGGGGAAGAGGACCCGCTGACTTGGTGGAAAACGAACGACAAAAAGTTTCCGTTCATGGCAAGATTAGCACGGAAATATCTGTGCATATGTGCTACCAGTACTCCATCAGAGCGGGTCTTAAGCACAGCGGGTAGTGTAGTTACTCCAATCCACAGCTTATTAAAACCAGATAAAGTGAATATGTTGGTATTTCTGGCCAGAAACATCAAAATTTAAACATGGTCTATATGGTGAAAGATATTAGAATTCTTTATGCATTTTTCAGCCATCCGTTCTGGAGCTATTCGATTTTGCATATTATTTTTTAAACGTTCATTTGTGTAGTTCATATGACCACTTTACAATATTTCAATAACATAATTTATTTTGTAGCCTGTGCTGAAGTTAATTGTGCTGCTAATTATAAGTGAAATGTTAATGCCGAGTTTCGGTCTGAGTGTTGTTCCCGTTTTCTTGTTCTTTATTTGTTGTTCTTCTATGTTTTAATAAATGTGTGTTATTCATATTCACCTTGTTTCTTTCATTTGATTTGACATTATGGATTTATGGCCAAGGAAATGTTTCTTTAAAAGTATTAACCAGACAAAAGTTATTTGACGTTCGCTGGTCTGGGTTTATCTTAAACTGCCGCTTCAGTGTATATATATACAAAGTGACAATGAGCAAGATTTTCTGAGACACTACAACTACTAATAATTAATTAATAAAGGCTATTTTCTTGTAACCTACAACATAAAATATTTTAATCTAAATGTACAGTGTAAGACATGTAAAAAAAAGACAAGAAGCTAACAATGTCAAGATCAATATTGTGTAGCCTACCTGACACGGTATTTTCACAGACTGTCACGTCTCTGGCATATACTACAGTATTTAAAATAGCATATATGCATTAGTTATATTCTCAATTTAATTTACAGAGCAATCCCTGCAAAGTTTTTAGGTTAACTATAGAAGTGACTAGGATTAGTGAGTCACACTAGCAAGACTCGCAAAAGGGGGCGTGGCATCACGATGGTGGCTCTACATCGTGATGTTGGTCAGCCATCATCCATCGGCACAACCCTACTTAGGACCATGTGATATTTCAGTTTTTCTTTTTTAATAAATGTGCAAAAATGTCAACAATTCTGTGTTTTTCTGTCAATATGGGGAGCTGTGTGTACAATAATGAGGAAAAAAAATGAACTTAAATGATTTTAGCAAATGGCTGCAATATAACAAAGAGTGAAAAATTTAAGGGGGTCTGAATACTTTCCGTACCCACTGTATGTCACCGTGCATTTCTTATCCTGAAGAATTGGCAATATGCATCTTTATTAATAATAGAGAGTTTGTTTTTTGTGAGTTAAAGATGGATTGAAGTGAATAGAAAGGTGAGAGAGGAAGTCTTCGCCCCATTATACACTGCAACGAAATACGTTTATTATTTGTTTTGGCTTGTTTTCCAATAAAAATATCTAAAACTCATTTTAAACAATGTGCATTTACTTTAAACTGCAGAAGAAAAAAAATGTTATCTGAATGTTGAATATAATATTAAAATATCTAGAAATCCTTTTAAAAAAGATTCATTCACCTGAGCAGCATATGACGTATTCAGACTTGTTTTTAGAGAATAGATCATGAATATAAGTATATTTTGTCTTTACTGCACTCGCAGAAGTATAACAAAGTAAAAAATACACTTGTATACAAAATACGCTTATATTTAAGATAAATTCTTTTTAATTCTTCGTCTTAATATCTCATATTTTGCTTCAAGTAAATTTATCTTGTTTTAAGGATTTAAAAAAAAAATTAAATGGAAAACAAGACAAAAACACTTCATAACAATTGTTTTTTTTGCAGTGAATTTCTTTACTGAATTAAACTCGAAGTATTTTTTTTCCCTTTAATTCAGTGAATGTCATTTAGAGGTATTTTTAAAAGATGATTTTGTCCTCTTTATTAGTAATCACATTTAATACAACCTTTTAAGTCAGGACACAAGCTGAATAATCGGTTAAGAGCTAATGATTAATCGTTGCAATTATCGCCACTAGGCGAATAATCATTCTAATAATCGGTAGATTAATCGATTATCAAAATAATCGTTAGTTGCAGCCCTACTATTGTATTATATTAATTATATTAGTAAATTATTTCTGCCTTAAATTCTTCAATTTCACTCATTATTTTAAGGCTCTCTGATGAACTCACAAGCACTTATTTCTCATGAAAGAAGACTTTTGAGTTTCTGTTTCTTGAATGTTATCATCTCCACAGAAATGGAGCAGGGCATCATCTTTGTCTCACTGCCTGTTATTAACACTGCGTGAATAAACCCACAATGACAACGGATATTTGACATTACATGGCTGTTAACTGAAATTGGAGTGCTTTTGTGTTCACAAAAGTATTACGTTTATACCTTGTTTATATTTTCGCGGGAGTTTGGCTCAAGTCTCTGTAGACGGCGTGCACATCAGAGCGCTTGAGAAGTGGTTCATCTTCACATGACGTCCGCGGTGCAGTTCCCTGAGATGCTCGGAGTTCAACTGAATGAGACAAGTTTTTTTCCTGCACGCATGAGACATCATGCAGGGAAAGACGAGGCTGAATCCAGCTTCTTAATCAACTGCTTTTTATTTAGTAAAAGGGACTCAGTGCTTTGAAACTTACACAACTCTATCACTGGCGAGTGAAATGTTAATATTGACTTGTTGCCAGTGGCTAATAACAGAAATCTTTTGGTCTCATAAAGCTAAATGTACTCTCATATGCAAGTGATTGAATGTAGAGGGGCTGGTTAGAGGGGCTGTTACTTACCTCAAAAATGTGTCATCCTCCTCAACAAAATAATGTTTTGACTGATCCAGGAATACTCCAGTGCAGATATACATTTACATTTATGCATTTGGCAGATGCTTTTATCCAAAGCGACTTACAGTGCACTTATTACAGGGATAATCCCCCCGGAACAACCTGGAGTTAAGTGCCTTGCTCAAGGACACAATTGTGGTGGCTGTGGGGTTTGAACCAGTGTCCTTCTGATTACCAGATTACCAGTTATGTGCTTTAGACCACTACACCACCACCACTCTGCGAGTGTGTGTGTGTGTGTGTGTGTGTGTGTGTGTGTGTGTGTGTGTGAGCGAGCGAGCGCATGAGTCAGTGGGGGAGGAGCTGAATTAACTGACTGGCACACGAGAGAGAGTGCAAAACACAACCTTTTATTTTATGTTATTACGAGACTGAGAAGTGCAAAGATATTTTAGATGAGAAGTGTAAAAAAAGAAATCGGTTCATTAAGAGACCGTGGCGGGCCGCCATAGTCTAGTCAATTAATGGGAAACACTGATAAGTCTTCATGTACTCCTGGCATCAGAGCCACTGGACAAGATTTGTTTTTGAAGGAAATGTGCCCCAAAACATACAAAAATATGTGTATGTTTGTGCAATGGCTGGACTGGTAATCTGGCCTTCAGGGCATTTTCCCAGTGAGCCGACGCACTTCGGAGCCGATCCGAGGCGGACTGGCCATCGGGAAAACGTAGCGTCGAATGTGTCGTGATAAGCTAAAATGAGCCACCGCATTATGCAGAACAGACCACAAAACAGCGCCGCAATATGCAGAAAAGGACAGCGAACACCCCCCTCGCTCAACTTTTGGGCCAGTTGCTATGTAAAATTTCTCTTCCCAGTCCAGCCCTGGCTGAACTCCGGTATTTACATCAGCCATATTGGTTCTGATTTGTTGTTGCTGTAGTTACCGAAGCACGAGCTGTAAAGGCACAGCCCTCTTTCGGAAAGGTGCGGGGAGCAGCGGCTCATTTGCGTTTAAAGAGACACATGAAATCTATGTGTTTTTGATTCCACCCAAAACGAGGCATTTATAACATGGTATAATAAATGATCTGTGGGGTATAGGGCTGGGACAACGCAAAAAATACTTCGACGCAAAATATGCACGTCGATTCGTCAGACCCAAAACAAAGATGGCGGCGCCGGCGAGTATTAGCAACACGAGTGGCTCCTCAGACTGTCAGAAGTGCAAGGCGGCATGCACTCGTTCCTCTAAAGTATGGGAATTCTTTAATTTAAAAGGAAACAATTCCGTGATATGTCGTCTTTGCAAAATGGAGATGGCCTTCCATTCTAGCACCAGCATCTGAAGAGGCGCCACCCGGGAGCAGCCGCAGATGACAGAGCACCGTAAGTTTTTTTTCAACTCCCCACTTTGCACTCGATGTTGGAGTAGGCTATAATATGTTGTCGACACCTAAAGTTTTTGCTTCTAGCTATTAATAATGCTCTTATAGCTATGAATGTCGTGAAAAATACATAGAGGACGCTGACAGACAGGACCAAGCAGGTAACATTTAATAAAGTCTCAACTTTCAAATTTGGTCATTCAAAGAAAATTAAACCATAAATAGGCCTACTATTTTGTGGCTCTTTAATGTGTCGTGACAGATTGCCTCAGTTAAAGCTGCTCGTGAACCGATCATCTTTTCCTTGGTTAATTTATAGCATCAAATAGGCTAAACATGAATGTAGCCTACATCAGAAGGACTGTTGTTTTAACCGCGGAAAGATGTCAGTACAGTAGCCTACAATCCATTATTCAAATTAAAATCCACCGACGTTAATCTTCTCTCTCCTGACTACTTTGTCGGACAAAAATGGCGTATTATGATTGATTGATCAGATCGCCAGTCAATCAAACTCCCGGCAAATGTTTTTTTTTTTTTACATTTTATACACCCCCACCCCCGATGAAACCGGTATTACCGGTGTTGTCATAAGTCGATTAATCGAATCGAAATCGAATCGGACAGAAAAAAAAATATATGAATCGTTAGATTAATCGATGCATCGAAAAAATAAATCGCTAGATTAATCGTTTAAAAAATAATTGTTTATCCCAGCCCTAGTGGGGTATTTTGAGCTGAAACTTCAGACACATTCTGGGGACACCTGAGACTTCAATTACATCTGGTAAAAAGAGGCATAATAGGTCTCCTTTAAAGGTTCAAGATCTGTATGTTAGATTGTTTATTATTTCTGAAATCGTACTAGGTACCTTCTCTCAGAGCAGGGTGAAGGTGTGGCTTTTATCTAATGTAATCTGGAAAGCTGCCCACAAGTCTTTTAGTAGCTCAGTTTGCTTGGAGGAAATGACATTAAATGATACATGCTACATGATTTGATGTATGTGTCAGGGATTTGAGTCTGTTCCTAGAAGAGTTGCTTAAAAGGTTTCTTCGTAATTAAGAGCATTAGCTGAGAGAGAATTTATTTAATATTTCATACATTTGAGCATGTATTTTGATACTCCTTTTACACCGAAATGGTTAATTAACCCAATTCAAATTAGGATATGTCCTAGTGTGCTTATTAAACCTTTAATGGATGTGATTTAAAGAAATATACAGTCTGCATCACCACAAAGTGAATGTTTGAAGCTGCTTATATGATGAAAAAACAGAGTGACAAAGCATCACATTTTATGTGCATCGTGCGCAAGGTCTGCTCCGATACAAAATGTTAGTAGACTGATTTGCAATGCAGAAAAGATACCTGTATATGGAGCATCAGAGAGATGGAGATGAATCATGACTGTCCATCTGTGACAATCAAAGTAGGTGATCCAGGCCGTTTAACCTCTTCCCAATCCTGTAAAATTAGCCTAAAACGCCTAATCAAGGCATACCCAAAGTAAATTTAAAGCTGTTCTTGAACCGTTTGGAGTACATGCATGGTTTTGGTCACATTTGAAAGGGGACACTCTGAAGTTTTTTCTCCAGCAGTCAGAATTACTGTAAGTGCTACTGATTTTGAGTAATAGAAGTTTGAACACAATGAAATAGAATTTTCTTTTCCGCACTGAAATTTTTTTTGCATACAGATGCCTGCAGATGACTATAACTTGTAGCTATTAGCTTGAGAACACAATGGGATCACAGCATGAATCCTTACCTAGTCCAGGTTCAAATGTTATAACAATATCATAAAAAATGAATATTTTACACATGTTTTTCTAAGGGTACACCCAGGCGTTTTACAAAAGTGCCTTTTGGATACTCCAAAAGGTCACTTTGGAAACCTAGGACAAAAAGGCTGCAACTTTTGAGCGCTTCAACGTACAGTCATAATTGTGGGCTCTAATGAAAGATGACACTTAGAGCTATCATATTCCATATCCAGATCCACTATTAGTTTTGCTGACACAGAGTAACTGATGCATAAACACATTAGAGTGCCTTTTCCCTTCTTGAAACTAAATGTTGTGCATATAAAAGAGTCAAAACTAGTGCTATGGTGGACAATTTGTTTATATAAAAAATACACAACAAACTATTTACATTAATTTTTACATAAAGTATTTACAAACCATTATAAAATTGTACATGTTTCTAGCAACATGCCAGTCATTGTAGCAGTCACATTTGTGTACAAAGCACATAGGCACAACACAGGAGAGTACTTCACTGGTGTCTTTGCATGACACTGCCTGCACTTCAGACGACCAGCGGTGCAAGATTTGGTGATGTGCAACAGCCTGTGATGTGCTCTTAGGTGGAGCAGGAGATACAGGTCTGGCTGTGGATTGAGACCCCAACTCTGCCATGCTCCTCAGCAAGGGTCTCTCTGAAAGCCCTCCTCTCTTGATGAGGTGCTGTCCTGCTGCTCCACTTTATGTGGCCGCTTGCTGAGTGGGGGATAATAAATAAATGTAATTTACAAAGCTAGACACAACTTCTCCATCTTTTCTGTATTCTATATATATATATATATATATATATATATATATATATATATATATATATATATATATATATATATATATATATAGTTTTTCTTTTAGAGTGTGTAAAAATGTATTATTGTATGTATATTTACTGTAAATACTGTATACTTTGCCAATGTACTATGGAACAAAGAGATGGGCCTACACCTCCCCCATGAATTCAGCACTGTAACAAATAGATGGCCCTACACCTCCCCACCTCCCGCATTGTAACAAATAGACTCTCAAACACAACATATATTCTTATTTTCAACTTATATTTATTGATTTATTTACTAATATATATATATATATATATATATATATATATATATATATATATATATATATATATATATATATTTTACAGTAAATATACAAAACATCTATATAGCATGTCAATAGATCTGAAACAAACAATGAACTAAAAACAAGCACAAGCGGTTCAAACACTCACTGAGGAAACACAGGACAAAGGGTAATTACAAAATGTGTATTCATTATTCAAACTAAAGCTTATTTATCGCGGAATATACAGTAATATATGTTATAAACACAAGAAAACACTTACTTGTCCAGAGCCGTGTCTCATCTCTCCATCTGCCTCTGAATCATCTGTATTGTTTTCAGAAATTTCATCTCCAAACTCAGAATTTTGACAATGAATGCCTTCTTATATCACATCCTGGGGTGAAAATCCTGTTTTTAGCGTCCGTTTCACCATATTTAAATCGCCAAATGTGTAAACAGTTCCAAAGCAGCTCTGCATGCATTTACGCATGAGGCTACAGCAGGGGTAAGCTTCGAGGAAACTTTGCACTAGGAATAACAGAGCCGATCATCTAATAGTTCCACTAAAGCCGCATATCACTGTTTTCAGAATTTCATTGGCTATCACGATGCGTCAGTCATTTCCACTCTTCAATGTAATTGGTTTGATCAGTAAACAAAGGAAAGTGGGTATGCCCTTACACTCGACACAGATGGTGGTTGGGTATTGAAGGCTGTGGACAGGACATGGAAGCTCCTATTGGGTCAAATGAGGTGTCAATCGAAAGGCCAGAGTGCGTGCTTCCATTTTGATACCGGATATAGGAAATGTTTACATCTGAACTGAAGTTATTACCGGTAATATGTGAAAGATTAGGCACAGCTGCCAGGTGCTTTGAAATGATGCAACAAGAGTCTGTGGATATTTATTGATGTAATAATGTGATTTGGACTAAACATTTTACTTGATTTGATCATTTGGACATTTGACAATGAAACAACACCGTTTTTGTCGGGAAGTTATGGCTCAGTGTACAACTATGAGGCATCATAGGTGAGTTGCCTAAATTTTGTTATTGGTTGTTTATATGTTGGTGGTCTGACAAAGATATAGATTGTACCTGCTGTTGTGATTGTATCTTAAAATGGTTTATATCAATAGAAAATCAAGAAATGTAGCTTTCCAAAGATATGTGGCATGTGTACCAATGTAACACACAGCTGTTTTGTTTATCGCATACTTTTATTTTGTACATTTAAGGGCCCGTCCGCGGGCCTAGATTTCCATGGTGTTAAACTGTCAGGAGATTGAGGTTCATGCTAGATCTACTTCAAGGCTGTGTCTGAAACCAGGAAAATGCTGCCTCCGGAGGCTGTATACAGAGGTACTATGAAAATATGCTGCTTTTCAAACTGTTTGGAATCCAGTTTCCTTAAGAGTTCCATTCATTCAAAACAGATGTCAGTTAAGACATTAACACTTTCAACCCGGAGCGTTCAAATTTGGGAACAATTATTCCCATGGTTCTTGTCTCAATATCTTCGCCGTCCAATCACCGATTTTATTTCTGTAAACTGCTAGATACTCATGACAACATAAGCTAAAAGTACATATGATTGGTTAAGGGGTTACTGGGCGTGAATAATAAATGTATCGTCATCTACGTCACCCTCCATTTGCCTGGGTGGAGCCACAGGGGATATCCTCCAGTGTTGGATTTACTGCTTCAAATTGACAACTGAGGCGATCTTTCAAGGTAAGACTATTTAACATGTCTTGTCAATATTGTTTATTGAAAGTCAAACATTTTTGGTTACGAAGCATTTATTTGTAGGAGTAACACTAGTTATTTCTAGAAAAAAATGGCATGACCATTAATCATGCGTTCATCGGACAGGCAGCTAGCCTCTATTTTTAAGCAAACTTCAATGAAAGGCTAGTAATACTATGTAGATTTTTAGCTATATATCAGTAACTTTTTTTTGGCCAATTTTGTTGCTTGTGGAAGATAGTCAAACCTTTTTATTTACAAAGCATTTATTTGTAGTAGCGCTGCTGACAAGTTTTTTTTCTTGGAAAAAAACATGACCGTCATCGGCGAGCCTCATCTTTCTGTGAAACTACCTAAATAAACATTAGCTAGCAATACTATGTACATTTTTAGCTAAATATCAATAACTTTTTTGCCAATTTTGTCACTTAAAAATCCGCCTAAATTAATGTGAGGCAGAAAGCAGATTTTTTTTTTAAGTTGTTCAGACCTGCCTGGAAACTGTCCTGCTAGTGAGAAGTTATCTAGCTTGTTGATTTTACCATGTAGTCAATTTTTTTTTTTAGACATCTTTCTATAATTTAGCAAATAGCCTTACCATCCATCACACAGACATGATATGATTTCAGATTGTGTGTAGCTTTCTGTACACAAGGAAAGTGTGAGAGGGCAGTTTGCAGTTGGACTATTCAGTGTACGGATTTGTAAAGGACACACTGCTGGCTACCGATTATGTACTTTTTTCTGTTGTAGAGATGGATGGAGACTATGGCTCTTTGCTTTTGAGGGCATGAACACACAGGAGGAAGATCTGCTGGACCAGAAACAACTGCATGAACCCACGGACCACGAGGAGGATGAGATGGAACCTGATCACTAGCCAAGACATCAACTGCGTGTGTGTGTGTGTGTGTATATGTGGATATATATGTATTAGTGTTGCATGATTAATCATATCGCAATCGTGATGTCAGCCTGTGCAATTATATGATGATTAAATGCTGCGATTTTATTAAATAAATAAGTGCATGTGTGGACGTGACAGCCCATTTTCTCTGAGAGCTGTTTGCCCATTTTCTACACCGCTAATAAAAAGATGACCAGTCAGTCTCAGTTTAGGGAATGGCACGTGTGGTCATGTGAGTTTCCGGTGTTCAGCGTGCAAACTCCAAAACTGATATTCTTGGTGTGGTCAGAGCCGCTTCAAACAGTCGCGGAAGAGACACAATCTGAGCGGGAGTTGAGATTTAAAGTTCCGCCGGCTGAAGTGTACTAATACAGAGACGCTCGTCTCTCACTCCCGCTGTCTGCAGCTCTGTGTCTGATAGAAACACAGATCACAGCTTGGCGATATATCTTTATTTTATCCTTAATTAAAGTTAATATAATACGGGAGCGTGCCATGTAGAGAAGCACAAACTCCAATACTGTCATTCTCTGTGCTGTCAGAGCTGCTTCAACCAATCAATGAAGCGACACAATCTGAGCAGGATATATCTACATACACTCACAACAACAACAGTTTTAGTGGCTTGATTGAGTGAACCACACTTTTGTATCCAGTTTCCTTTTCAAAAGAGTTTATACAAAGTACATGTTACATCCTGCTTAAATGTCCCTGTTTGTTTGGACAATGTTATTTTCATGAAAATTTCTATTTTCTTATTTATTGTTCTATTTTATTTAGGTGTAATATTGAGAAAATGACAAGTTTGCAGTAATGCAAAGATATTATTTAATTTTGTAAAAATATTTTAATTTGAAAACACTGTGCATTTATAGTTGTTGTTGCTAGTTTATATGTTTGAGTTGAAAAATACACATTTCAGCATTATCAGTAATCTATTTGTGCATTTTCCTTGATAACCAAGGAAGTTGACTCGTGATACTATTTGTTTATTATATCGCAATCGCATATCGCAATATTAACTTCAATAATGACAAAATATGACATTTTTCCCAAATCCTGCAGCCCTAATATGTATGTATGTATGTATGTATGTATGTATGTATGTGTTGTTTGTTTCTAATTCTCATATGACTGATACTCACAGTAACACTAACACTGTTACTCTTATTAATTTGGGATGGCTAGCCATTCTCTCACACGTCCCAAGTCATCAGGAATGAGTAAACACTTTCTTATCCCTCGTACTCTGACATCGATTCACAGGCACCAAAACCTCTCCCATTTAAGCCTAGTCATCCATTCCGTATTGACTTAGGTAGCATGCTTCAGGCTGTGTGGTTAACCTCCAATATGATGTTGTGAGAAATTAACTTTCCATGCTGTTTTTGCTCAGGCTGTAGTTGCTGAGATATGCAGCTTTACAAACTGTCAGGGGTGGGAGCTCGTCTTAAACTGTCCGTCATTTTCCAGCTACCAAGGAGCTTGGATGGAGGTGACCCCCAATGAATTTTACTAATTTCTTGGGTTGCTCTTTTACATGGGGTTACGATTCTCCCTGATTCTCATCGTCTTTGAGGAACCAAGTCACTTCAGGGCTCGTGGACGAGGGGATTTATGTCACTTGACCATTACCAAAGCACTTTTAGCAGCTCTACACGTTGTAGACCCTACCACAGAGGATAATCAGGATCGCCTTAGTAAGTTGCGTTATCTTATAGACCACCTTAAACAAAAGTGCCAGCTGCTTTTTGGTCAAGTCTAAAGCTTGGTCAGGATTTAAACAAAACATGAAGGGTAAGCCTACTCGTGGGGTTTTAAATTATGGGTAATTGCAACATCAGACTCTGGGTATTCTCTCGACTTTAATGTTTACACAGGTAGTCATGATGGGCGTGTCACTGTCTTGGCCACCAAAGTTGTTGAATCGTTACTGCCGCTATTCAAAGACCAGGGCCACAATGTTTGGAAGGACTGAAAATATGGCAAAAGACTTTGCTTGGTTCGCGATAGGAACTGTTTTCAGTCTTGGCACTCAGCTGAGTGTGACCAGTTTTGCGAAGAGGCCTAGATTGGGCTGTGTTTACTGGGTGTTGTTCTCCTTTTTTCCCTCTCTTCTCTCCACAGGTATTGCAGTTGTTGAGTATTTATGAATTTATATATATTCTGTTCCTGCACTCTTTATTATAAATGTATTTACTGTAGAAAGTTTGAAAGTTTGATTTTGTATGTTTTGCTATGTAATTCTAATGTTCAAATTAAATAAAGTGTGTGTTTTATTTGAACACATAAAATGTACATTTCATTGTTTGTGTCCTTCAATTTCAGATGCAATCTCAATTTATTATTACAGGTGCTCAAAAGGAGTATTTGAGGAGTGGTCATGTGAAATGTATCTTAACATTTCTAAATGTTTGTTTTATTCAGTTTTCCCATGAATCACTAGAATGGTCATAACTTTTAAATAATAGATTATATTTCTAATCTGTCTGCTATTCTACATTGCCCACAAAATGATGTATATTTCATAGACTCAAAGTTTCCCTCTAGCTTGTAATTAAAACGGTTGAAATGCATTTGTCTAATGAAGTACTGTGGCCGGAGAAGATTTTTGTAAAAATTGCTGTGTGAAATCTTATTGATAAAGGATGATTAACCTTAAATAATCACACATATATTTTTATCATTTGAAAGCCTTAGTTCTTCTCTTCAAAATGGTATATAGAGTTCAGGTGTGTGATGTTACATGAATATGAATATAATGTGAATTTGGATATGAATACCATATTCTGGCACAGAATGGAATTTTCAGAATTTTGGGCTCAGGCTGGAAAGGGTTAACTGATTAGGCAGCAAGGTAATAAGTCAGCTGCCTACATTTTCGAATGCAGCCCAAGGTAAAAGTGATTCACGTGTGCTAGAAGTAAAAAAACAATTTCACTATGCACTGTATGTACAATTGGTTTGATTAAATAATTTTTGAATAAATATGATTGCTAACTTGGACATGCCAGCCATGGTTGCTGGACTACTGTGTGTACTGTAATTTGCTTCCAATTATATTAACAATTTCTTCATGTGCAAATAAATTACTACAATTTGATGACTAAACAAATCTGAAGGAACTGCTACAAGTTAAAATACAATATTTATTTTTTTAGTTTTGTGTGTAATTTAGTAAATATAGTGCTAAATTAGAAATAAGTAATTTTATGTTTGTTATTTACAGCCGTGGCCAGTGACATAAATTTTGTTTTTTGCAAAGTTTGCTGCTTCGGTATTTGTAGATAATTTTTCACATTTCTACGGTATACTGGAAAACAATGATAAGCATTTCATAAGTTTTAAAGGTTTTATTGGCAAAAACACTCAATTTATGCATGGTCAATATTTACAGTGTTAACCTTTGTTCTTCATAACCTCTGCAGTTTGCTCTGGCATGCTGGATATCAGCTTCTGGCCCAAATCCTGACTGATGGCAATCCATTCTTGACTTATTAGTGATCGGATTTGATCTCAATTTGTGGGCTTCTATTTGTCCACTCGGCTTTTGAGGACTGACTACAGGTTCTCTATGGGATTAAGATCCAGGGAGTAGCCTGGCTACGGATCCAAAATTTTAATGTAATGATCTCCTGAGCCGTTTTGATGCCATTCTTTATTCATGGCAGTGTTTTTGGGCAGAACTGTGAGAGAGCCCTCACCCTTGGATGAAAAGAAACCCCACACATGGACGGTCTGAGGATGCTTCACTGTTGGCATGACACAGGACTCATGGTAGCGTTCACCTTTTCTTCTCCTGACTATCGATTTTCCAGATGTCTCAAACAGTCGGAAGGAGGCCTCATCAGAGAAAATATTTTTGCACCAGTCTTCTGCTGTCCAGTCCTTGTACTTCCAGCAGAAGTTCTTGATGATCCGGTAAATGGTTATTTTAGGTGCATTATTCTTGGCAGCAATTTCCTTAAATGTGAGGCCATTTTGATGCAAAGCGATGATGGCTGCATGTATTGTTTTAAAGGTAACCATTGCTAACAAGAACACAATGGTTGGAAGCACTTCTTCCCTCATTTTATAGCAAACAGTCTGCTCTTATAATGCAATCAGACTGATAGAGTGATTTCACCTGACTAGTACTCGTTCATACATTCCCAGGTGCTGTTGATATGATTAGTGAAATGATGTTGGCTGGTAATTTTGTGCCAGGATAAAAAAACTGTGAAATTTGGGTTTTTATGATAAAGTTCATGTTTTTGGCCAATTAATCTTTTTGCAATTATTTAAAATGCATCTGATCACTCTGAACAATAATCTAGATACAATGTGAATCAACAACTGAGAATTTTGCGAAACACAACATTACATCACTGCCAATACTTTTGGCCTCGGCTGTACTATATTAAATTGTGTGATATATCTGCATTGCTTTGGCCTATCCGCCACTCTGGGTATTGGCATCAGCCATTAAAAAAAAATCCATATCAGTTGACCACTACTAAATAGAAAAATTTTTAAGGGTTCTATCAAAAGTACCCCAGGTGGAAAGGTTCTATACAGAACCTTTTAGTGGTTCCAAAAAAGCAACCATAACATTTTGTTTTTGTTTAGTTTTGTTTAAGGCCAATAATCATTAATTTGTCAGTTATACAAGTTACCACAGTTCAAAGCAATTGTCCGAATGCCTAGCAGGACTAGGTATTGTGTGAACTGTGGATTTAAATGCATTCTGTAAATTTTGGAAGGTTGATTCAGCAAAGTACTGTGACTTTGTGAGATGTTTCTGGATTAAGGAATGTATTTGTATTTGAGTCGTGCAAATCTGATGGTCTTTTGGAAGCATTTCAAAGAGAACTCTGCTTTAACTCTGTGTGGAAGATCAGGAGGTCAGGCTGCAGAGGGGCCTTTCTGACCAATGAGGCCTGGGCCATTTGATATATGACGGTGAAGAATTCCAGGATTGCAAAGGTCGAAAACTCTAGATTCAAGTCATATCGTTTCAATTCTTCTGCATGTATAATACTACACCAATATTCTATCATGAGGGGTGCCAGCGGCTTGCAACATCCTTTCAGGATCTATGAAAAACCCCTGATCATCAGCGTTAGGTGTGGAAATATTAGCCAGAATCAACATTTGTCTCTGAATTTCTGCTAAAACAACAATAATGACTCTTCCTAATGTATCTTTAATCTGTTTGAGATATTTGAATTGTAGATGTTTACTTATCAACGTAAAGACTCCCTTGCTCTTCCTTGAGCCAGCACTAAAGAAAACATGCCCACCCCAAATCTTCCCAACTTTTTCAGCTTCTTGTGGGGAATGATGCGTTTCTTGAAGAAACACTATCATATTTCTTTTAAGAAAATAAATAACCTTCCTTCATTTTATGGTGTGTCCTATCCCAATCACATTCCACATGGAGTGAGACATTCCACTCATATTAACATTTGACATTTTGACATAATATAAAATAATTGATTGTGTGTAAAAACAATCATTATAAAGACCACATTCCAACATTAGTGCAACAATCAAACCCGAATCTTCCCCAGAACAAAACAAACAGAAAAAAGAAAAACGTGCGCATTAACACCGTGCACGAGATCACCAACCGGCGTCCATCCTACTAAACTCAAACAGTCCACGTATGCCTACGAGAGCCCCTGCGACAACTTTGCTGTCGGATTACTCAAGTCCGGTGTTTCTGTACAAATTTTGTTAGACAGAATTACATAACAGAAGAAAATCTATAAAACAAACTCCAGCCAATAGGCAGAATAAAGACAAAGAACGTGTAGATTCATCCACATAACTGTGCCTAAGGTATGTTCCTTCACAAAGCAAGCTTCAGCCACTAGCGGAACCAGCACAAAAATATTTTTCAATTTCCTTGGACAGTCAAACGAATGTTCAGTAAGCTGGCTATTACATGAGTGCAGCAGATGACCCAATCCCTCCAATGTCCTGCAAAAAATACTCCACAAAACAAACTCCAGCCAACAGGAGGCATAAGCACAAAGAACGTGCAGATTCATCCACAAAACTGTTCCGAAAGAGGGTTACTACACAAAACAAACTCCATCCGTTAGGCAGACCCAGCGCAAAAAGGCCGTCCAGTTTCATCGGATGGTCAAGTGAATGTGCAGTGAGTTAGGCCCTCTCGGCTGCAAAATGAGAACCACACAATGACTTACTCATTCCATTGACTTTATGAAGGCCGGGAACATCAGTGCAAAAGCGAACTTCCATTGATGTAAAAGTTTCTTGCATTCCTTGAATCGATCATGTTTTTCTCTTGTCGAATTAGCAAAGTCTGGGAACAAGAACATGTTGTGGTTCTTCCAAGAAAGCCTTCCTTTACTCCTCGCGTAACACAAGATCTTTATCGGATGATCTCAGAAATGTGTTGCTGAGGGGCTTCAGCTTGAGCACATAAATATGTTTTAATGTCTCCAGAGCCTGAGGATTTAGAATTATTTTACATATTGTCTTCATAGAACTCTCTCTGTGTTATGACACAAAGTTTTAAATCTAGCAAAGTGCACAGAGCACGCCGTTCACACGTCCGAACCTCGCATTATGCCACGTGACCAGGGCTGTTCATGACCACCCCATAAGTGTGCCAAATTTAATAATTTTCCTATGTACGGTTCTATGGGCTGCCATATACTCCCATTGGTGAGAAATAATAATAATGCTAACGAGAACAATAGGTGCCCTTCCACCTTAGGTGCTTGGCCCCTAAATAAATAAAAACAAATGACCTTTGAAAAGCTGTTAAACAATTTTAGCATTGGGGCAGATACAGAATCATTTTGTTTTACTGGTCTGACAAACTGAGTGAGACCAGTAAAGTTCACTTCAGCCATCTACATGTTATCAGTTTGATGCTAACTCTGCACTCTCTTATATGAAAAATCAGGTTGAGGATGATCCCTGCAAGTGAAACATTGAATAGACCTGCTGTCAGTATGCAGAGTAATTAAAAACAAAGAAATTGGTATCTCTCTAAATTAAATAACTTTGTTAACATGCAGGAAAAAGAGTGTTGTGTTCTATCTGTATGAAGATGATCAAACTAGTAATGCTGCACTCCAGAGCCACTGCAAACAGAAATTAACCATTATTTAGAGAATTAACCATTATCTTGTTGCAATACAAAATAATGAGAAATAATGGAACATTTTTACCATTTGACATTGTTTATGTCCTTGTTTTTAAGCCAAATGTCCCCTTTTACTCTGAATATGTTGATGTCCAGAACTCAGAACAGAGTTTTGTGAAGACATTTGCTAAAATGTTAAATTAATATGGCATCTTCAATAAAACAAATACATATTTATCATATTTTTGTAGGCTACATGACAAAAAATCGACAAACACCAAATACTCACAAGTTGAGAAATTGAAACATTTCCATAATTTACTGTCTTTGACTTTGGACATTTAACATTTTCACACTCTTGAATATAGTGTTACTAATCTCTTTATATCATTGCAGTTGGCTTAATTCAATGCTGTGATGTAGTCCTTGAAACTTGTTTAGTTTTTTCCATGTTTTCTAGATGCAAAGAAAATTAATTTATAACATAATCTGGTATCAGGACTACTAGTCCAATCCACAACAGAGATTATAGTGATTCAAGTTTGAAATGACTAACCTCCTGGTGGAGAATCAAATTTGTGGAGGGAGGGAGAAAAGCCATTAACCAAAGTAAAAACAACAAACAACCTACTACAAAAGCCCCAATCATGGGGTATGAAGGTAGACCTGGGAGGAAGGCTGCAGTTCCCCCAGGTCGTCCAGACAAACCTAAGGCCAGATGTGGTCCTGTGGTCTGAGGAGAAGAAGATCATCCTGATCGAACTTACAGTCCCATGGGAAGAAGGGTGTGACCAAGCCTTTGAAAGAAAGAGTGCCAAATACCTGGATATTTTGCAAGAATGTCGTGAGAAAGGATGGCAACAGAAAGAGCCTCTTGTTGGCTATGGAACAGGAGAGAGGAGACTAGCTGGAAGCCAGGAGGAGGAGATGGGCAGTGATTTGGCCACCAACAGGAGGGTGTTGCGGTTCAGTTGTGAAACACCCAATGATCGTTGGACACCGTCTGACGACATCAACTCCTCCTGGCCAAAGCTACATTCACAGAAGGTTAAAGTAGGATAAGCATCTTTTAGATGTAGTCATTCTCGGGCCTGGATGAAATGGATTTGCTGACATAAATTCTTTGTGCTTGCAGAAAAATATGTGTAAGTCTTAAACGACAAGGATTTAGAGCTGTTCGTGCTGCAGCTAAAGTGAGATATGAGATGAGCGGTCAGACTACGCAGCACATGCTGAATTTAGTGGGCAACATGTTGAAAGTACCATAAACCTATTTATCCAAACAGTCTTCTACAATAAAGGCTTTTATGACTCAACATAAATTACTGTACTGAAATACACACTCATCGACTTAAAAAAATACGTCTTGATGCAAGTTACCACACAGTAACAGGCACACAATACTTCCCTTATGTAAACTAGATTTCATGATGGTTTAGTGTATAACTCTTGATAAACATCTCATCCCATGAAAAGTTTGATGTAGTAATCCAGAAATCATTTTATTTTCTGTATAGTCACAGTACAAATGGTACAGATGCGATGAAAACTGCGATGTAGTTGCACGCACACGTGTGAAACGTGATATCTCTCTGTGTGTGTATGTAACTTCATCGGGAGATTTCTTTTAAGGGAATTGAAAAATTAGTTAGGTTTAGGATTAGGTATCTAACCCTAACATAGGAGGACTGATAGATAAGTAGGACCAGATAGAAAAGATCACGTGAACAGCTCTACATTAATGTGTCATGAGTACAGGGTTATTGTTAATAATATGATAATTTGATAATAATAATAAAAAAAATATTAAATGACACTTACCAGCAAGTCCACAGAATTCACAATTCAAAATTAAAATCTTTTTTTAATTTGGTGGCCCACTGGTCATCAAATTTCACTTTTTGGGCTTTCAGCTTCTTCTGTATAACCTTAATCCTGCAGTGTTTGCATGTTTTGGAGGCACTACCAATCTCTTTCTAGCAACCACTGCACTGGTGTGGGGAGCTTATGCAAACAATGGCTCTTAAAAGATCCTTTGGATGAAATAGTGGTAGAGAATGTGGACGAAGTAGTAGTTGATGTAACTGCAAGACAAAAAATTACATTACAATAATCCATTTTTTACATAAAATGTAGTTAATGCATGGTACATATTGTGAAAACACTGTTTTTACTACACATTACTGCGTGGACCTACAGTTACTGTGGTAGAAGCATGGTAAATGCTTTTATTGCTGTGTTTTTACTATACATAACAGCATGGTCCTTCAGTTACTGTTGTAAAAGCATGGTAAATGCTGTGATTACTGTGTTTCTACTACACAACAGCGTGGTCCTACAGTAACTGTGGTAAAAGAATGGTATATGTTGTGATTTAACAATTATTTTGGTAATCGATTCAACTAACGATTATTAGAACGACTATTCGGCGATGATTGCAATGATTAATCATTAGCTCAAACTAATTATTCAGCTTGTGCCCCGACTTAAAAGGTTGTATTAAATATGCTTACTAACAATAAAGTGGACAAAATCATCTTTTAAAAATTCCTCTAAATTACATTCATTGAATTAAAGGGAAAAATACTTTTTATTATGTTTAATTCAGTAAAGAAATTCACTGCAAAAAATCAAGTGCAGAGGGGGGAGAAGCCGCTGAAATGCACCATCAGATCCACTAGAGGTGAATAGAAAGCCGTGGGAATTCAGCTCAGTGAACATCGACCGCTCGGCTCCGAACAGAAAATCTGAATGAGCGGTTCGCACACCAGCTCCTTTATACCCGTATGTTTGGGGGAGTGGCATGCAAATACCACTCACCAATTCCCATTGGCCTTTTATCAAAGATCAGAGGTGTCTCGTCTCCCAAGAGTGACCCACTACATCGACACAACTTCAAGGGATTGACAGATAGGAAACCTGCTCTTTAGCAAATTAAAGTATATATTTGACTTATTTGCCCTGCAAACTAAGGCTTTGGATTTTCTAGACCATTATTTCAGTATGACCAGAGCAACATTTCAGATGCAATGGATGATTGGTCCTCTGATTAGTCCAGTGATGAACGAGTTATTCAGTCACATGACTTTTTATGCACACCTAGTATTCGTAATAAATTCACGAGGAGTTTATTCTGTAAATGTGTTTCCATCATAGTTTGTGCATTTCTTCTTATCGAATAAAAAATTTATCCACCTCAAGCAAGCATATACGTTTTTTTAATGCAGATTTTGGATATTTAATTTTTTTCATCTAGCAACTTTTAAGCAATATCCCAAAATGCGTATAAAAATATGAGGATGGAAAAGCCCAGCTATTGTGTGGATTGTGGAAATGGGGTGTTTACTGATCAGTTTGATTGATCTACATGGATCACTCCTTTGGTCCACTAAAACATAACAGGAACTGCTATGCACTTTCATGTGTGTGTATGATTTTGTCAATTAAAGGCAAGTTAGAAAGTGTTTTTGTGATAAGATTTTCTTAAACCTTACAAATTGTGTGTATGTGATGGTTCTTCTGTCACATACATGCACAGTGTTTTTTGGAGTGTGGGTGGGTGAATAAGGAGACTGGAGGTGTTCCTGCTAGTTGGAGAAAAACAAATAATTGTTTTCTTCTCTTTGGTCCTCCCAGCATACATCCAGACAGCATAGCAAACATTAGCTGTATTCTAATCAAAATAAGTGATTTAGGAGGAGGAGGTGGTAAACGGGGATAAAATAGAGGCCATTGCTGTGGCGGTGGGGTGCCAATATGTAAGGGGAAAACAACAGAGACACACACACAATGCCCAGGAGGCATTTGGTCTCTTATTCAATCTCTTTTATTAAAAGGCTGCATCAAAAACAGATCAGCCAGCTGAGACTCACAGAAAGAAAAATGAGGGTAGGATTATGAAGAAATAATTTTTCCAATGAGCAAAACAGGCCTCTTTGGTGGCCTTCTGTTTTCGTTTATGTTTTACATAGGTGAGTTTGTGAGTGCAGAAATTATGTGACATATTTATTGGAATGTTTTAACATCATTACAAGGTATTATGATTCAACACTATTAATAATTTCATCATCAGGGCTCCAGACTGCAACTTGTGACTTAAATAGGGCTGGGTATCGAGTTTGATGCATTTTAGGCACTGACCGAATTGCCTCTAAACAATTGAGTATCATAAAATGTCTTGTCATTCGGTACCAAATTTCGATACCTAAGGGGTTAATCTCGTCAACGTCAGTGATAAGCATGTATGTAGCATGCTAGATGTGCCCAAATCTAAAAGTGCTGGTGATTTGGCTCTGTTTAGGCATCAAGGAATGGTTTAATACCATCTGTTTAATAGAAATACTAAATCATAATAATGAGCCTTTAAAATATACATTTTTACAAGTGCACACACGAAGCGAGCCGCAGTGACACCGGGAAAAGCGGTAATGATCCTGAATGTGTCTGGGAAAAAACAGAAAGAGACTGTCTGAACATTTCGCTAATTTATAGGTAGAAATGCATATTCGGGTTGAGCAAACAGACGATGATCTCGGGATCAATGATGGTCAGAGTGATCGCCAATAGCTGATGCCTTTGACCATGTCATGACGATATTTGACTCGTTTTCCCATTAATGTATAAAATTATTATTATCATTATTAGACTATTATTATTATCAAATTAATATTACAAATAAATGTGCCTGTAGACACAAAGACATGCATTTGAAGAAACACTCTTTATTATATTATTAAATACAGATGGCAGAAAAGCCGTATATGGGCATATATGACACGCTGATACAGAGGCGTGCAGTCTCGTGGAATCTAAGGATCTCACACTTTGTTTCTGCCTTCCGATTTGTATTTTTTATGAGTGCTGCAAATGATCTCAGACTTCTCAGTTCTGTAAAATAATACAAACTATATAAAATAATACAACATGTATAAAATAATACAAAAACATGTTCACCTCGAAACATGATTTATATTTCAGTGATTATTATCATCATTATAATTATTATTTTACATTTATAATTGTTTTTATGTCTTCATTTGTGTAAGTAATTTTCCACCAGCATGTTTAGATGGATTCTTGGCTGACGGTAAATGGAAAGGTGGTTACTTTTTATATATATATATATCACTTTATTATGTATTAACTTTCTTTTTCATTACGTTTTTTTAAATAAATTATTTAATTTTCAATGCAAAATCAATAAAGCAAGAATATTGTCTAGTCCCTCAGCCCCGAGGTTTCCGATGTAATTGGATATATATCGTGAAGGAGGGAACAAAATTAATTTATTCACACACATGATATTATTTTCCTGGATAACGAAATACCCGACGGGTAGAGAATGCACAGATGAAACTTCTTTGCCAGAGAGATGTTCACAACTGTTGTAAAGCCATCTTTATAAAGTTGAACAACACATTTTAAATGCACTTATTTTTTTCCAGTTTCATTTGAACTTTTAGTTAAAATAAATACAAAATGAAGTTCAAAGTTTTAAAATCAAGGTGTCTTGCTTTATTGTGTAAGCGTAACCCTAACCATGTTTACCGAAAAGTATCCCATAGTAACACCTAGCATCCGACCAGCTTTAATACCGGTGTTTGTCGTTTTCCTGAGTGTTTTTGTTTTCCCAAGTATCGAAAAAAAGTATAATTTAGGAACCGGTATCGAAGTCAAGATATCGTTATCGAAAGTTTTTGAACGATACCCAACCCTAGACTTAAATGGTCACAAATGCAACAAAATGAAGAATTTGTGACAGTAGTAATTTAGTATCTTGTAGCCATTAGCGACAGACAAGAAGACTACATCAGATTTCATCTGGTGCGGAGGTGTTAGTTTATTATGTCTTTAAACTGCATGCCACAGTTTTCTCCACCTCTATTGAGCAGCTTTCTAATGCGCTTTTCTCTGCATGCAACAACGGACATACTGCATGATCAGTGATATCTGATTTGTTATCAAATGTCTCTTGACTCAATCAGTTGAATATATTCACAATTCAGTCTCAAACTCAAGAGTTGTTGATTAGAATCGGTTATTGTTTTTTAATTGGATTTGAATCGGTTGGCAGATGGTCAGCCACAGTGCTAGGACAGCACAGAATGGGTTTGTTCTATATTTCTTCTTAGCCATGATGCTACTAATAGACAGGTGTAGCCAAAACATTGGTCTAGTCTGAATGTCTGTCTTAGCAGTGGATACCCATCTGAATAGATGACCACACAAAGGCCTGAGCGTGTGTGTGTGTGTGTGTGTGTGTGTGTGTGTCTGTCTGTCTCTTGCAGTCTGCAGTCTGGACCCTGAAGGCACACTTTTAGACATAATGAGCGGTCACACTTCCACGCATAGACTTGCCCCTAAAACTTTTATTGATTTCCTTTCTTTCTTTCTTTCTTTCTTTCTTTCTTTCTTTATTTGTCTTCCTGTCTGTAGTAGCAGGAGTCACTCAGCCAATTAGAAATGACAAAGTCTCTTTGTATTGCATATGCCTTTTATGATTTCATGTGTGCACAGAAGGAAGAGAAATTACCTTAAAATTTTTATTGTTTTATGGAACATTTCGCAGATACCTTTTAGTTAAATACACTTAATAATTGTATAAAGTTTTGTTCTCATCACCACATGCATACAGTACTGTACACAAAAATATTAATATTATGGTTGCTCTGATACCAACATTTTGGCTTCGGTACAATACCACTTCAGCAACAAATAAATAGCCTCCGATTACTGATTATATGACACAGAAAATGATGATTAAAAGAACCGAATAAAGTTGCAAATTCTTAATTTTCCATTATAATTTTTCTAGATTCCATGTTTTATGTTTTAAATAAATGTTATCATCAAAACAGTTTTTAAGAACTTTTATTTGAGTTCCTCTTGTTTGGTAGATGAAATGCTCAAATACTCTTGACTTGAGATCTCAATGCAGCAACGGAGGAGTTTGTGTAAGTATGCACAGCTGCTCATACACTTAACGCAATGCATTATATGCATCACGTGCGATCTCTGTTTGTGTATGTGTGTGTGAAGTAAATGACTGAGAGAAAAGAGACCCCTCTCGTTCATTCTGAAGCGTGCAGCGCATACAGAATGTTTATTATTTAATGAAATTACATCCTCCCGCTGTTTAATGATTACACTTGGCCATATCAAGATTTTATTAAATTATAAAATCGTCATGGATTTAATCTCTAAAATTTCAAAATTTTGGTAATAGCACTACACTGTAGTATGGTTCAGAAATTAGCAACTAGATGATATCGTTCCATTTAAAAAAAATTGGTATCACGAATCATGATATTTCGTTAATACCGGTTACGGCTGGGCGATATGGACCAAAAATGGCTGAATGGCGATACACACTATTAGGGATGTAACGATATCGCGCTATCGCGGTGGTAAACGTGTCTCGATATCGTCGTTGTTGGGTTACAATATTAAAAGGACAGGTGTCCGTCAAAAAGCAAGAGGATTAAACACAGTCCCGCGGAACAAATCATTGTTAACTACATAGACCATGATCCTTTGCGCTGCGTCGTCACAACAACCGTTGTTAAGCCAATAGGATCGCACGCTGCACGCTGTCCACACAAGCTCACAGCAAGCCAGCAGGGCCGACAGCGATACTTGTAAGGATGAAAACAACAACCCCGAAGTTGAGATTGTGCCAGCCCCTGCAGCTTTTAAATCAGATGTCTGGAAACATTTTGGTTTCGCCGTGTCAAAAAACGCAAAAGGAGAGAAGGTGGTGGACAGACAATGGACTATTTTGATCTTTCTGATGAAAAACGTGAACATAAGCTAAATGATAGGTCAGTGTTTTTTTAAAAGGCTTTTTGACTGACTATTTTATTTAAGTTTAAGTTATGTTCCTAAATACCAGTTTTAAAAGGCTGCTTTTATTTGCCTTGCGCATAAACCTGACTTAACTTGATCTTTGTTTGCACTTAAAGGGAATTCCCTATTGTTTACAATTGTTCTAGTTGCTTCTTAACTTGAACACTGCACAGAAGAATCAGTTATGCAACCAAATATTACTATACAGAATATTGATGTTCCTGACTACAACTTGCACTTTAAAAGCACTATGTGATCAGCGTTTTATGTTGTCATGATCCATAAATACAACAATAAATTGCCTGTTGACTGGCAAAAGCAGAATAAATGTCAGTATTTTTTCGCTATTATCATCACAAACACTATCGTGAGCTATTTAACAATACCGTGAGCTTTTCCACAATATCGCAATAAATATCGTACCGTGAGGTCAATATCGAAATTGTATCGTACCGTGAGATTTTGATATCGTTACATCCCTACACACTATATATCTCTGTATTTTCTACAACGTGGGCTAAATATTCAGTTGTAAGTCAAAGCCACATGTGAGATGGCAAATGTAGCTTGCAACATGCTTCGTTTTGGGGCAGACGACTTTTCAGGCTGCAAAGGCTTCGTGGCGGGGGTTTCAGCAGCAACACGAAGTTTAACACACTCTTCGTACTGCAGTTTGTTTGCTTCCTAAAAAATCCCATAATGCACTGTAAAAACCAGGGAGTATCGTTCCTCAGTGTCCCAATGTTTAGTGGATCATTACCCTTACCAGTGCCCGAATTCATGTTCACTATACTGATTCATGACATAGGGAGCTGATTGAGACACAGGGTGAGTTTTCTTCAGCAGTGCAGACTGGTGCTGTGTCTCCCATGTTCAGGAGGACTTGTGAGTGAGTGGGGCCGGGTTTGCGGCACAGAAGCCGAGGGAGAATCGGGGCAGGCTTGCGTGGAGAGCGTGAGAGTGTTATTTTGAGTGATTAACACGCCTTTATACCCTTCAGTAATTTTTTTTCTGAAGATACACACTGGAGGAGGAAGGTTAAAAAGATTTGGAGGGAGGGGCCCACATTGTATCTAGAAGGATTGCACCTGAGTCCCTCTCCTCAGGGGAGTTTCTGTCTGTGTGTGTGTGTTTGGGTGAATGCATGCACAGAATACGTTCATAAGGGATAATGTTCACTCCTAGGCAAACACATGGATGACTGACTCACCTTTGTTACCCTAGTACAAGGGACCGTCGCTATGGTCAACTTATGGTTAAGACCCCTTTGTTGCTGTTCATTGTGGTACAGGCAAGAATGTTTTGCAAGCTGATGATAACTGAGAGAACCACATGAATTTTGTCTGAAGAAAGTATATCTGTTATAAATTAGCTGATAATGTTTTTATCAGAATACAGAAAATTAAAGAAAGCTAAATTATTTTAATGATCATCCTAGACATGTAAATTTTTGCACTCTTAAGCTGATTATTCTTCTGTTGGACACAAATCTCTGATACATATGTGACCACACATCAGGCTAGGGCTGCACGATTATGATGAAAATAATTGTATAATAATAATTACATAGTATGCCGATTAATTAGTAGAATTAATCGCAGGTAATGACATGCATAAATATTTGCCCTCAAATAACAATAATTCAATATACAGTATAATGATTAAATAATTATAAATGGTTATATTTAAATAATTAGAAATAATTTATATTTATAAAAAAAATTATAATACTGAAAATTAAAATGCGTTACATTAAGCATTAAAGACTATACAAAAAGTGGCTTTACAATGCAATATATTGTTTATTTCCATATTATTGAACATAAGCCTATCATTGGCCACAGTAGTCCATTTTGCAATTATATTCGTCAATCAGTCTGAGATTTATTACGAGGGCTTTTCTAAGGACCCGTCAGTGAACACCTTCGTCAGATGGATGCTTTTGGAGTGTCTCAGTTGCATTGCATCATAACATACAATTTTCTGGTTGTTGTTTCAAGTTAAATTAAGTTTAAAACGTAGAAAAAGATGTCTTGAGATCACTGCCTTCAGATTAGCACTCCATCAAACATCTTGTGCTGTCGGTAGTGTGGTTTTCCAATGAGCTAGTTTGTTCTCTGGCTGTTTGAGCTGCGCGATGCATATACAGCGAGTTTCGCTTACTGCCACCTGGAGTAAACAAGTGGTGCTCCATGCTTGAATTGCTTATATGAAAAGAATATTCCTTATTACAGTCCGGGGACATGATTAATTGTGTTAATTTTTTACTGCGTTATTTTTTATATAATAATTCAGATTTAATTAACGTGTTAAATTGACAGCCCTAAATAACTGACAATAACTTGACATTGTAATTGTGATTATTCACAATTATTCACGAAATCGCAACTGCGCAGACTCAAGTTCCAAGATGTCAGCGCCATATTGGGACACTGGCGGCTTCAGTTCTCACCAATGGAAAAGAGCGAAGGGGCGTCGTCCATCTTTTTTTACAGTCTATGGGGGTAACGGTATGATAACCGTCAAAATTGCCACGGTATTATGGTTTCACGATATTAGGTGTATTGATAATATTAAAAGCTGTTCAATATTTGGTTATAAAATTGGCTGTTTCTGATAAAACACAGATAAATATTTCAAATCTTGAAACTTTATTTTGGATTTCTTCAACTTTAATCCTTTAACTTTTGAACATAATCTTGAACATCAGGACACTCTCTTAATCCGACAAGGTACAGTAGTCAGATGATTAACTATTGTTATATTATTATTTATTAAATTGAATTGTAATTAATATTGCCCAGGTTAACACTTTAAACTTGCATTTGCATGCATTCAGTAATTTGTTGCATTTGTGATTTAGTTCAATTCTACAATACCTACTGAAAATATATTATTCATGTGCAGTTATTTTTTTGGCATGTTGTCCAATACTGACAATTTCTGCCACAGTTTCACGGTCAATTTCTTGCATTCATATTGTCAATGTCAATTTCCTGAACACCAAAAGCCATGTATTTTGTAAATGTTTAACAAATAAAACATATTATTATTATTATCAAACACATTGGCCTGCTAAAACGAGGTTTTAAATCCGTTTGCAGCATTTGTGAATGTGACAAAGCATAAACATAACTTTAGCCTAACTAGTCATTACAAATCATGTAAAACTATTTTGAATCTTGTGTTTTTATGAAACAGCTATCATTTATTATCCCATGTACTGTATTTCCACATACATTCATCTTCGCAAATTCAGTGGGATTGTGCTCACGGAGTTTGTGCTTATGGTTTAAAGTTTTCCCGCCTGAGCTGATAATTTTTGCAGCAAACTTTACAGACTGGGTAGCCATCAACATTGATGGTGCTTCGTGGGTCTTTTGCAAGTAATCCCAGACAGAGGAAATAAAGGTTCAGGCTCATCCGGACATGTCTGTATATGTTGCTCTCATGCTAGACTTCTGATGTGCTCGTGAACACCTGTATGTCACCTTTAAAATTGAGTGATAGTCAAATGCAATATGAGGACGGCGCAATTTAAAGATTTATTTTATCTAGCCAAGTTTATATGATGCTGTGTAAATGTTGCAGATTCTGTCTGAAGTAAACGAATTAGGTTCTGAAAAAAATGTCTTTATCTTCATGCAATACCGTCAATGAGAAGATTTCAACGGTATAATAACCATCCAATTTTAAAACGATGTATATAGTGAAACCTTGAAACCGTTACACCCCTACTGCCTACATGGCAGGAAAATTGCAATGTACATTTTTTTTAACTAGGTAGATGGTGAGGCATTTTGACTCTCTAGGCAGTCCCCGCTTTACATTAGCTGCACAGTGCACATTGTGTGTGTCCCGCACATCTGATTGGCCAGGTGTTACGACCGCACCATTTACACAAATAAGAGCAGGGGGGTGGGGATCGGAAACAGATGACATGGTGAAATGTGTTTTAATGATAACAATTAATGTATTTATCATGCAAATACATATACATTCTATTTTTGGTGATATAAGTCAGTAAGTAAATTGTTGTACTTGATCCCATTAAGGGTCAACCACAGACCTTTGCATCACCAGCCTGTGTGTGAGTTTGTGTCAACAGAGAAGCGGCATTCACAGACGCGCTGGAGCTGCTCATGCATTTTATATATTTATTTATAAAACGCATCCTTTTGTGATTCACGGAGCTATTGCATGTCATCAAGTGGCTTTGAATAAAATGCACGAGTCAAATGAACTACTTTTAATTGTGTTTTTATGTTTTGTTTTTATGTCATTTTTCTTGACCGCAACTAACATGACTAACAGTATCGGATTTGGATCGGGCTCGTCGGACCAATACCCAATCCACCTAAAAGCTTCAATATCACATCCGATACCGATCCAGGTATCGGATTATTGCATCCCTATTTTGAATGGGAAAACCTTGTCTCTCTTGATGTCTCCACTCAGACAGGGGTGCCCAGAGTTTTGGAAAAGATAGATGGCAGATTATTTTTGTTCAAATAAGATATTATTGTGTTATATACACAGTGTTGGCATTGGTTGATCATGGATACCCTGAGATCTGCCTTTGAGACTAAAATGAAAAGAAAATAAATAAAAAAATGATTTGGATAATTTCATGTTCTTTGCTTTTTCAATTCACTGAAGTCGTGCTCTTAAAACCAGTTCTCCTGATTTTATGCTATTTTATTATTTTTATTTAACTTTTTTTCTCAATGTGTGGATTACTTTTTATTTAAAAAAAAATTATGTATCTTGTATTTTCTTTAAAATGTATGCACTTTGAATTGCCATGAAATGTGCTTGCCTAAAAGTCCAATCAATGATGTTTTTAAACCCTTTCATTTGGAGCACGTTGATATGTAGCATCAGTCACTGGCATTATGCTTTGACTGATTCAAAATGCTAATTATATGAACAGGCCTGATGTATTGCTAATGTGTGACAAGACATGTGTGTACCAGTGCTAATGTGTTACAGAAGACGTGTATACCGGTGCAAATGTGTGACAGAAGACACGTGTGTGTGTGTGTGTGTGTGTGTGTAAATGTGTTCACGCCAGAAGAAGTGTGTTGCGTCAGTAACTGGGTGCTCGTAAAGTGTGTGGGTGTAATCTAGGATAACCACACTATGTTCAGTCTCTATTTTCAGCACTTCCTACTAATCTACACACTAATGGGATTGGAAACCGCCTTCCTTCTCTCTTTGGGTTGAAATTCTTTCAAAGTATGGTTTTATCTCTCTATCTCTCTGTCTCTCTCTCTCTGTCTCTCTCTTTCTCTCTCTGTCTCTCATGTGCAATAATTAGCACACACGTTGATGCGGCTACCCTTATGAGGACTCTCCGTAGACATACTGATTTTGATACTCTACGAACTATAGATTCTATCCACTAAACCTAACCTCACAAAAAACGTTTCCGTCCCCCAGACTCTGAATTAACAGGGAGTAATACACTGATGCCTCATGACTTTTTCCAAAAGCAGTAATCACCACTTCCAGAGTATCTGCCGCTTTAGGAGGATGTATGCTACTACCAAAACCAATACAGAGCAGGTGGAGCCGCTGTGAATACCAAAATAAATGAGAGCTGGGAATCCCAAGATGTTGAACCATATTTTCAAAGGATCTCAACACTCCACTCTCATATAGGTCACAGAGCATATTAACCTCCATCACAATCCACTCTGACCAACAGAAAGGGGACATATTAATACATAATTACGGTTTCAGCCATATGCTCGAGGCAACATTTAAATAAATGTCCTAATTAAACACTCTGGACACTTTTGTCCATACTGCGTGCAAATGTGAGATAACTGGGTGTAACTTCTCCGGTTAGTTTTATGGAAAGAACTTCCTGTTCAATACTAAACCAGGGAGGGGCTTTCTCAGGTGGAAGTTACAAATAAGCCAAATGACTGAGAACGAATGCATAATAAGAAAACTAAATCTTGGGTAGGCCTAGCCAACTTTGTCAATCGGCCTATGTAATTTATTGAAATGTAATCTGAGATGCTTACCATTCCAAATGAAGCACTTCGCTATGCTATCAAATTGCTTGAAATAAGGGGGACATCTGCAGGGCGAGATTGTAGCAGGTAGTTGAATTTTGGAATACAATTCATTTTAATAACATTAACCTTCCCAATCATAGATAAATGTAATGATGCCCACCTGCCCACATCGATTGAAAACCGTTTTATTAAGGGATCAAAATCAAAATGCACTCTTAACTAAATCAGACAAATTTGCTGGGAATAAAATGCCCAAATACTCAATGCCCTGTTTGGGCCACTGGAGGGCTCCTGGCAGAAAAGCCGTTATAGGGCAGTATGCTGTCAGAGCCAAAGCTTAGCATCTAGACCAATTGACTCTGTATCCTGAGAACTTAGAAAATACATAATTCTGTGGAGGCAAGGCATAGATCTAGTGGGGTCGGAGACGAATAATAAAATATCATCTGCTTAAAGCAAAAGCTTATGCGCCATGACTCCCGCCACCACCCCTGGAAAATCATCTAGTAAAATAATCAGAAAATAATCAATTTGTTTGTACTGCTGCTACCGGGTGTCATCCATCCAATAAAAGTATTCCCGAACCCGTATATTTCCAAAATCTTAAAAAGATAATCCCATTCTACTATATCAAGTGCCTTTTCTGCGTCAAGTAAGATGGCAGTGACCGGAGTCTGATCATTCACTACTGCCAACATAATATTGCTGAAACGCCTAATTTTATCTGAAAAGCTGCGGCCCTGAATAAACCCAACCTAATCTATATGTATAAGAGATGTCATAACTTAATCGGTTAGCCAAAATGTTAAAAAGGATCTTCGTCCTTTTTAAGAATCAGTCTGATCCGGGCTTGTGTCATGATTGGCGGAAGCTTTCCATTCTTTAATGATTCTGAATAAACTTCTAAACAAAATTGGAGCCAGTTCTGTTGCATAAGATCTAAAACAATTCAGCTGCAAAGACATCTGGCTGTAGCCAAGGCCTTAATTACCTCGCCAAGGTTATCTCAGAATCAAGAGAATTTTTTGCTCATTCATCAGTTTAGGGAGTTCTAATAGTTCCAAAAAGTTTCTAATATCCTCATCAGTAGACAAAGGTCTACGTGGAACTATAGAAATCAAGATAGAATTCTTTAAAAGCTGTATTAAAGGTGACATTTGATTCATTTATGGACCTTCGTTTGGTTTTGGGGATCAAAACTAACACTGAATTGGCATTCTGATTGGACAGGTAAGCTTACATCACTGCAAAGCATGTGAAATATAGTGCCATAAGGATTGATCTGTGTAATTTTAGCTAACTTGATCTTGCCTGCTAACAAATTGCAAACTTCCTTGCTTCGTAACTTTCAAATAATTTAAACGATCTTCTCTTTATACAAAAAGTCAGGTATGCTGATTCACAGTAACTGACATAATGTTAATCTGTAATTATTCAGCAAGGTAAACTACAATAATACATGAGGCGAATGCTAGACAATGTTCAAGATAAAAGACCCATTCATTAGTGTAATGTAACTTGGTTATACAGAAAATATCTACATTCTATTATTATAAAGCAATAGCGCATCGATATACCAAAATGACAGTTGTGATGGGATCACATCAATACTGAACTGTGTCAACATATTTATAATGTACATAATATTTTATAAACAGCTATGGTCATCATCCTCCAAATTTAGCTAACAGCTACTGAGGAAGCTGGCTAGCTAGCTAACACCAACATAGGCTATCATATAAATGCAGTCAATGTATCATGCAAAGAAAAGTGATTACTTCAAACTACAGTCTCGCATAGTCAGACATATATCCACACTTTGTTTTAGCGCTGTTCCATCACTGGAGATTGAAATATATTATACAGTCTCAAATTTTGTAAAACAGAATTACACAACAGAAGATAATCTATAAATAAAACTCTAGCCAATAGGTGGAATAAACACAAAGAACTGTCCCGAAAGTGTGTTCCTCCACAAAACAAACTCCAGCCTTTAGCGGAACCTGCACACAAAATAAATAAATACAAATAAAAAAAGGCCATTACGTTTTCTTGGACAGTCAAACGAATGTTCAGTGAGCCGGCCCATTCAACTGCTACATGAGTGCAACAAATGACCTAATCACTCCAATGTCCTGAAGAAATACTCCACAAAACAAACTCCAACCAATAGGAGGCATAAGCACAGTGAACGTGCAGATTCATCCACAACAGTGTCCCAAAGGAGTGCTGCTACACAAAACAAACTCCAGCCACTAGGCGGAACCAGCACAAAAGGCTTCCTCGGACGATCAAGTGGATGTTCAGTGAGTCAGTTCACTTGGCTGCACCGTGAGAACCACAAAATAACTTCAGTACACTGATAAGCTTGAGCACGTATGTGTCTTTTAATGTCTCCAGAGCCCGAGGATATTGAATTCTTTGACATATTGTCTTCCTAGAACAGTTATGGATCAGGGTGTATCGAATCTCACCTAAACTCACCTCATCAAAACTAGTAAAGTGTACAGTCACCGTTTACACGTCCGAACCTCGCAGTGGCCTCATGGGAGTCCGTAAGGCCACCTTTTATGAAATATTGAAATAAAAAACTGTTTATTATAAAAGTTTAAAATGTTAAATCTGTAAAGTGTCATTTAAATTAATTTAACTAATTATAAAATGTCCTACTAACGTTTGTCTCAGCCTCAGTATTACAAGTTCGCAATATTTTGAGCAGCATATCTATGTTTTTTTTTTTTAAATACACTGTTCAAGTCTGGGCTCTGGCTGGGCCACTCAAGGACATTCACTGAGTTGTCCCATAGCCACTCCTTTGTTATCTTGGCTGTGTGCTTAGGGTCGTTGTCCTGTTGGAAGATGAACCTTCACCGCATTCTGAGGTCCAGAGCGCTCTGGAGCATGTTTTCATCAAGGATGTCTCTGTACATTGCTGCATTCATCTTTTCCTCAATCTTGACTGGTCTCCCAGTTCCTGCCGCTGAAAAACATCCACATAGCATGATGCTGCCACCACCATGCTACACTGTAGAGATGGTATTGGCCAGGTGATGAGCACTGCCTTGTTTCCTCCAGACATGATGCTTGCCATTCAGGCCAAAGAGTTGAATCTTTGTTTCATCAGACCAGAGAATTTTGTTTCTCATGGTCTGAGAGTCCTTCAGGTGCCTTTTGGCTAACCCCAGGTGGGCTGTCATGTTACTTTTACTGAGGAGTGGCTTCTGTCTGGCCACTCTACCATACAGGCCTGATTGGCGGAGTGCTGCAGAGATGGTTGTTTTTCTGGAAGGTTCTCCTCTCTCCACAGAGAAACGCTGGAGCTCTGTCAGAGTGACCATCGGGTTCTTGATCACCTCCCTGACTAAGGCCCTTCTCCCCCGATTACTCAGTTTGACTGGGCGGCCAGCTCTAGGAAGAGTCCTGGTGGTTCCAAAATTCCATTTACGGATGATGGAGGCCACTGTGCTCATTGGGACCTTCAATGCTGCAGAAATTGTTCTGTACCCTTCCCCAGATCTGTGCCTCGATACAATCCTGTCTCTGAGGTCTACAGACAATTCCTTGGACTTCATGGCTTGGTTTGTGCTCTGACATGCACTGTTAACTGTGGGACCTTATATAGACAGGTGTGTGCCTTTCCAAATCATGTCCAATCAACTGAATTTACCACAGGTGGACTCCAATCAAGTTGTAGAATCATCTCAAGGATAATCAGTGGAAACAGGATGCACCTGAGCTCAATTTTGAGTGTCAAGGCAAAGGCTGTGAATACTTCTGTACATGTGTTTTTGTTTTTTTCCAATTTTTATTTTTAAGAAGTTTGCAATGATTTCAAACAAACTATTTTCACGTTGTCATTATGGGGTATTGTTTGTAGAATTTGGAGGAAAATAATTAATTTAATCCATTTTGGAATAAGGCTGTAACATAACAAAATGTGGAAAAAGTGAAACGCTGTGAATACTTTTCGGATGCACTGTAACAGCTAACATTGTGTGTTAAAAGCTTTAACAGAAGACATAAAAAACAATAAATATAGCTTCATTCATTCACAAGCTTTGAGTAGGCTAGCAGTAGTTTATATACTTTATATATGCCTCTGGTTTATTGTCCCCAGCTTAATTCTTTAATGGAACAGCTTTAACTTGCCAGAGCACAAACAGTCTATCTACATGGGTCTGATGAACCTTCAGGCTGGGGCTGCAGCTGCCTGAACCCTTTACTGCTTCTTCATCCTTTTTCTTATCTGACGAATTGTGTGGCATGTGTTTTAATATAAAACTGTAGAATATACATATTAAATCATCTAATTTCTTCAATACACTCCGCTTTCAGTCTCTCACACTGAAATACGAAAGAGCGATACGTGCGGCAGTGTCCCTTTCGTTTTTTGGAATAGCATACTTGCATACTACTTTTACTGTTTCTGCAATATATAGATATGGCCAGCTAGTAAAAGTAGTATGGTTGTATGCTATTGCGAACACAGCCACGGAGTCTGCACGCTGGCAACTTTCTGCCTCTATTAAAATGTATTTACGATGCCACAGCTCCTAGCAACAATAGGAAAAATATTAGACAAACAGATGGAGACGACGGAGAACGAGTTCGGGGCTAGAGAATGCTAAAGGCAACCATTATGAGCACCTGGGGTTCCTTTATTTGTGTCCTTGGAAGACCGTCTTTATCATCTAGAGTCCAGTCCCTCACCCTTCCTGATTTCCTCATGACTAATGGAGCTGTCGGCGAAATGCTGTCAGAGTGAGGCGAGTGGATTAAAGTTAGACCCTGCTGAGAGAGACAGGACACACTGATACATATACTACCAAGCTCTATCACATATATTTAAATACACACTTGTATGGCTACACTGACATAGGCCACCACAGATATCTCCATTTAAGTATTCAAATAGTCACACAAACAGAGAGATTTCACAGACCTCAAGGGCACAATTTGCTCCCTTAACATTAAAGGATAAGTGTCTGATTTGGAACATTTTATATTATCATGTATACTAAGTCTGAGAGGTGATTAAAAAGAATGTAGTGTTTAACATTGTATTAATGGTTAAAACATGTTATAAATTGGAACAAAACTGATTATATGCAACTGCTATGCATGCTGTATATATTTGTGTTATGTACATTTGTTAAAAATCACTGCTTAATGCACTCCATAAAGACAAATGTTTTCAATTGGAATAATACTGATTGTATCTTATTGCCAAGTATATTTACTTGTTATACATTTGCAAAATCTTGTTATGAATCAAACGTGACATTTAAATATAAACACATCTTCAGTCTGACCCATTATGAGATCTTGCATGCCTGCAGTGAGAATCCTCTCACTTCAGAATCACTTCTGGAGAACACCAGGCTTATGTGCATCTCAAGTTTCTTTGTGAACTAAAAGATGTGGAAAATTGCAGTTTAGCTTTTTACTTTGCTCTCTGTATTTGTTTGTTTTTAATTTTTTTTTTATATATATAATTGGAAACTAATTCCATTTGCTGTCTTTTTTTAAATGAAAAAGCAGCTAGAATGAACACGTTTATTGACCATTTGACTTGATGGTCTATTGAGTTACAGCGCAAAATAAACACTGATATGAGATGGCCAAATTTTTTCCAATTTGTCAGGGACTCATTGGCCGGCACCAAATTTCATAGCGGAAACTCTGAGATCAGAATGAATAAAATATATTTATAATCAACATTGTTAAATAGATTCTCCCACATCTTTGCATGAATACATTCACGGTGCATTGCAGTGCAGTCACAGTGCATTTTGGGATTGCCTTTATGGTGTCTTAACCTTTGCAACAGCCCTCGTGTTGGGGATGTTGCCTTAAAATTTTGCCTGTGTTGGCAACTCATTTTTTTTTTAAGATTACGGAGTCTCTTAAAGTTGCATTGATGTTAAGAACTTATACTGGCACTAACCCAAGATATTTTGTAGTGAGAAAATCTTCTTTTCTCTTTCCTTTATAATAATTATGCATCACATGTTACATGTGCAAACACACACACACACACACACACAATTAAACAATTAAACAAACAAACAAACAAACACGTTGTGCACATTCAATTTAGACCAGTTGAAGAGAATTGATCTTAAAGGCAATCAGTCCCTCTTTGAACATCAACCTGTGTGTTTTTGTTTCTGTTCCCTTAAACAAAATCTAGGCTTTAGAAATATACTGCTGATTAGGACAGACTGGCTAGACTCTGGTTGTGAGTGAGGGTTTAATGATGGTCCCCATGAACTGATGTATCTATCTATCTCTGCTATCATGCTATCACTGTACACTCATTGAGTCCTTGAGAGATTTTTGTTTTGGTTCTGGGGGGTGGTAATGCTCAGAGCACTGAAATATTTATGGGATAAACTTTCTTCTACAGGCAATTCTGTTTTTTACTTCTGGAATCTGAAGATTCTCAGAAGTGCTCATTATGGGTGGGATTAGCACCAGGGATTGTGCAGTTTTAGGAAGGGACTAATGGATTTAGTTTAGCCTAATTTGTATTTTAGTTTAGACTTGAATTTATTGTAGTTAACACATGCAGATGTATTCAAAAAGTTTTGCATTTGCTGATATTTCTTTAGTGCTTTTTCCCTTGATAAAAAAAAAACTTATGTTTTTAATCTGCTGGAAGTTATAAAACCGTTAAGTCACTCGACTCAAACTGTATTCAGATACACTCTTTTGATCGAAAATTATGAAAAGCAGTGAAAAAATTTACTTATTTGTTTTATGCTTCTTTCAAAAACTCACCCTGGTGTAGGGCTGGGTGGTATGACATATATATATATATATATATATATATATATATATATATATATATATATATATATATACAGTGGGCACGGAAAGTATTCAGACCCCCTTACATTTTTCACTCTTTGTTATATTGCAGCCATTTGCTAAAATCATTTAAGTTCATTTTTTTCCTCATTATTGTACACACAGCACCCCATATTGACAGAAAAACACAGAATTGTTGACATTTTTGCACATTTATTAAAAAAGAAAAACTGAAATATCACATGGTCCTAAGTATTCAGACCCTTTGCTGTGACACTCGTGATATTTAACTCAGGTGCTGTCCATTTCTTCTGATCATCCTTGAGATGGTTCTACACCTTCAATTGAGTCCAGCTGTGTTTGATTATACTGATTGGATTTGATTAGGAAAGCCACACACCTGTCTATATAAGACCTTACAGCTCACAGTGCATGTCAGAGCAAATGAGAATCATGAGGTCAAAGGAACTGCCTGAAGAGCTCAGAGACAGAATTGTGGCAAGGCACAGATCTGGCCAAGGTTACAAAAAAAATTCCTGCTGCCCTTAAGGTTCATAAGAGCACAGTGGCCTCCATAATCCTTAAATGGAAGACGTTTGGGACGACCAGAACCCTTCCTAGAGCTGGCCGTCCGGCCAATCTGAGCTATCGGGGGAGAAGAGCCTTGGTGAGAGAGGTAAAGAAGAACCCAAAGATCACTGTGGCTGAGCTCCAGAGATGCAGTCGGGAGATGGGAGAAAGTTGTAGTAAGTCAACCATCACTGCAGCCATCCACCAGTCGGGGCTTTATGGCAGAGTGGCCTGACGGAAGCCTCTCCTCAGTGCAAGACACATGAAAGCCCGCATGGAGGACTCCAAGATGGTGATAAATAAGATTCTCTGGTCTGATGAGACCAAGATAGAACTTTTTGGCCTTAATTCTAAGCGGTATGTGTGGAGAAAACCAGGCACTGCTCATCACCTGTCCAATACAGTTTTAACAGTGAAGCATGGTGGTGGCAGCATCATGCTGTGGGGGTGTTTTTCAGCTGCAGGGACAGGACGACTGGTTGCAATCGAGGGAAAGATGAATGCGGCCAAGTACAGGGATATCCAAATGTATGAATTGGCAAATATGAAAACACATTCATAATCAACAAACTTAAGATGTAGTGACAACGCAGCACTGGCCCAATTGGGTAAGCGACTGTTCTGTCAACTGGCCAAAAACTCTTTCAAAATGACACCGGGCCAGAACAAACTTCTTTCACGTTGTCATTATTGGGTATTGTTTGTAGAATTTTTAGGAAAATAATGAATTTAATCCATTTTGGAATAAGGCTGTAACATAACAAATTGTGGAAAAATTGGAGTGGTGTGAATACTTTCCAGATGCACTGTTCTGTAAGTCATGGATACTTTGGTGCTGGCTTAGGTGTAGCAAAGGTGATGTGGATAAGATCTGATTCATTGAGACCTCTAATAAAGAATAATATAGTGAGTCCATTTATCATTGTCTTACTCTGTACTTCTCTGATTTTCAGGGCAGCTGTAGAGTTTCCAGCGGCAACCATGAGCACACTCTCACCGACAGATTTCGACAGTGTTGAGATCCAGCAGCAATACAACGACATCAACAACCGCTGGGACATTACCACAGAAACGGAGTGGGATAATGAGAACAGTTCCGCACGCCTGTTTGAGCGTTCCCGCATCAAAGCTCTTGCAGGTCAGATTAATGCACTTTTGCCTCTGTCTGTGCATTGCATTATGCCTGGGTGTGAGAGTGGGGGATCGGTCTTTGCACCCATGTGCTTTCTGTGTGCTACAAGTATCTGTGTGCATATTCAGGATATCTAACTTATCAGCTAGTCAAGGTATCAACAGGATGCATTGTGTGATTATGTCCTGTAGGGGGAGGCAAAAAGCTGCACATGAATAAAAATGACACAACCCACATAAACTCACACAACCCACATAAACTCAAACACAGTGCACTGAGAGAAAGAGAACTCCATGTTAAAATAAAGTGACCAGCCTGCAACAAACAGATTAGTCCAAGTGCAAATTAAGATTTATTAATTCGAAAAAAATATTTAACATTTAAATAATAAAAAAAAACATTTCTGGAAGGGTTAGGGTAAGGAAAATATTGTTAGATCAATATGAAAAAATAGATGTCAATAAAATGTCCATTTAATGATAATAATACAAACTTTGTGTGCAATATGTTTTAACATTATTGACAAAGCATACCATAACATGGACGTCAATGCATAACACATCAGTGTGTGTGTGTGTGTGTGTGTGTGTGTGTGCGCACGTTGTGTGAATAAGAGAGAAGATGTTCAAGTGCAGTAAGATAACATCTTCTCTTAACAAGCAGAGACTTGATATCACATTCTTCTAAAGCTGTTATTCCTGCTGTTATGCGCTCTCTCTCTCATCTCACCCCCCAGAGCATTTTCTTATGACGTATCTATATGCAGGGTTGGGACTGTTACTTTTGAAATGTATTCCACTACAGATTACAGAATACATGCTGTAAAATGTAATTTGTAACGTATTCCGTTAGATTACTCAAGGTCAGTAACATATTCTAAATACTGTGTATCACTTTTTCAGCACTGGTAGATATTTTCACTTGTTTTGACTATAACATTTCTGTCAGTACA